>NC_037684.1:70300473-70632591 GCF_003255815.1 Theropithecus gelada
ACCCCTGGCTGTCGGAGTCATAAAGGCACCTTGCCACTCTCCCCTTTGTCCACTCCAGGCCACTTGCCACTGAGCAATGCACTGGCATCTCATCCCCTCAGCATCACATCTGCTCATGCAGCTGCTTTAAGTCTTTCAGATTCAAAGCAACACAGACCCTCCGGGCTTCAAAGCAACTCTGTATTCCCAGCCCAACCATTTCTTATATTCGTGGCTAAATAATGCTATTGCACCACGAATGTCTTACTTTTCTTTAGTGAAAACATCGTTCGGATTTTATTGGCTTCTCCCTTTCTCCCTGCAACAGAGACATGAATCCAAGTTAGGCTGATGGATTGTAGTAGTGAGGAGCCATGGGCCAAGTGAAAGACTTTAGAATTAATTTACTCATTGTATTAATCAGGGTTTTCCAGAGGGACAGAGCCAATAGGATTTTTATAGATATATATGGAGGAGATATATATATATATATATATATATATAATGTAGTTATATATTTATATATATGTGTGTGTGTGTATATATAGATACATATATATATATATATTTTTTTTTTTTTTGAGATGGAGTCTCATACTTTAGCCCAGGCTGCAGTGCAGTGGTGCGATCTCAGCTCACTGCAACCTCCGCCTCCCGAGTCCGGGTTCAAGCAATTCTCCTGCCTCAGCTTCTCGAATAGCTGAGATTACAGGAACGCGCCACCATGCCCAGCTAAATTTTGTACTTTTTTTTTAGTGGAGCTGGGGGTCTCTCCATGTTGGCCAGGCTGGTCTTGAACTCCTGACCTCGTGACCCACCCACCTCGGACTCCCAAAGTGCTGGGATTACAGGCATGAGCCACAGCACTCGGCCATATATAAATTTTTATATATGCATACATGGTACATATATATTATATGTAGCATATATATGAATTTATTAGAAAAAACTCATGTATTAGTTTATTAGAAAATACTTACATCCTGACAGAGCCAAGAGTATTTTTTATATATATAAATATATATGTAGGATATATATATAAATTTTTCTATATACATATATGGTGCACATTTATATGCCTATATGAAAATACGTATATGTGTGCCATATATATGAGTTTCTTAGAAAAAACCTCATTTATTAGTTTATTATATGAGTTTATTAGAAAAAATCGGCTCACATTATTACACGGCAAAGTCCGGTGATGGGCCATCTGCAAGCTGGGAAAAGAGAGAAGCTGGTAGCGTCTCAGTCCAAGTCCTAAAGTCTCGTAGTGCATCCTTCAGTCTGAGGCCAAAGGTCAGAAAAACCCCAGGAGGCTGCTGGTGCAAATCTCAGAGTCCAAAGGCCAAAGAACCTGGAGTCTGATGTCCAAGAGCAGGAGGAGCAGAAGAGTTCGGCACTGCACAGGGAAAGAGAGAGAACAAACTCAGCAAGCTGCTTATGCCCCTTATTTCGCTTGCTTCGGTCTAGCCACACTGGCAGCCTATTGATTGGTGCTCACCCACAGTGGGGGCGGGTCTTCCTCTCCCAGCCCACCAACTCAAGTGTCAATCTCCTCTGGCAAGGCGCTCACAAACACACCCAGAAACTATGCGTCACCAATGGTCACCAGCCATCTAGGCATCCCTCAATCCAGTGAAGTTGACACCTAATATTAACCATCACATCACCTAATATTAACCATCACCCTCACTCATTAATTTATTAATTCGTTTATCCATTCAAAGGAAATATTTGTTGAATGTCCTTTATATGTCAAGCATTGTGGTAGACCCTGGGGGCACGGCATCTTTCCTCCCAGTGGGACCTTGGTTTTTATTGTTTTTTTTCTAAATTTTTAAAATATTATGCTTAGTTGGCAAATAATAATTATATGTATTTATAAAGTCCCATGGGATGTTTTGATATATGCAACATTATGGAATAATTAAATCCAACTAATGAACATTTTCGTTACCTCACATGCTTACCATTTTTTACTGTGTAGTATGAACATTTAAAATCTACTCTCTTAATAATTTTGAAATATACATTATGATTAACCATAGTCACCATGCTGTGCAACAGATCTCAAAATAATTGGGTCAAATTTGGGTACCCAACTCTCCGGGCCACCAATAAATTCTCTCCCACAAGCTTTCTCATTCCCTTATGCAAAATTATTCTAAGCAATAACACCAGAATAAACTCAGAACATTCTAGTTGTGCAAAGAGTCCCTTAGTCTGTCTTACAGCACCTTTTATTAGCATCTATGTGCCTTCAGAACAGGGATCATATCTTCATCAACCAACCATCCTCTAAGGGAGTATTTTTATAAACTATAATTTTTCAATATCATATGAGACCATCTTTCAAGACATGGTCTAGGACCAATTGAATTAGATCACTTAGGATTTTTTTAAATTCATGAAATACATCCTGCATCAGAATCACTGAGGATGCTTGAAATGCAGATTCCTGGACCATATCTTGAACCTTCTAATGTTGAATCTGGAGAGTTCCACAGGACACTCTGCGAAGCATCCTAGGGCATTTTTAACATGCTCCTTGGTGATTCTGAGGCACATGAAAGTCAAGTAGGTTCTTCATATCTGCATCTGTTCACACATAGGAAATCTGCAAAACTTTATTTTACATAAAGATTATGTCATTGCTTAAAAGAAAAACTTAACAATAACCGCTCTGAAACAGGCAACCCAAGGGTGCAGTGTGAGATGAGCTAAGAATTGAGATGAAATCATCAAATCGTTAGGAGAATAAAGCAAAATAAACATGGAGGTGAGCGGAAGTTAGGAAAGAGGTATCCATAGAAATGCAGCCAAACCTAAGTCAGAGGAACCAAGTTTGTGTGGCCCTCTGGGGTCTTGATCTAAAGGCGTTAGCCAAATAGCGAGCTCAGAGAATTTTGGAAGCCTCTACTGAGTGGTCCAGACAGAGCTGCAAAGACCATGTTAGGGAACGGCTGGATCCCCTTTGAAAGACTGTAGCTTCTACCTCGTTATTGTGTCTCTGCTGCCCTTCAAGGAACTGTGCCCATTTTTCGCCAAAGCCACGTCTGAGCTGAGAACAGGAGCATGAAGGCGAACAGGTAAGCCAGTGTCTCCCCTGCTCTTATCATTCTCATCTGTAAAGCAAAGGAATTGAGCCAGGTGTCTCTTCTACGTCTCTGTCAGGAGCAGCATTTGGAACCTGGGGAAAAGTGGTCAGCCTGCCAATGGAACTTGAGCATCCATTGATCCCATCAACATAGGCTCAGATGCAAAGATACTTCTGCATTCACATAAATCAGAAAAATAAAAATTAACTGGTGAGCCTCCTAGGGAGAGAAGAACATCAAGGAAAAAGCAGTACTTGTGGTTCTTCTGCTCCATAGGTACTTGTAGAAAACAAATGACTGACTTCAAAGAAATGAAGGGATTCCTTGTATCTCATGAAGAGGCTTCGTGTCTAGCAGAGAGGTGGAGAAAATGCAGTCATCACTGCCAATTACAGATCACCTTTGAGAGGAGGGGACACCTCTGTGCAGGACCTGGCTCCCTTAGAGATAAAACCAGCTTGAGGAAGAGCCAGCAGTCTGATGAGTAGCCCCAGCTCACTTGGAGAAACCATTTTCACTGAAATTTTTCAGAGGCCAGATCTGGATTCCAGAGTAACTTTGTGAGGTGCTACTATAAGTAATGAATGGGTATTTGCCAAATGTTCCAGAATTTACAGAAGTGAGTGTTGAAAATTCTTTTTTGTAAATTTCTCCAGAGCCTGCACCAGATCTTAATCCTTCAGTGAGATTTGAGATTTACAAACAGGCAACAGACAGTTGGGAACAGGGAAGGTGAATCGGGTCAGTGCCCAAGCCCGGTAATTGGGGTCATAAAAAGGTGACACTTTTTCTATAATGAGGATGCATCACTTTTATGATAAATCAAAGTTAATTTTTAAAAATCGGACTGCTTTCATTATGTGACTCAAATTAGCCTTGAAAGTAATCTGCCAAGAAGAAAGAAAGATGGCTGATAGCAACGGCAGCACCATTAGAATTCACAGACAGCTGCCCATGGTGATGATATTGTAAGAAACAGTCCTCACTAGAAATACCGGCATTTTATTTTAAAAGGTCTTCATAGAGTTCTGAAACACACACCCTGTTCAGAGACACTCCACCCCCCACATCACCACCATGAACCACCTCCACTCAGGAAACTTAAGATCCTGAAGCATCAAAATCCTCAGTGGTACTTTGCTGCCTTGACTAGCTCAAAACACATCTCACCCCACTCAGGGGAGGCCCCAGTATAGTCTTGGTATTGAGGAAGGTTACAGAGACTGGAGGGAAGCCAGGGGATCAGACTGACTTCCTAGTGTGAGGGCTATACATAAATGGATGTTAATGAACAGAAAAAGGCCCAGACCATGCCAACAGCCTGCTTCCTAGGCCCCCTGGCACTGGTCTCGCCTGTCCTGCATACAATCCCACAGCACTCTCAGAGAGACTCTCTGACAGTCAGGTCACACCCCAAGTCACAGGTTCAAAGTTTATAAGGGTCTCATCACTTTTCCAGGAGAAAATAGAAGCCCACTTGCATGGTGCACAAGACTTTCTCCAGTGCTTCCCTGTTGATATAGTTTGGATATTCATTTGTCCCCTCCAAATCTCATGTTGAAATTTGATCCCCCATGTTGAAGGTGGGGCCTGATAGAAGATGCTTTGGTCACGCAGGTGGATGCCTCAAGAATGACATGATGCCTTCCCTGCATAATGAGTGAGTTCTCACTCTTTTTGCACATGAGAGAGTTGGTTGTTTTTTAAAAGAGTACAGCACCTCTCCCCTCTCTCTCTTGCTTCCTCTCTCATCCTGTGACACACTAGTTCCCCTTCCCCTTCTGCCATGTTTGGAAGCTTCCGGAAGCCCTCACCAGAAGCAGATGCTGGTACCATGCTTCTTGTACAGCCTGCAGAACTGTGAGCCAAATAAACCTCTTTTCATTATAAATTGCCCAACCTCAAGTATTCCTTTATAGCAACACAAAATGGACGAATACACCTGTCTAACCTGGTCACCTGCCACCCTTTCACACCTTATACTAAAGCCATACTGACGTTTCTACAGTTTCCTTGTGAACTTGTGAGTGTACTGTTCTTTTCCTATCAATAATTTTGCATGTGATTCTTGCCTTCTACTCAAGGGATATCCTGAGGCAAATTGTCCTTTCATTACTGGCTCCATACATGTGAAGAGAGGGAAGCTGAATGATTTCTTTAAGGATCAGTTTGCAAACAGCACCAGTTCCCAGATGCCATAAAATAGGTTTTGTCCTGGTCTGATTTCTGCCTGAACTCACTGCTAAAACCTGTAATAAGATGGCTGTCACTCTACCAACTGTCTCTACATGGAGCCTGGGGACTCACACATCAAGTTCTGGCCAAAGTTCTAAATCCAAGCAGATCCCTATAAATAATTCATCTGGACACATTCACTTGGACAATTCACCAAGAGAGCGAATTGGGTCAATTTCTCTATGCTTCTGGGTCTTAAGACTGGCTGTACATTAAAATAGGTCTAGGAAATATTTTTAATGTAAAGCCGATGAATGAGACACTCAGAAACTTAGCTTGAGCATCTATTACATTTTCAAAACTCCAAAGGAAATTCTAATATATGGCCATATTGAGAACCATTGCATAGTTTCCTCAACTTCCTTCTGCTTGGCTCCCTTTTTCTCTATTATTGACCCATACTTTCTATGTGCCTCACCCATCCTTCTATGGCAGGGCCTAGCTCACCCAATCACAATTATCCAATGGAAACAAAACTAGGAATTGAGTTGGGGTTACATGATAGGCAGAATTCTAGGCTCTAGAAACACCATTTGGTCACATTCAATAAAATGTACCACCCGGCTTTTCACAACCACCTGGTTGGTTTCTCCCTTTGGAAGAAATTAGGCAAGACTCAAAAGAATCTGATTTGACAGACGGATACCAAGTAGGGTTTCAGAAAACTAAGGCTGCTGGGCTAATAAGGTACTTATTACTTAGAATGGCCAAAAGCACAGATCCAAGTTTGAAATGAAAAGACCTGTCTGTAGGAGGGTTCTAGAGAGATAGAATGACTGTATTAGATCCAAACAAAGGGAGCCAAAAGGAGAGAGAGAGAGAGACAGAGAACAGAGATCGGAGGTAAGAAGACCAGTATGATAAAGCAAATGGGAGTTGTACCAGCTTGATATTGAGGGGTGAGAGTTTACTGGGAAGGGACTTGAAAGAACATTGTAGGGTAATGTACATATTCTGTGTCTTGGGCCAAGTGCAGTGGTTCATGCCTGTAATCCTAGCACTTTGGGAGGCCGAGTTGAGCAGATCACTTGAGATCAGGAGTTTGAGACCAGCCTGGGCAATATGGGGAAATTCCATTTCTACAAAAAATACAAAAGTTAGCCAGGTGTGGTGGCACTTGCCTGTAGTCCCAGCTACTTGGGAGGCTGTGGTGCGAGGATTGCTTGAACCTGGGAAGCAGAGGTTGCAGTGAGCCAAAATTATGCCACTGCATTCCAGCTTGGGAGACAGAGTTACACCCTATCTCAAAAAAAAAAAAAAAAAAAAAAAAAAGGCTGGAAACCATCATTCTAAGCAAACTATCACAAGTATGGAAAACCAAACACCACATGTTCTCACTCATAGGTGGGAACTGAACAATGAGAACCCTTGGACACAGGATGGGGAACATCATACACTGGGGCCTGTTGTGGGGGAGGGATAGCATTAGGAGATATACCTAATGTAAATGACGAGTTAATGGGTGAAGCACACTGACATGGCACATGTATACACATATGTAACAAACCTGCACATTGGAAACTTAAAGTGTAATAAAAAAATTGTTTTTAAATTCTGCATCTTGACTGTGGTTATGCAGGTACACTCACTTGTCAATACTCATCATTTGGATGACTTTTATAGTATGTCAATTATTCATCAGCACACTTAATCAATGTTTTTAATTAGGGAAGAAGAATAGGCGAAGAAGTTTTTAAAGGGTTATAAGTGCCCAGAACCCACTATATGGACCATTGACAAGAATTGAAGGCAAAGGGGAAATCCAGAAGGTTGTTCTGTTCCTCCCTCTCTCAAAATATCAAAAAAATCACATCTCAGAGTTGGATTACTTTTCTGAAGTATATTCCACAGAACACTAATTTCATGAGTTGCTCCTTGAATCAAAAGAATCTGAAGTCAAATAAATTTTGGAAATGCTCATACTTTATCCACCTTTTGGATGATCCCAACATATATTAGACCAGCACTGTCTAGGAATATTATAATGCAAGTTCCATTAGCAATTTAAAATTTTTGAAAAGCCATATTTTTAAGTCAATTTAGGTTTAATAAAATATTTATTTTATATCTACAAATACACACACATACACACACAAACACACAGAAACAGAGAGATTTATCACAAGGCATTGGCTCATATAATTAATTATGAAGGCAGAGAAGTCCCAAGATCTGTATTTGGCAAGCTGGAGAGCCAGGAAAGTCAATATAGTATACTACCAATCTGAGTCCATGTTTCAAGGCAGAAGACCAATGTTCCACCTTGAAGATGGTTAGATACAGAAAGAAAATTCTTTATTGCTCAACCTTTTATTCTATCTAGGCCTTCAACAGATTGGATGTGGCTCACCCACATTAGGGAGTTTAATCTGCTTTCTGTGGTCTACTGATGCAAATAGTAATCTCATCCAGAAACAACCGGAGATCATGTTTAACCAAACATCCATATGCCTGGTCAAGTTAACAATAAAATAAACCACACTTACATGTTTTTACACTTAACAGCACATCTCAACATAGATGAGCCACATATCAAGTACTAAACAGCCACTTGGCTGATGGCCGCCATATTGAAAGTAGAGCATTAGAATAGTAAAGGCTCTGAGAAGACTTACAATAAAGAAACTTCTTTAATGTTGTTTAATCCAGTGTGTTCAAAATTCACTTGACTGCAGGACCCTTACTTCTTTTTATTGATGGAACAATTGATTGATTTATTGATTTTTACCAGTTTCATTTATTATTATTTTGTTCTACAGTAACACACTTTAGAAATATCAACCTAGTTCATAGTCCATAAAGTAGAGGTCCAAAAATTAGATTTAACCTACGGATGGGTTTTAGTTGCTTTTCTGAGTGATTTTTTAAAAATTGTTTTTAAGTAATTTAAGCCAGCTTTTAAAAATTAGGAGATTCACATATAAATCTGGATTTGTAATTTAAAAGTGGAAACACCTGATCACACTGAGTCTGTATTTCCTCATGGCAACAATAGGCTAAAGTTGAGTGTCTGCTGCTGTCTTTATCATGGGGTGGGGAGTGGAGTGGGCTCAGAGGCACACAGCTCAGGGCATCCACACTAACGCTCCAATGTGCTTATGCATACCCACACCTGGGCACCGCATCCGTGAGAGTTACCTACTTGCCCTGTTAACAATTAAGTGCACATGCCCTGATCAAGCTCAATCATCCCACTTTCGGATATATAAATTTAAGCCTAGAGAGTTTAATTTAGGTCATTCATCTAAAGTCATTTCACGAGTTAATGGCAGAGCAAGAACCATTCCCCACTTCTCCCGATGGTTCTATATGCTGTCCTGATGCTTTTACAGATGTTCCTTCTCCCTCTTTACCTTCTGAGAAGCACAGAATCTGTGAGCCTGACTTGCTAACTCTTCACTCTCTCATTATGCTCTTTAAGTTGAAGTGATTCTCTCTGCCTGACGCTATTTGGTTCTGCACTCATCACTAATGAGACGCTAACTCGAAACAACTCAAGGGATGAGAGAACCTTTGTGGAGGTCAGTATCTCCCACTCTGGTACCAGAGACAGTCCCAAATTCCTGAGATAATCATTCAGTCTTCTTGTTTGGACTTAATCAAAACATTGTGTGCTGGGAAGGAGCATCCTGACTGAACAGAATCCCAGCACAAGGCATCAGGAGATAGTGCATCTGGGCAGGATGCCAGAGCAGCCAGGATTCAGGTACTCCCAGAGGGACATGCGTTCCTCCCAGCACGATTCCAATCTCCTATGGCTGATTCTTATCTTGAGGCCAAGGCCAATAGCATTTTTTTTTTCTTTATAACAACAGTTAATTTTCCTAGGGAGTTTCAGCTAGTTTTAATAAGAGAAAATTTATCCAAGAATGTGGAAGAGAGAGAGAGAGAGAGTGTGTGTGTGTGTGTGTGTGTGTGTGTGTGTGTGTGTTTGAGAAGGTATGGGTGCTCTAATACCCGTTTTAGTGTGAAACTTAGTAACCTTGTACATGAAAGGCTTCTTTCTCATCTCTATGATTCCTGCTTGGTGGAGAGTTAGGAAGTGATCTGCAGAAGAGAATGAAGAATCAAGTCAGAAGTTTTACACTCAGCGCTAACCTCATTGGCTTAGAAAGACAAGGAGTAAAAAGAAAAGGACAATTAATCCAGAATGGCCCTGTTTCTAGTCACCTAATGGACTTGTAAGTCTATTGCGTGTTGGGAGCTAAACCTAGAGATTAAAGAAATGAGACGCCATCCCTTAGATCACACTGTTTTCAAATGCAGACTCTTGGATCTTCCCAAGGAAAGTCCCTATTTCCTCAATTTCTTGCTATAGCCCAAATCACGAGCAAAGAGTGGCTTAGCAACCTGGCCAAGGAAGCACCATGAAGAGCTACACAAAGCATGTCCTAAGATTGGCCTAGGAAGATGATTCCCTACTTGCTGTCCTTCAGTTGTAGTTAACCTCATAAGTACTTCCAAAGGCTGAGCTGGTTTGAGAAGAACCATGTTTCCTTTCTCTATGACATCTAGCAGAGTTTTGCACTTGGTAGTTATATTTACCTGGCTTTCCACAGAAAGCAGAGCCCAAAGCAGAGGCTTCTGTCTCCTGTGGAGATAGGAAGCACAGCACCAGGCGGCAGGAATGAGGAGGAGCGGGTAGGCAGGGGCAGAAGAAGAGCCAACAGGAAGTTGTGTTCCTGAGTGGCCATCCCGTGGTATCAAGTGAGACTTGAATCAAGCATTCCTTCTTGTAGGACAGTCTTACGAGAGTCTGCATAAGCAATTCCTTCTTAGAGCAGTCTAATGGGCAAGAAATATTTTTCCTGTTATCTCAGTTTTAGCAGAGACCACAAGGACAAGAAGTATAGGCAATACCACTCTTCATTTTACTGTGAGGTGCTAAGTCATCTGCACAAGCAATGGCCCCAGATTATTCCATTTGCTTGCATTCCCCCATTACCCACCTCAAGGTTAATAATGGGAAGCCCAGAGATTGGATAAAGAGAAAGATTAGAGAACACTTCTTTACAAAGAACAGTGTTTCTTTTCTCTTACCCAAGGCAGAAAGAAGTGGAGTGTTCCTCCCTCCCTTTCATCTATATTCATCAGGAGAATAACTCAGACACTTGACTTTTTCCCATGGAATTTGGAGACACAGGGACTGGTACCTGTCTCATGCCTGAAAAAAAAAAAAATGAATGGAATGGGCTTTGGGCAGCAGGAGGAGGGCAGGAGAGCAAAGAGAATGGCCTGAAATCTCAGAGGTTGAGGTAACAATGCGTCCGTGTTGCCTTGGATCACGTGAGGACCTTCCGAAAGAGCCCCAGCCATGAGTTGCTTTGAAATGGACCCCACCTAAGAAGGTACAGGAGCAAGGTGACCCCCATGGAGAAGTGGACCAGCAGAAGCCAGGAGACAAAGGCATCATAAATAGCTGGGTAACTGAGGGATCACCTCCTCAAGGAACTGTGGGATAGCAGAGCTCAGCATGGAGAAGAATGCATGGGAGGGAGCTCTAAAAAACTCAAAAATATACGCAAGAGAAGATGTCAAAATGTTCACCATGACACAGTCACAGCATACTAATGCCAGGTAAAGCAGCACCACCCACATGAGACTGTGCTGTCCTCCAAGTTCACCGTCACCTTCCCAGCTAGTGAATGAAGGAGTAGGTAACCAGAGGACATGAGGGAGAAGTCGGGCTGTGTCTCCTTCCACGACGTGGAGTAGAGCTGCCCAAGGCAGGCTCAAGCAGAGGGAGGGAAGAACTTTTCAATTGAATAAGAGCCCAGCGTTTTGATGTAAGGCTGGCCTGGATTATATTATCATTATTACCCCCAAAGAAATAACCAGAAAAGCTTTGGGAATTTTCTGGGACTTTTTCCAGAGGCAGAGAAAAAAGTACATGAACAAAACAAGTTGGAAAGGGGTGGTGGTGAGAAAGGTTCAAATTGTCCTCTATGTGCCCCACAGAGCAATGCAGTAGCTCCAGCGATCAACAGAAGGACTGCATTTGTGGGGGCGCGTCGGAAATGCTGTGTGACTTCTTTTGTTACGTAGATGTCAAGACAGAAACTAGATGTCGTATAATCCCATCAGTGATTCTTTTCTACAGAAACTAATTTACTAAAACATCACAGGAAAGTCCCTGGACATGTGAAGAATTCATTGAGCAATCTCTGTCGTGTTCCTCTCAACCTCTCTGCTGGGTTTCCCTCCGCCTTAACTGGCAAATACACTTTGCCAACAGCAAAAATGTCAAAAGCAAATTTCTAGGGCAAAATAATACTGACTCTTGATTGTGAAACTAAAATTCTTAGAGAATACATGAGAACCAATAGCAACAAGTTGGTTATTTTCTTTAAAAAAAAAAAAAAAAAAAAAAGAACTTCACTGTAAAAAAGATGGAAAAAGCAATAAAAAAATAGAGTAATAAGTCAGCTGGAGCTTGAGGAAAATCAAGGGAAAGGAAGAGAATAGAGATACCCACAAATTGAGGGTATACATATGAAGGAAAGGAAGGATGACAGGCTGGCTCCCAGCTGTTATTTGAAAGTGGCAGCCCTGGGGACAAAAAAAGAAAACGGAAAATAGTGGATGGTATATTTAAAGATAAGATTCGAAGTGGAGTTAAGACGTTTCTGTGGGCCTGGGAATGGTGTGAGAGGGATCTCTACATTTTCCTGGGTCCAGAGTGAGAGGCAGGAGGCAGCTGCATGGTTACCCTGACCAGCCCCAAGAATTTCCTGATACAATGAAAGGAAACACATCAAAGCAAAAATACTGGGCTCTCTGCCAGATGTGAGGCTGGGCAGCTGCATCTGTGTAGGAGCACCCATGCCATATCCCCACGTTGCAATCGGGTGTGCCACTCCCCAGAGACACCGATGCATCCCTCCTGTGCCAGGTGGAGAAAGAGAACGCACAAGGACAACAGCTGCTGACGATGGAGACTTAAAAGAAGCCTTCGAACAGGACATCCCTCCGCCTGGACTCATCACCTGGCTGAGGTTGTTGCTTTGTAATCAGCAACAGCAAGGACAGGAAGCAGAAAAGAAATTCAGATGAAGAGCTTTGAACAAGACTGTTAGGAATCACTAGATTGGAAACTCAGAATGGGCTGAATTAAGTGATTTATAGATAGTAGGTAGCGGATCAGAGCAGAGATCAGACCAAAATTACAGGAACAAATTCTATTTTCTGCAAGTTGCATCTTACGGACACTTGTAGCTGTGAAAGGACTCAGCCTCTGGAGAATGCAAAGCTTTCTCTTTTTCTCTGTTGGCGGAGACAGAGAAGCAAAGTGGGATGGAATGGCTAGGTCCTGACTTCCTTTGTATGATTTTCTTATTCCTCGTCCTTCCTTGATCACATCAGTAAAGAGACAGAAAACAGACTAAGCTACTTAAACTACATTTCTTTGTGATTTCTTTTTTGTTATTCCATTGGAATAAAAATGTCTCCACCCCATTCTCTTCTTTTCTATTACGTTCTTAAAAAGCTTGCATCAATTTGTTTAAAGGTTATACATCAACCACCCTTAAATTCCTACCAGTTTAAGAGCTCCCTGGCAGAACCCAGCTTCCACACGGACTTATGCGTTCGTTTTTCTGAATATTTAAGCAGAATAAAACCATTTACAGATAAAAATATGTAACGGCCACCTTCCTTCCTTATGAAATTGAGAGGCTGTCAGTTCCAGCTCCCTCTTACTGAAATGAATATTTGGACTACACCGGTATGAAAATAAAACGTCTTGACAGTTTCTTGAGGTTAATGGTGCAGAACTACCTGTATTTAACATTCCGACTTCTACTCCATTAACACTCCTAACTCAGTTTTCTTTATCTGCCAAGGAGAAATGGAACAAAAATCAATATCCTACCCAAAGCATTGATGAGGTTTTACTCCTCCTCAAATCTCAAAGGAATGTCACACCCGTTTATGGCAAGACTGTCCCTAAACAAATTGCGGGTTGCCACTGTGTGAAGCAATGTTGTATGAAATCAAGAGTTGAAATGGTTGCCACCTCATTATTTATTTTCCATCCTGCAACACATATTTCATGTTCGCGTTAGTGCATTCAGATGCCAAGGAGATAAGTACTTTAACAATCCTAAGACAGAAGTCTGTGGAGCACTTGTTAATGGCTTCAATACATTTCCTTGTGTTGTAAATTTCAGCTTTCATATCTTTCCAAGAAGTTCCTCCCACTATTTTGGCAGTGAATGAACTTGCCAGGAGGCCTGTTCTCCATCCTCCCTTTCTTCTTACTTCATCTCCCACCCGGACCCAGGCCCAGCCTTCCTGAGGCACAAGCTGCACACCAGGATCCCTCCCCGGCTGCCGGCACACTCTGGGAGCCTTGCCCACTCATGCCCAAGGAAAAGGGCCAGAGAAAGGTTGGTGCTGCTGTGGGAAGGAGGTGGTGGCTCCTCCTTGGCTACATTGCTCTAGGCTGATTCTCTGCCTCTCAAAGTGGAAAGTGTGTTCGCCTAGACCCTTCTCAGCCTCCAGTGGCCATTCATACTTCAACTGCTTCTTGAACCTCAGCTTCTACTTCCCTGAGTTGCACTGGCTGCTTAGCTGTCCTATTCCTGCCCCAGCGCTTATCTGATTCTTGCTATTTATAGAACTTCCCCCTACCCCAACCTAAGGATGCTCTTGGTTCTAGTCAGTTCTTCCTGCCATTTCACCCTTGCCGTTTAAACACCAGGGGCATGTACCCTGTGTTTTGAGTGTACACTTTATCTGTTAGATCAGTGGTCAGCAAACGTTTCCTGTAAAAGGCCAGAGAGTAAGTCTTTTTTGTTGTTGTTGAGACAGAATCTTGCTCTGTTGCCCAGGCTGGAGTGCAATCATGCAATCTTGGCTCACTGCAACCTCCGCCTCCGAGGTTCAACTGATTCTCCTGCCTCAGCCTCCCAAGTAGCTGGGATTACAGGCATGCACCACCACACCCAGATAATTTTTGTATTTTTAGTAGAGACGGGGTTTCGCCATGTTGGCCAGGCTGGTCTCGAACTCCTGACCTCAAGTGATTCACCCGCCTCTGCCTCCCAAAGTGCTTAGATTACAGGTGTGAGCCACTGCGCCTGGCCAAGAGTGAGTATCTTAAGCATTATAGACCATGCCATCTCTATCCACTCAGTCCTGCCTTTGGAGTGTGAACGCCACCTTAGCCCGTAAGTAAACAAATGAGCCTGGCTGTGTTCCAAGAAAATCTTATTTATGGACATCTGAAATTTGAATTTCATCTAAATTTCACCTTGCACAACATTATTCTTCTTTTGATTTTCAAAAAAAACTTTTAAAGATGGAAAAGCAATTTCATACTCCTGTATGAAAACAGGAATGGGGCTTCGTTTGCTTGGTCTCTATGTTAGGAATTTCCAATAAGCTTCTTTAGTAGGTGGCAGAGTAGATGTGCAAAGAGTAGTTACATCGTGAATAATTTTTTTAAAAAAAGGATAAAGAACTGAACGATGGAATGAAGGGCTGAATGGTAAAATGAAAGGATTAATGAAGAAATGAAGAATGAAATACCTATGAAAACTGTTTGCTCCAAGGAACCCTGAAAATGCCTTTGATCATTTTTATTTTTAATTCCAGTCTCCATTTCCACCTCTAGAATACCCTGTATCCGGTCTTCCTCCCCACGTCCCATTCACTCGTTCAATAAATGCTTATTGGACACCTGCTAAGGTACCACCAGGCCTGGTGCCAGGCACTGAGAATAGAACAATGGAGAAGACAGGCCCCATCCTCAGGGAGCTCAAGCCCTAGAAGGGGCTTTAATAAGTGAGCAAGAAATCATATTACCATGTGAAATGTCTATGAAATGGTTCAGGGTACTCTGGAATCACATGGGAAGTTACGAGAGTCCAGATGGAATTAGGCTTCAAAAAGATTTAGGAATTCGAGATCAGCCTGGGCAACATAGTGAGGACACTGTCTCTATTAAAAAAAAAGTAGAAAAAATTAGCCACATGTGGTAGCAAGTGCCTGTAGTCCTAGCGACTCAGGAGGCTGAGGTAAGGGGATCACTTGAGCCTGGGAGGTCCAGGCTGCAGCGAGTCATGATTGTACCATTGCACTCCAGCCTGGGTGACAGAGCAAGACTCTGTCACAAAAAAAAAAAAAAAAAAAGGATTTAGGGAGGTCAAGGGAGATGGGAGATGGCCAGGTGGACACTGTGACTTCTGCCAAGACAAGACTCCCTTACTTTTTGATCAGACAAAGCCCATGTAAGTCAGTAGGTAAATTCTGGGATCCTCAACAGGACAGAGCCCAAATGACATGTTATACGCTGAATTTTGATGTCTCTCCCCCACCCCAAATAAGTTGAAATCCTAATCCTCAATGCAGTGGTGTTTGGACGGGGGCCTGTGGGAGGTGATTGCATTGTGAAGGTGCAAGCCTCATGAATGAGATTATTGCCCTTATGAAAACACGAGAGGTCATTTTTCTCTTCACCATGTGAGAATACAAGGAATAAACTGCTACAAGCAAACCTGGCTGAGTGCAAACCAGATATCACATCCGCCTTGGTTGTGGACTTCCCAGAGTCCAAAACAGTGAGAAATATAGGTTTGTTGTTGAGGTCATTCAACCCATGGTGTTCTGTTTTAGTAGCCCAAATTGACTAAGACAGGTTCACCTAAGGTTCAAAAGACTTATCAGAAGTTCTCTTAGAAGCCCTTTAATCATCAATTTGCATGTTTGTTGTTTATAAATCCCAAGAAGAATTTGAGATACATTTTAATCTTGAAACACATGTAAAATATTTTCTTCAAACAAAGAAAAATCATGCCGCAGTTGCCATGTGTTTTAACAAAAGATACAGAAAGGTTCTCAATAGGGGTGTTTCTTGCACTGCTCTTAGATAAAAGCTAGGGAAACGGCATTAAATCTTAAGAGAGTGGAAGCATTTCTAAAAGGGACTAAGATAATATGGACCAGACACATGGCTTTCTGCAGAGCAAACTCAATCCTGGGCCTGAGCTCAAAGAATGTAGATGGATGGATGTTTAACATGAACCCTCAACAGCCTCTTACACACATCACATCTCCAGCCAGCTTCTGGCAAGTGCTGAATTGTAGTAAATTCATGATGGGTTTCCCTGATGAGTTCCTGAAGTGTCAGTGGACCCTGCTTTAATCACTGAAAGGCAAAGGCAGCCTTCCGGGGAGGGAGACAAAGCCATACATAGTGCGGTGGGAGAGGCAGGAAAGCCCGCTACTCAAAAACATCTGCATGCATCCAGGTGCCACAGAGCTGCAAGCCTTCCATTAGAGCAAACCTCATCACATCACTGCCCCTGCTCAGCTTTCTGCAGGGATTCCCTATCAACTTCCAGACAAAATCCACACCCCTTGGAGTGATATAAGGGGATCTTCAGAGAAAAAAACATTAAGTTAGATCTCTACCTCATGCTTTAAACCAAAATAATTTCCAGATGGGTTGAAGAGTTAAATGTAAGAAATAAAACCTAAAAGAACTTGAAAAAAATATACAGGAGTAAGCATTCTCTGATCTAGGGATTGCAAAGATTTACTCAACATACAAGCGAAAAAAGGAAAAGGTGGATAGATTGGACCATATGAAAATTAGGAAGGTCTATATATCACAAAAATGAAACCAATGAAATCAAAAGGTGGGTAGAAGATAGGAGAAAATATTTTACTACATGAGGAAGGGCTAATGTCTTTAAAATTAAAGCAGTTCTTTACAAATAAATAAGAGAAAAAAATACAATAGAAAATAAAGGGATATAAGACATGAACAAAAGAAGAAATAGGAATTTGTTGATTTGTTCAACAAATATTTATGCTTACTCTATGCCACAAGCTGTTATAGGTGTTGTACGGCACACGGTGTCCTGCTGCTGGAAGTGGTGGCTGCCTGGGGCAATGTCTGAGTCCCTCTCTAGAAATTTCCTCCAGCAAAAGCAGCTGACTGATATGGTTTGGACCTGAATCCCTGCCCAATTCTCATGTCAAATTGTAATTCCCAAGGTTGGAGGTGGGGCCTGGTGGGAAGTGATAGGATCATGGGGGTGGTCCAGGAGATGGTTTAGCACCATCTTCTGGTGATGTTTTCATGATAATGAGTGAGTTCTCAAAAGACCCGGCTGTGAAAGTGTGCAGTACCTCCCCCCTCTCTCTCTTCCTCCTGCTCCACGCATGAAAATGTGCCTGCTTCTCCTTAGCCTTCCACTATGATTGTAAGTTTCCTGAGGCCTCCCCAGAAACAGAAGCTGCTATGCTTCCTGTACAGCCGGCAGAACTGTGAGCCAATTTAACCTTTTTCCTTTGTAAATTACCCAGTCTCAAATATTTCTTTATAGCAATGTGAAAACAGACTAACACACTGCCTCCCCTAACATATGTCCCTCCATTGGGAGAGCCTGCACCCAATGGCTGGCCCAAGGAGGAGCTACAAAGGGTGGGTCCCATTGCCTTGGGTCAAGATAACCCTGAAGGCCACCCCAGCTCCCAATCCAGCCTCTCTCCTGCCTGTCTGGTTGGCTCACTCTTTCAGGTGATATCCTGAGATTGCCGTCCAACAGGCATTTGGCAGTCAATCTATCTCAGGTCTGTTTCCAAGGAACCTGATGTAAGGTAAGTGTCCAGCTTACCCAGTCATCAAAGAAACACAAAGGGAAGCAATGAAATGCCCTTTTGCCTATCCAGTTTAAAAAGATATGTTTTTAAATGAAAATACCTGATATCTCTTAAGGAAGGGGTGCTCTTCTATCAGCCTGATGGGATGTAAATTCGTATCACTTTTCTGAAGGACAGTTTAGCACCATGTGTCAAGCTCATATGAAAACACAGAGGTTACTCTGATGTTTCAAATTCTAAAGACTTCTCTCCCGGAAACATTTGTCAGTAAGGTGACTTTCATTTCAGACAAGCTGAGTTCGAGGGGAACATATCTAGTAAGAATTGAAGACTCTATCAAAACAAGAATTAGTTAAGAAATTATGGCACCTGCCTAGTATCAGTCATTCAAAACCATTTACAGCATACTCATGACATGGAAAAATATTCATAAGGCTTTTTAAAATTTCTTTTTTTATGAAGATGGGGGTCATGCCCAGGCTGGTCATGAGCTCCTAGGCTCAAGCAATCCTCCCACCTCAGCCTCCCAAAATGCTGGGATTACAATTGTGAGCCACTGCACCCAGACTCACAAGGCTTTAAGCTTAACAGATGGTTAAGAAAATTGCAGGTGTAGTATGAGCTCAATTTTTATAACTTATGGAGGAAGACCTTGAACTTTAGTTTAAAATGGGGTAACAAGCTGGGGCCTATAAAAAAGAAATTGAGTTTATGGGTGTATTATACTTGGCTGAAGCAGAATTGAAAATTTAAATAATTTGCATGGGGTTTTTTGTGGGTCAAGGGGAGGGCAGATATACACTCTGAATTTGCATTGCACCACAGTCCCCACTACTCTCTATTACCTGTTATTTTTTTCCTTTCCTAATTACTGAAGGCATTGAGTTTCTGATTCTGATTTAAAACTGCAAGCAAAAGAAGGAAAGTGATTCACAGGAAAATGGCTTTTGTTTTGTCAGCAAAACACATTACCTAAATGCTTTGGTTGTGGAAAGATACCCTGTAAAGGCAGGTTAATTTGGTAATTTTGGCATGCGGATAGGTGTCGGTTCCACTTACTGCAGTAGGAACAGCAGCGGGGAAATTGATTTCTGGAGGGGAGATGGTGACTTCAAAGGAGCACATGTCCAGCCTGGGGTGCTGGGAGGATAGTCAACTAAAGATATACTATGAGAAGCAGTATCTGCTGGCCTGAATTTCTGTGTGGAGATGGTTACTGACACCTTCAGTAAGAGTAAAAGCGTCAATGTTAGCAGAGGGCATGGAACCAAACCCTGAGAAAACAATGTTTTCATTCTCATGTTCCTTGACCAGGATCAGCTTGCAAAAGTATAGACCATTCCCTCTTTCTCAAAGGACTCTTTTCCTGAAGTTACATAGACATAATCTTCTGATTTCTCTCTCTCTCTCTCTCTTTTTATTTTATTTTATTTTATTTTATTTTATTTTATTTTATTTTTTTGAGACAGGATCTCACTCTGTCACCCAGGCTGGGGTGCAGTGGTACCGTCATGGCTCACTGTAGCCTCAACCTCCCTCAGCTCAAGCCATCCCACCTCAGCCTCCCAAATAGCAGGGACTACAGGTACATGCCACTATAGTCGGGGTTTCATCATGTTGCTCAAGCTGGTCTTGAACTCCTTGACTCAATCGATCCTCCTGCCACAAACTCCCAAAGTGCTAGGATTACAGGAGTGAGCCACTGCACCTGGCCTGAGTTATCTTTCGGGGCAGAGTAAAGCCCGGCCTGAGTTATCTTCCTGGGCAGAGTAAAGAAGGGTCCATAAGGGACAGGACAACCAGGAAAGCATCCGAGAGGCTATATAAAAAACATTTTTCGAACTGGAAGTAATACATCAGCTGTAACAAATGATTCAGAAAAGGAAAGAGATATTAGGATTTTCAAAAGCATTTCTTGATGTTAGCAATAAGAAGGTATTTTGGCAACCTTGGGAAGAGGAGCTTTGCGGGAGTGAAAAATGTCAGAGATGTGGGGAGAGAGTGGGAGGTGAGGAAGAGGTGATAGCAGGTAATGATAGCTCCTTCCAGATGCAATTGTGAATAGCAGTATATAAATTTTGCAGAACCTTGATATTCATGTATACTCATTAGTGTTTATGAGTGAGTGAGTGTGTGTGTGTGTGTGTGCGCATTCTCTATATAATGGCCAAGAGCAGGGGTTGGTAAAAGTCTTCTGTTTAGGCAGGACGGTAAATATTTTAGGTTTTGTGGGCCACGTGGACTGTGCCACAACTAATTTATCTCTGCCATTGTAGCCTTTTTACAGTACATTATTTTCTTCTCTCTTGTGACTTGCTTTAGATCAGTGGTTCTCAAAACTTTAGCTTGCATCAAAATTACTTGAATACCTTTGTTAAAAATAGACTGCTGAACCCCTCCCTGGGAGTTTTTGATTCAATAGGTCTAGGGTGGGGGCCTAAGAATTTGCATTTCTAGCACATTCCCAAGGGATGATAATGTTGCTGGTCCAGGGACCGTACTTGGACAATCACTGCTCTTGGTTTCAGCAATGAATGTTAGATCTCCCATTAAGACTGAAGTCATCGATGGAACAGGCCATATTTTCTACTTCTTTTAAGGTTAACCCCACTCTCTCAGGTAACCTGACACAGTTCAACAGGTATGAAACATACTCTGCTGCCTTCCCAACGTGTAACAGCCTGCCAGCAGAGGTAAAGCTAATATGTAAGTATTGACACTATTCTTCCCCATATATATGAGAAGGTCTCAGCTGTCAAAGCAGGAGAGGATCATCTAAATACTTCAGTTCAGTGGTGTGCTGATAAATATTTAACAGCCAGTTGGAAGATAGGGAGCAGGGAAGTGTTGATTTGTAACATTTGCCAATTTCTGTTGTGTACACGCTCCTCCCCTGGCCAAGTTCAAGCTACCAGTGTTAGAAAAATATGTGCACCGTGGACTCGTGGGAGCCAGGATAAGCAGGGGCCAGCGCAGCACCTTATTACCTCCCTCAGCATCCCCAGGAAGAAGGGCCTGGGCAGACAAATCATGCTGCTAAATGATTAGTGGCTCCACCCAGCTCGGCACCTGGCCTGCCTGGTTTTCACAATGGGTCCTGAAACTCTGAAATATGGAATGTTAAGACTCCTCTTCCAGTGGCTTCAGTGAAAAACCGTTTAAATTGTACAGCCACACAAAACCCATCCTAGGATTCTTGTCTCTACCAACCCCCTCCATTTGCTTCTTTTCCAGTGTCCCAAGAGGAAAGAAGGCCGAGAATAGGCAGCGGTGGACCCAGGTCTTGTTTCAGATAGGATAGCAGGATCTGATTCAGTTCTTAGGACCTCTGAGGAAGGACAAGCACAACCTGCTCTTGTGGCTTTGCCTCTACTGGTTCTAACCATCTGGGCTTCAGAAATGTGAAAGGTACAGAGCAGAGGTCTCAAATCCAGCTGCTCATTAAAATCGCCTGAGTAGTGTTCCTAATTCTTTTAATATAAAATCATCAATACCCACCCCACATCTTCTGATTTCACTCATCTGGAGTGAGGCTTGAGTATTTTTAATACATGTTTAACATGCAGCGAGGGTTAAGAATGCCTGATCTGGGGCAGAGTCATTGACCTATTGTCCCAAAAGGATGGAGATCCCAAATAGTCCAACCCTCATTTAAAAGATGAGAAAACTGGCCAGGCACGGTGTCTCAGGCCTATAATCCCAGCACTTTGGGAGGCCAAGGCAGGAGGGTTGCTGGAGCCCAAGAGTTCAAGACCAGCCTCAGCAACATAGTGAGACTCTGCCTCTACCAGAAAAAAAAAAAAAAACTTAGCTGGGCATGGTAGCATGTTCCTACAGTCCCGGCTCCTCGGGAGGCTGAGGTGGGAGGATTGCTTGAGCCCAGGAGATCGAGGCTGCAGTAAGCTATAATCGTGCCACTGCACTCCAGCCTGGGTGACAGAGAGAGATCCTATCTCAAAAACAAACAAACAAACAAAAAAAAACCTCATATTCCTTTTCTGAACTTTCTTCTCTGTTCCCTTTATAAAACAAAACAAAAAGAAAAGAAAGATGAGAAAATTGGAATGCGGAAAAACTTACGAATTTGTCTGTGATCACAGGGCTAGTTAATTGCACCAGATAGGCTTGGAATCTGTTCTCTGTGACTTCTCGAGTGCTTTTTCTGATGCACCGTACTGATTCTTGTGGTCTGAGAATCAATGACATTAAAGACATTTGACCTTCTTGAACTTTCCTCCGACAAGGGCTTGGGCACTCAGGTACTCAGCCCAGGGCCCTTTATTTCCATAAGGAAGTTCCTAATATTTATATTAGAAGAAGACAAAACAGGGCTTGATATTGCTTCCTGCCCGCGTCAGTACTAAGCTGTCTTTGAAACATCTTTCTCCTCCAGTCTAAGAGAAAATGTTTTTCTGACTTGGCATGCTCACAAATTAAAAAAAAAAAAAAAAAAAGATTAAATTTGCTTTTAAGTTATCAAATGCACCATGCAGGTCTGTAATTGACCATGAGAGTGTCGGGGAAAATATGATCTATCCCCTATAAATCAGGAAACCTTAAACAGGCTCTCTAATCGTAAATGCCGATCCTGGCAGTGTCCAAAAAGGCTCATGTTTATAAATTGTTCCCTGATGTTTTAAGTAAGTGCACAAACACAAATCATACTAAGGACTTCAGAAAAGACTTAGCTGTGTGGCAATTTATTATAAGCAGTGTAATTTTCATCAGTCAGGCAACCATAGACTGTAATTACCTCTCTACCGAAAGAGTTACAATTGCTTTCATTACATTTTCCTAGTCATGTGCTTCTCTGGATTGCCACAGAGACACTGGATGGAAAATGCATTTATTTATTGTTAGTCCTCCTAATGGCTCATTACTTGGTTTCTAAAGATGTTATCAAGTCACTTGCTTTCCCTACTCTTCCCCACCCCCGCCAGTGACATTTATAGAAGACAAAAGAGACACAACTTGAAAACCGACAGCACGTGTCAGGCACCTGAAAACTGCCCAGTGTCTACAGACAACCAACTCTGGTTTGAGGAGTCCATGTTAGGCTGGCTAAAGTTCAAATGCTGAAGATTAATTAAAACCACACTCCATTGAGTACAACTACCAGCCTCCCAGTCACAACTGAAAAAGAAACCGCATTTTGTTCCCTATAGTTAGAGCTTTACGGGAACATTTAGAGTACTGGGAACGCGGTCTCCAATCCTGTCTCCCACATGGGCGGGTGCATTTAATTAGAGGGCCATGTTGCACCTTGGACTTGAAACAGGCAAAGGCAAGCGATGTATTCATCCCTCTCCTAGCCCTACTACCTCCCAATGCCATGAAGATAAAACTGGGGACAGAGATGGTGAGTTGGGAGGGTGGGAATGAATTGGTTGAGGAGCAGACCTTGTCTACACAGTGATGGATGGGTTTTATCAAGCCAAAGCATTCTGCCAGTCACTGAGGAGGGGTTTGCTTCTTGCTTAGAGGAAGAGACAACTGTGGGTCACGTTCCATAGAAATCTTCCCACGTGTGTGCTCATCTCTTCCTTGCTGTGTGCTCGTAACTCTGCCATTCAGTAGCTCTGACTCTGAGCAAGACACTTAACCTTGGCGAACCTCTGCTCCCTGAAGAGCTCCTAAGGAGTCAACAGTGGGAATTCAAAACTGTCGCTCTTTCCACTGTCAGATCAAACTTGGGGCACATGAGAAAGGGAAGGGGCTATATGCAAACTCCAGGGGAATTCCTTTCTGTGTGGTTTTTCTTCTTGTTTTTACCTTTTACCTATTTATTTTTATTTATTTTTATGTTTTAATTTTACTGTAGGTTCTGGGATACGTGTGCAGAATGTGCAGGTTTGTGACATAGGTATACATGTGCCATGGTGGTTTGCTATACTGGTTTTTACCTTTTAAATAGGAATCTACGGCACTACGCACAGAAGCAGTTGCCCTACCTAGGAACTCCTCCCTGGTAGGAGAGGACATACTACATTGTATAGAAAGGAGAGGGCGTACTATATAGTCTAGAACCACAGAACGCTAAAATTTTAAATCTCAGAAGGATGTGAGCATTATTGCTCATTCTAGTGTGGTTGTTTGTTTGTTTGTTTGTTTGTTTGAAATGGAGTGTCACTCTGTCACCAGGCTGGAGTGCATTGGCGCGATCTCGGTGCACCGCAACCTCCACCTCCCAGGTTCAAGCAATTCTCTTGCCTCAGCCTCCAGAGTAGCTGGGATTACAGGAGCCCGCCACCACGCCCAGCTAAGTTTTGTATTTTTAGTAGAGATGGGGTTTCACTCTGTTGGCCAGGATGGTCTCAATCTCTTGACCTTGTGATCCACCCATCTCGGCCTCCCAAAGTGCTGGGATTACAGGCGTGAGCCACCGCACCTGGCTGTGTTCTTATTTTATAATTAAGAAAACTCAGCCCCAGAGAAGCTCAGTAATATGTCAGAGTCACAGAGCTGCTTAATCGCGAGTTCACCAACTACCAGTCTAGACTTTGCCCTACCAACTTATCCCTTCCTCACACACCTGGGTGAGTGACAGGGCTGTGGTAAGGAATACAATTCTCCGGACTTGGTTCCTGCACATCACAGAGTACCCATCTCCTTGAGCATACATTGAAAGTAGCTTAAAACAGGGGATCCAGTAAAAGTTAGCTAAATCTGGATGCTCTGTTTTCCTTCTAGAGACCTCCCTTAGAATTACTCACAGGTCTGAACCTGGGGGAAAAAAAGTCATACTCTTCCCATTAGGATGGAACCCTGAGGATGCCTGCCATGTAGCATGAGCCATGGCCAGGCATGCGTGTCCACTTCGTGGCCAGCCACTGGGAAGCCTAGGAGTGGACTTACCCCACCTTGAACTACTTCCTATGAGAGTGGGGGACACGCACAATTTCGTTCCACCTCAAAGAGTCCACATTGGCTGTGCCACAACGGGTTAAAACTAATCCAAAGGCTGAGCGGGTAGGCTCACTCCTGTAATCCTAGCACTTCGGGAGGCCGAGGTGGGTGGATTACCTGAGCTCAGGAGTTCAAGACCAGCCTGGGCAACACGGTGAAACCCCATCATCTCTACTAAGATACAAAAAATTAACTGGACATGGTGGCATGCGCCTGTAGTCCCAGCTACTCTGGAGGCTGAGGCAGGAGAATTGCTTGAACCTGGGAGGCAGAGACTGCAGTGAGCTGAGATCATGCCACTGCACTCCAGCCTGGGCGACAGAGCGAGACTCTGTCTAAAAAAGAAAAAAAACTAATCCAAAATGCTTCCCAGTGACAGTTAGACCAGGCATAAACTCATACTTTATAAGGCTGATTCACTCAGGGTAAAAATTTCTGCTTTGTATTTGTCAAATGGAAGAGCTCTTGCTGTTGGATGAGTCTGTCACTTCTGCAGAAATCCTATACCCTCCATTTCCTCCCATTTGCTTGCATTTCACAAATGGCCACATCATTTTGTCAAATTGTGGAGCCACTTGGAAATTGGGCGTAGAGTTTTGCATAATCATTCATGTCATGCCTGTGACACTCTGCGATTATACATAATGGTCTCTGAGGAGTCGTGCTGCAGGGGAATGCTACCTGGTCTGCCTCAGAGCCAGGTCTCATTACAAGCATTTTATAGAGCAGGACACTGAGGGAAAATAGCTATGTCTATAGAGGGCCCCTGTGTAGACAAGCAGGAAAAGCAGGAAGCTCAGCGTTAGGCAGTGGGTTAATGTCAGGAAAATGAAATTGTAGACTTGTCTGAAATTAACCTTCTTAAAAATTATTTCAGTTCAATTGACTTCTGTGCCTAGACACAAAGGTCAAATTTCATTAAAATTTCACAAGAAAGAAACAAAAGTTAGTTTTGCTTCAAGACAGTTTCTCTTCTCTGAAGGAAAAGACTTAAGCATTTGTTAAGAATGGAAAGATGTCATTAACAGTAGATAATGGGTGATGGAACACAGGGTTTCACTACCATCCTTTTCACTTCTCTGTATAATTGATATTCTTCATATTAAAACTTTTTCTTATAAAACATGTAATGTATTTGTTTGGTCATGTTGTCAGAATGTTTGACCCTATGTTGAATTTCAGACTGTGTAGAAAAATAAATGCACCCCAGCAAATCCCAGAGAAGCCAAATCTCCAAAAAGATGGGGCAATGAAAGAACAAAGGCATTTTGTGCCTCTTTTGCTGTGAAGGGCCCCATGGAGGCAGCAAATCACCAGAGAAGAGAAGGCAGCAGCATGGTATGTCAAGGTACATGAGTTGTATACAGTCTTGTAGACTTTCCCAGAACCTGTCTTAGTCACAGAGATGCAAAATGAGTCACACACCCCCAGGAGTGGCATAGACACTGTAGAAATGGCTATTGCACCAGAAGGGATCAAGCAAGAGAAATAAGAAACAATCTCGGGCTGGGTGTGGTGGCTTACATCTGTAATCCCAACATTTTGGGAGGCCGAGACAGGTGTATCATGAGGTCAGGAGTTCGAGACCAGCCTGGCCAACATGGTGAAACCCTGTCTCTACTAAAAATACAAAAAATTAGCTGGGCATAGTGGCAGGTGCCTGTAACCCTAGCTACTCAGGAGGCTGAGGCAGGAGAATCACTTGAATCCAGGAGGCAGAGGTTGCAGTGAGCCAAGATCGTGCCACTGCACTCCAGCTCAGGTGACAGAGCAAGACGCCATCAAAAAAAGAAAGAAAGGAAGGAAGGAAGGAAGGAAAGAAGGGAGGGAGGGAGGGAGGGAGGGAGGAAGGAAGGAAGAAAAAGAAGGAAAAGAAAGAAAGAGAGAAAGGAAAGAAAGAAAGAAAGAAAGAAAGAAAGAAAGAAAGAGAAAGAAGGAAAGAAAAAAGAAAGAAAGAAAGAAAGAAAGAAAGAAAGAAAGAAAGAAAGAAAGAAAGAAAGAAAGAAAGAAAGAAAGAAAGAAAGAGAGAAAGAAGGAAATTCAGTAAATGCTCTATAGCAAGATGACATCAAGGGCATGATGTCCCTAGAACATCAATGGAACCCCAAGAAACAGGGAGAAAATTTCTTGAAATGACAAGCATTATCTTTCTAGTAGCCAGGTAGGAGACATCAAAATAAATCAGGTTATATAAAAACAAAATTGCATTTATTGCACAATTGATTGTGTAAACTGAGATTCGCCCCTGCCACACGTGCCTTCCCAGAGAGTCACCACCTCTCCCTCTCTGAATGCTACTCAATTCTCAAGTTTCTGTCTAACAACCACCTCTACCACGGATCCTTCTTTAAGGACTCTAACCCGTACTGACATCATTTGGATATTCTCCCCTCAACATCTCATGTTGAGATCTGGTACAGAAGCTCATGCCTATAATCCAGCACTTTGGGAGTCTAAGGCAGGTGGATCACTTGAGCCAAACTCAAGACCAGTCTGAGCAACATGGTGAAACCTCATCTTTACAAAACAGACAAAAAATTAACAAGGCATGGTGGTGCATACCTGCAGTCCCAGTTATCCCAGAGGGATAGTGGGAGGATCACCTGAGCCCAAGAGGTCAAGTCTGCAATGAGCTGTGATCGGGCCACTGCACTTCAGCCTGGATGACAGAGTGGGACTCTGTCTCGAAAGAAAAAAAAAGACAAATCTCATGTTGAAATTTGATTCCCCAAGATGGAGGTGGGGCCTGGTTGGAAGGGTTTGGGTTATGGGAGTGGATCCTTCATGGTTTGGTTCTGTCCTAGTGAGTGAGTTCTTGTGAGATGTGATTGAGTAAAAGTAACGCTTCTCCTCCCCCGCCTTTCTCTTACTCCCACTCCCACTATATGAGACACCTGCTCTTCTTTCACATTCCCCCATGATTGTAAGCTTCCTGAGGCCTTCCCAGAAGTCAAGCAGATGCCAGCATCATGCTTCCTGTACAGCTGCAGAACTGTGACCCAACTAAACTTTTTTTCTTTATAAATTAGCCAGCCTCCAGTATTTCTTTATAGTAATGTGACAACAGCCTAACACACTTACTTAATCCTTAATTCTCTCCCCTCTTAATTTCTATAAAACCTCCTCTATGCCCTTTGATTTCAGAGCTTGTGTGTCTCCCTGCTCACTCTCGTCTCAGATGCTAGACTTACTTCTCCATAGACTAAATTCTACAGAGCTGGGATTACATTGTACATTTTAAAGACTGCCCTAACTCAGTTTAAGACCCATCTTTACTTGCAATCTTCTCTAGTGATTACAGTCTGTATCATCATCATGTCTAATATTTATAATGTCTATATTATGGTTACCATTATAATGTCTATATTATGGTTACCATATTGGGATATTATTGGCATTGTGCCTATCTGATATTTAATTATAACAGTATATATAGTATCTCTATGTTAGTGAAACCACAGAGCAATAGCAATCTCTATAAGATGCCATGGGAAGTGGCAGACACTTTCATTTTTGTATTTCTACTCGTGGTCTCGATTCCTTCCATCTTTGTTCATCTCTGCTCTAGAAGGGAAAGAATCGCTATACTTACTGTTCCAGCCCCCTCTGCAGCTAGTAGCTGCCAGGAGATACCAGCTTGATCAATGAGATGGAATACAAAGTTTGCTGGGGACTTCCGGGAAAGCTTTTACTCTTCCCAATATTGGGGGCCGATGTGCCTACAAACCTGTTCTTTTTCCTTCTTCCTGCCTGTCTTGTGGATTCTGGATGCGATACCTACATTTGGGGTAGCGACCTTGTGATCATGAAGAGGCGGGAAAAGAAATGGCAGAGTTTCTGGTTTGACTTCACTGAGCAGCTGAACCGATGCCGGCAGCCATGTACCTCCAGACTTCTTGCTGTATGAGAAGACACACCCTATTTTCCTAAATCATTGTTGACGGGAATTTCTTCTGTAGCAAAAAGCATTTTGACATAGAAGACATCGTATATTTAAGAACATCCTAAAGGCAAATAGAAGAGTTTCAGGAAAGATGGTGGCATGACAAAGAGAATCCAACCTAACCTCTAGGAAATGGATTGAAAAGGATGGAGGAATAGCAAAATAGGAGGAATACTTTATCAATCCCAGACCTCAGAAAGTTTGTTGTCATATGCTTCATACTTCATAGTTTCTACTCAACATAGAATAGAAGAGAATAGAATAAATGAAGTGACTGTAGGCAATGCACAACTTCACCTTCTGAGAAACGGTGTGATCATCTACAACTGAGTCATGACAATCTCGATAGAACCACTCTATTAGAACGTTCCATAACTTAGAGAGGCAAGAGTGGGCCATGAGGGAAATGGAGGCTACTCTAGTTGAAACAACATAAAACAAAATAACTAGCAAGAAAGTATATGAAACAAAAAGCACATAGGGAGACAGAGATAAGACTAGACAATTTAGTTGTGAATTTAAGTGAAAATAAAAGCTCCATTATTTGAAGAATAATCACTCTTTAATCAAGAAATATTTTATGTCTATAATTAGGTAATATTACTCCTTACCTAAAAAATATTCTATGTGGTGACTATGGTAGTAGTGCCACAAACTGAATTTGTCAAAATTTGCAGGATCATGTACCTCAAAGGGTGATTTTCTTACTGTATGTAAATAGTGCCTCAGAAAGAAAAAAGAAAAACATAATTTAAGCTTAAAGAAATCCAGAATGGTTGATAATAAAAATATAGAAAAAGATATATGAAGAATAGAAAACAAAAAGAAAGTAGAGAATGCAATAATTTCAGGAAAAGTATAATTCAAGTAAAAAATATTAAATGTATTTTGGGAGGCCAAGTCAGACGAATCACTTAGGTTCAGGAGTTGGAGACCAGCCTGGCCAACATGGCGAAACTCCATCTCTAATAAAAATACAAAAATTAGCCAGGAATGGTGGTGTATCCCTGTAATCTCAGCTGCTAGTGAGGCTGAGGCAGGAGAATTGCTTGAACCCAGAAGGCAGAGGTTGAAGTGAGCCAAGATTGCACCACTGCACTCCAGCCTGGGTGACAGAGTAACACTCTGTTTCAAAAAAAAAAAAAAGAGAGAGAGAGAGAAAAGAAAAGATATTAAATGTAGAAAAGAGTCATATTTTGTTGATGAAGAATGCAACCTACAGTAAAGGCACGGATATAAATCTTTATGTACCATAACATAGCATTGAAACCATAAGACTCTAAATGGAAAGTGACAATGACAATCATCTTGAGAACATTTAACATACTTCTATAAGTTAATGACAGAGATTAAGTAAGCCAAGAACAAGATTATAGAGTAGTTTAATAATATGATCAATAAAGTTGAATTAACCATTTGTCAAATGCCGAAAATTAGTAGCTAAACTTTTATTAAGGATGTACAAATATTGATCATGTATTAGAGCCATGATTCAATAAATGAAGTCTCAGATTTTTCAAATGTAAACATGAGACAGGCTCTGTTTTCTGTTTACAATGCCATAAAACCCAATGTTTTTAATAAAAATATTTTAACATCACCTGAAAATGTGAGGGAGGAACTATTTAATAAATCCCTTGGGCCAAAGGGCAAAATCAAAGATATGATGAGAAAATATTAGAAAATATGTCCAGTATGAACACTACATATTAAGCTTTTCTGAGGTTTCTGGCACTGCTGAGAGAAAAAATCCTAATCTGTACAGGTTTTCCTTATTTCCTTATAAATAATTCCTTATTTACGTGCTTTCCTTGTAAAACTATGAAATGAAAATAAGCTGCGTAGTTACCTAAGGGAATTAGGAAAAAGGAGTAATGGAACAAATCAGGAAAGCAAGAAGAAAATAATAAACCCCAAAATAATAGAAGTAGACACTATTGAGTTAGAGAACAGAGAGTGAGAGAGAGAAACTTGGTAATTAAATTCAGATGATGGTTATCAGAAATATCAGTACAATACAGAGGAGGACAAACATTCTCTGTAAAGGGCCAAATAGTAAATATTATAGGATCTCTGTCATGTATTAGTGTTTGTGTCATATATTAGTGTTGGTCACATTATATTATTTGGTTATTTACAACTCAAAAAAAAATGTAAAAACCATTCTTAGCTCCTAGACCATACACAAACAGGCCATAACCCAGATTTGGCCAACTGGCTTTAGTTTGCCACCTCCTAGTGCTTCTCAACCCTAGCTAAACATTAAAACCCTAGATTACTTTAAAAATAAATACTTGTGCCTGGCTCACCCTAGACCAGTTAAATTTAAAGCTCTGTGTTGAAACTGAGCAGTGATGGTATTGAAAAACACCCCAGCCTTTCCCAATATTCAGTCATAGTTGGGAATCATCGCAATAGAGCAGAGGTCCTCAATGTGTGCTCCTAGGACTAGCCGAGCATCACCTGGGAACTGGTTGGAAATGAAAATTCTTGGGTTCCAACCCAGACCCCTTGAATCAGAAACTGTGGAGGTGAGGCCCAGCAATCTGTGTTAACAAGTTGTACTGGTGATTTTTAATGGCACTAAAGATTGAGAACCCTTGTAAGAGAAAAACCTGTGACTGAAGATAGTCAAGAGAAGCAGTTTCCAAGAGGACTTAATCCTAAGTATTATCTTTCACCATTTATAAAACTACTATGAAAAGATTAGTATCACAGTCCCCAGAGGAGCAGCCTGGAAATGCATTTTTAACAAATGACTCTTGTTGATTGTGATCATCAAAGAAGTTCAAGACACGTTGATAACAAGAAATGAACACAGACAGGCAAATATTAAAAATAAAAATGATATAAAACCGTAGGCTCAGATTTGATTTTTAAATTATTAGAGAAATCTGTGTAGAAGATAATCTAACAAATTTGAAGACCTCAAAGACCTAACCCTCCCCAACCCCCAAACAGCCCAGAGTATGTTACAAGCAATTTCTTTCATACCGTCAAGGAACAGATAATTCCCATAAAGAGAACCGGCATCTAAATCTAAAGCTGGAGATCAAGCTGTTGGCACCAACACTGTCAAGATTAGAATCTATTCAACATGAAGGTTAACCAGATAACTCAGGGCTCAAGCCCAGGCAGGACCCAAGACAGCAACAATACAAAAGATGTTGTCAACCAACTAGGTGTCAGAGGAGGATCTCATTTTATGAGAAGATTGGTCATTCGCTTTGAAATGAACTCAGTGTTTACAACTGCTTCTAGGAGCTGGTTCAGAGCTAGAAGATTTGTTTTGTCTGCCAAGAAAAGGTTTCTGTTCATCTGAGATTTTAGAGAAGTACAAGAGAAGAAACAAAAAATCAGGAATGTGGTGAGACTAAAAAGGAACTCTGGTCTTGATCTCTCTATACAGTAAGAGACTTGTCATCAGCTTAAGGGGTGGGTGTGGCACTTAAATCAGAGGAGAAATCTGAAAAAACTGCCATGGGAAAATGACTTGGGGAAATTCATGAATGATGAGCAATAGGACTGCCAAGGAGAGGCCATATCCAAGCTAGGAGAGTAGATGAAACCAGGCCAGGTGTACCTGGATCTGGGACTCTCTTTATTCCTTCTCTGCCACATGGAAAAACATGACAAGCCCAGGGCTGATATCAGACAGGGCCATTGCAGAGGAAAAAGGGGAAGTTTATATCAGACGGCAAGAGGCCTGAATGAAGCTGGGCATGGTGGCTCACACCTGTAATCCCAGCACTTTGGGAGACCGAAGCAGGCAGATCACAAGGTCACGAGTTCGAGACCAGCCTGGCCAACATGGTGAAACCCCGTCTCTACTAAAAATACAAAAAATATCCGGGTGTGGTAGTGCGCACCTGTAATCCCAGTTACTCGGGAGGCTGAGGCAGGTGAATCACTTGAACCTGGGAGGCAGGGGTTGCAGTGAGCTAGATCATACCATTGCACTCCAGCCTGGGCAATAGAGTGAGACTACATCTCAAAAAAAAAAAAAGGAAAGACCTGAATGAAGTAGCTGACTGTGCAGTTTAGCATGAAAAGAACCATGAGGTTTTCTCTGCATCTGATCATCTGAGTGAAGTCACAAAGTCATCAACTGAAAGCCAATGATTAAAGAGCTGATTAAAGGTGTATGAAATTAAGTGAATGAGAGTCAACTCCACACTTATTTATTGATCACTCGCTGAGTGTTGACATTTTGCCAGATGGTGATGACGTGTGCTCCTTGATCTTGGGAAGTATAACATCTTCTTGAGGCACGTCCAGTGAGGACAAGGAAGCAAACAATGAACTAATCCACCAGGGAAAATAAAATAAAGACGAAAAACAGGGATCCCAGCTAACGTATTCTTCAAGAACAGAGGAAAGAGGAACTAAGTGTCGGGGAGAAGAATTTTGGAAGAGAAGCCTTCCAACCTGAGGAAATAGCCTGAGAGTACAGGCCTTGGGCAGGAAACATCAAACTGAGTGCAGGTAGCTCACTGCTGGTTTGCACCCGGGTGTTGGGAGAAGGGGTAATAAGAAGACTTGTTTGTTCCACCCAGTGCCTTTTTCTTAAAAACTTAAAACATGTGAATGCCTTTAAAATAGGATCTTACTCTCTAATTTTTCATTGGCCCCACTGATCTCTGTAATATTAAAGCTCATCAGCCGTCCTTGTGCATGTCATTTGTTTGACCATCGAAGTCATCTGAGTGTGTGGCCTCTACAGCAGGCCACTGGTTCTGAGTTTAGAGTCCATGGAGGTTTGAGGTCAGAGTGACCCAAATGCTATGCCAAAAAAACAAAAACAAAAACGAAAAAAGCTCATGTTTTATTTAGCGTGAGGAGTGGCCACATGGGGTGTACAGTTAGTTGGGCTGCATTTTATGAAGACAAGTCATAGTGATCTAAAAAAGTAAGGAAGTCTACAGGCAGGGAAACACCACAAAGCCATTGTTTCCATTGAGGCAAGCCACAGGGAGGGCCAGGAATGGGGAATAAGCAGAGAATGAAAACACAGGAAGGAACATGGAATTCCTTGCAGTTGTAGAATTAGCAACTGTGGGTAAATACTTGCAAGGAGAGAAAGAGGAACTGAAGTGGGGATCACTTGGAGGTTTCATCTGAAGCCTTGGAAATGGTATCATCACAAACTCAAATGGAATGTGGCACATTTAGGCAGGATTGTCTGGTAAGGAAGCATCACGTGTGTGTCCTAGAGTCTACCGCCATGTTCGTCAGTTAATCATCCTATGTAACACTGATTTCATCTTCACATTTCCCACTCCCCCAGTCTTCCTTATTTCTGCTGAGGATGCTATTCTTTCTATTCTCTAGAATTGTAACTCCAGAATCCTGTTAACACTTTCTTTTTGTTATCTTTTTACAACGTCAGTTATCAAATTTTCTTGAATTCCTTTTTTTCTTGGTGTTTGGTATTATTCCTTCCTTCCTTCCTTCCTTCCTTCCTTCCTTCCTTCCTCCCTCCCTCCCTCCCTCCCTCCCTCCCTCCCTCCTTCCTTCCTTCCTTCCTTCCTTCCTTCCTTCCTTCCTTCCTTCCTTCCTTCCTTCCTTCCTTCCTTCCTTTCTTTCTTTCTTTCTTTCTTTCTTTCTTTCTTTCTTTCTTTCTTTCTTTCTTTCTTTCTTTCTTTCTTTCTTTCTTTCCTTCCTTCCTTCTTTCTTTCTTTTGAGACACAGTCTTGCTCTGTCACCCAGGCTGGAGTGTAGTGGTGCTATCTTGGCTCACTGCAACCTCCACCTCCCAGGTTCAAGCAATTCTCGTGCCTCAGCCTCCTGAGTAGCTGGGACTACAGGTGTGCACCACCACACCCGGCTAATGTTTGTATTTTTAGTAGAGATGGGGTTTCACTATGTTGGCCAGGATGGTCTCAATCTCCTGACCTCGTGATCTGCCCACCTCGGCCTCCCAAACTGCTAGGATTATAGGCGTGAGCCACCGCGCCCGGCCTGTGCATTTCTTTTTAATCATTCTCTCTACTACCTGATGATTCTAGATCCTCAGTGTGTCATCCTCAGTTTACCACAATAGCCACCCAGCTAGTTTCCCTGCAACAAGTCCCTTACTCCCTTCAGTATTTCCTCCAGATTCATCTTCCAAACTCTCATATTTATCTCATTATTATTCTCTCCAATAAATGTTTCATGACAACACAGCAACTCCACATCACCCAAGGAAATTTTCTAAACTCGCTCTAGGTTCTCTCCAATCCAGCTCTACATTTCCAGTTTCATCTTTTACTACTACTTCCACTTGAATCAGATTAATTTCCTAATTTTTTTTGCTCAGTCTGTAAATTTGCTTATGTGTCTCCTCTCTATGCAAAGCCCTTTTTTTCCATTTCAACCCAAACTTTCAGACCCAGGTAAATCTCTGTTTTATTGAAAAGGCTGCCGTTCAGTAAAATTATCTCTTCCATCTTGAATTTCAGCTTTTTGACCCCACCATTTAAACAGGCATTTATAGATTCCCTGCAGGATTGATTGATTGATTGATTGATTGATTTGAGACAGGGTCTCACTTTGTCCCCAGTCTGGAGTGTGGTGGTACAATCACAGCACACTGCAACCTCCACCTCTCAAGTGATCTTCCTGGCTCAGTCTCCCGAGTAGCTGGGACCACAGGCACACACTACCACACCTGGCTAATTTTTGTATTTTTTTGTAAAGATAGGACTTTGCCATGTTGCCCAGGCCAACCTGGAATTCCTGGACTCCTCCCACCTCGGCCTCCCAAGTGCTGAGATTACAGGTATGAATCACCGTGCCCAGCTTAGTACTTCATATATTGTTGCCTTTATTTGATATTAATTCATATTAGTCTTATTTCCTCAACTGGATTATTTGTTCACTCAGATTTTATGTTACATTCCTTTAAATTTCTCAAAGAACTCAAAGTGATTATAAAATCAATGTTAGACACTCAATGTATATTTATAGAATGAATAAATGGTATTATGTTTAGAACACTCTTAGAGGTGCCATTCATTCTTGCCTGAATGGAGATCAGGCAAAACAAGTAGAGAATTACAAGGGTAGGTTGCATGATGAATTATTAATATGGATGTGGCCTTGTCGATGTAGAGTGGTTTATGATTCAAGATAGGACAGGTTATACTGTGGTAACACACAATTCTAAAATCCCAGCGGCTCATCTTAACAAAGGCTATTTTCCCACTCACTTTATATGCCCAATCTGTGCAAAGGGAGGAGAAGCAGAGAGTTTCGCTCATGAGAATCCCTCAGGGATTGAGGCTGATGGAGGCTCTTATTACATTTATCCATAGCCACCATGCCAGGAGCAAGAGAAGGAGATCTACCTTGCACTGCCTCTTAAAACTCCTGCCTGAAAGTGACACTTCCACCCAGTTTTCATGAGCCACACCAATCTTGAAAGATGGCAGGAAGGTACCTTTTGACCACATGCTCAGGTGGAGTGGAGGACCAGATTACTTTTGATTACCACAGGGGCTAGTGTTGGCTAAGAAAAGTATGCTACTCCATGTTCTTTAGTTTCAGCCAACAAAACTCAACTCTGGTTAATGTTAACAAAAAAGGAATTAATTGGGAGGGTATAGAGTAGCTTACAGAATTAAAGGAGATCTAGCTTGAAGAGAACAAGACCAAAGTCAACCCTGGGCATACAGATAAAGAACCAGATTGACGGGCTCTTCAGACCACTTCCAGTTGTGTGAATCAGCCACAACCATATATTCTGTCTTTGTATTATTTGTTTAGCTTTCAAATTCCTAGGTGAGAGCATCTAGTTGGCTGAGCTCGGACTATGTGCTAACCTTTCCCAGAAATGGAAGGCACCTGGAACTATAGCTCCACTAAGACTGTCTGCAACTGAAGGAGGATCATAACACAAAGGAAAAACAGGACACTGTTAGAAAAAGAAGGAATAATGGAAGACAGAAAAACACTACTCATGTTTAGTGTGCATAGATAATTTCATAGTAATTTAAAAGGCTAATGGAATCATGACATGCCTATGCAGCAAGAAATTATACAAAGGCTGAATTTCTTTATGTCTTATCTAGAAGCCTGTAAGGTTGTACCTTTCTTTTGGTTCATTTCTTCCAAAAATAAGTCTAACTCCCACTTCCTCCTCAAGTGCAAATCCTGTCTTAGGGCATTAGCAGCAGCGTGATATGATTGTGGAGATAATTTCTAGAATGTAAAGACAAAAGGCCTCCCTTTAGTGAGCAAAGCCAAATGTCTGCTCTTTTAAAATTGCTTACAACAAATCTACAGCTGATTTCCTCCTGTTTTTCCCAGTGGAAACTGACGCTAAACTGAAATGCCTAGATGTGTGGCACTTTGGAGGACAAAAGAATAACTAGGGGACAGATTAGTCATCCCTAAAAGCTCTTTCCAAATTTCCAAACTACAAAGCCATATGCAGCAGTTTCAGAACTGGTGACTCAGGCTCATTTGCCAGCAACAAGAATGTTCTAGGATGCTGTAGACTGAGCCAGAGAAAGACTCCCCCTACCACCAATACCCCCAAAACACTCCATTCAAACAACAACTTAAATGAAAGAGTAAATAAATCAGAGATGCTCTATGTGAAAACAAATTTGGAACTTTCTCCTTTAGTTCTTTTCTTCCTAAAGGTGCTTTCTTGCCTTTTCTGCCTGAAGTTTTTGCTACATAACACCAATGCTTCAAACTATTGACTTAAGACAATAGCCATTTGTTTAGTTTATAATTCTGGGAGTCAGCAATTTGGGCTGGGCTCAGCTAGCCAGTTCTTCTGCAGATCTCAGGGGTAATTCCTGCATCTGCCGTCAGTCCATCACCTACTTACAGGGTGTGGCTGGCTGAGATGATAGGGACACCTGGGCCCCTGTCTCTCATCATTCTGTAGATGAGCCTGGGATTCTTTCATGAGGGGTAGGCAGGGGTTTCTAAGAACATCCAAAGGGCAATGCACAAATGCTTTTTAAGCTTTTGCTTTCCTTGTGATTGTTCATGTCCCACTGGCCAAGGCAAGTCACATGCCCAGGAAAGATTCAGAGAGTAGAGAAACAATTTCACCCACCAATGAGGGGAGCTGCAACAGCACAATGCAAGATTGTGAACAAAAGAGTGGGTAGAATCTGTGGCTACTCTTCAATCTTTACAGATGGTAAACCCTGACAGGACTCCATGGATCAGAATTTAGAAGCCATGGGCTAAGCTAACCTGATTTATCCATCCTTAGTCCGGAGGGAAGACTTCTTGCCCACCCGATATGTGGAGAGCCAGTCGTGTCTAAATATCTTATTTTCTGCAGACTGCTAGGTGAATAGGTTAGCAAAAGCGACTCTATTGCTCAACTAAATAGACATTTATCTTGCCTCCCCAGCCTTGGCCATCTGCCCTCACACTGCCTGTTCCTTTAACATGTAGCATTAACAGATAGAGACCACCGTGCCATCCACAGACCTTGGAAAGGCAGGCTGCATTTCAGTGTAGCACATTCTGCTGATGGTTGAAGCAGTTCAAAGTGGGATAATTTAAAGCTTTTATTTAACTCAGAGTTCATTTGTCTTTTGATCCACCTTCCACTCTGACAAATGCTCCCTTCCCTATCACATTCAAACACACACCCCTTTCAGAAGGCAGTAAACTCATCCCCTGCCAAGGAATGGATTTTCCCCATATTGCTCTATCTGAGTGATAAAAGGGTTTAATGTCCCAAGTTCATTTTTCAGTAGCTAACTCAGAGATACCCGACACAGCGAAGCGCCTAAGCTCTTTCTAGAGTTATTAAACTGTTATCCCTAATTCCTTTGGAGCCTTCACCTAGCAGCAGTGATTCTGAGGGCACTTCCTATTAAATCTGCATTTTGTACAGAGAGATAAAGCAGGCCAGTGCGACCCTGTTTACAGGGATGACAGAGGAGCCCCTGCAGGCTCTGGTGCTGTCAGAAGTTTTGCTCTATCAAGAAGCCTATGTGAGAAGGTGTCTCGCAGCTCTCGGCCTGGGCACATTTGCCAACTTTGCACACTTTTCTGAAATGCAGCCACTTTCAGGTTGGGAGCTCCAAGTCACCTGGCAGCTCTGTGGGGCAGCTTTTTAGCAGGCAGAATGTGAGCATGTAACAAGCCCAGCCAACCTGCCAGGCATAAGAGACATTTCCAGGCACATCTCCATGAAGCCAAAAAGCAGTCTGGAAGAAAACAAACCTGCGTGGTTTAACATGTAAAAGGAGTCTTCAAATTGTGTGTACATCTCCCAAGAGGGATATAAGGCAATGCACCGACATACAGGGATAACATGTTAGAATTACTTTTATTTTTGTTTTTAAAAAAAGAGGAAATGAAACTCTTCTAATTCTCAATATACAGCTTTACACAAGCATCCTCACTCTGTCCCTGTGTCAGGTGGCACATGTCACGTGCAATACACACATCCACAACATGAAGTTGGAGGGGCAGATTAAAGAGGTATCCTCCCTTGTCTAATAACTTTAAGCAGACTGTGATGTGTCACAGTTTATGTGGGACCAATACAATTAATTTAATGACTGCAAAATCTATTCCAACCTAAATCAACCCCTACCAAATACACCAGTGGCTTAAAAGGCTTCTTGCAAAGATACTAAAGATCGAAGATCAGACTCTTAGTGTAGACAAAAAGCAACAATAGCTCATCTGTCCATTCTCCCATTGCCATTTGATCTTGCTGTCAGCCACATTATGAAAGGGATAAAAAGAGAAAGGAAAAGAATGGGACTAACTAAATTTGACCAAAAAAAAGTCCAAAGCTTCATATTTTTTGCTGTTTTTTTTTTTTTTTAGCAATTCTTATTCCAACACTGAATTATATTTGCAATATGAATGTATACCCACCATTGTCAATGACATACTTCATCAAAAGTACCTTGAAATATGAGCTAATGATAGTTTGAAGCCTTCAGGGTTAGAAAGACACCAAAATGTTGCTTCTTTCTTATTTATCTCAACCTTTCGCCATTTCTACTCTGCACATGTTTAATAATATAAAGACGTACACATTGAAAGTACATGATGAGACATTTTTAACCAATGAGGTGTGTAATCAAAAATAAAAGTGACAGCCAACATTTGTTGTCTGTCTATAAATTCATAGCCCCTCAAACTCTAAACCCTGTGCATTTATCAGTCACCATGCAATCCCTAACTGAGAGAAAATAAAATTAAGTAAAAACTGTTATTGGAATTATTTCATTTGTTAGCTATTGCAGGTATTTGCTTAAATTCAAGCTTATGATCCCAGGTCCCCTAAAGACTGGTAGAAAACTTATCAAGACCAAGTCTACCTTAGGATCATGTTCTCCGGATGGTAATAATAACACCATCTCCACTGCAACTAACAGTTACTGTGCTTCCTGAGTGAAAGTCTTCTGCTGAGAGCTCTAAAGATATTAACTCATTTGCTCCTCACAATAGCCCTATAAGGAAGGGGTCCTCAAGCCCTGGGCCACAAACCAGTACCAGTTTGTGGCCTGTGGGGAACCAGGCAACACAGAAGGAGGGGAACATTACAATCTGAGCTCTACCTCCTGTCAGATCGGTGGTGGCATTAGATTCTGATAAGAGTGCAAATCTTACTGTGAACTGCGCATGTCAGAGATCTAGGTTGTACATTCCACATGAGAATCCAATGCCTGATGATCTGAGGTAGAACAGTTTCATCCCAAAACCACCTCCTCCACTGCCTCCCATAAAAATCGTCTTCCGGGCCAGGCACGGTGGTTCACACCTATAATCCCAACACTCTGGGAGGCTGAGGTGGGCGGATCACGAGGTCAGCAGATCGAGACCATCCTGGCTAACATGGTGAAACCCTGTCTCTACTAAAAATACAAAAATTTAGCCAGGCATGGTGGTGGGTGCCTGTAGTCCCAGCTACTAGGGAGGCTGAGGCAGGAGAATGGCGTGAACCTGGGAGGTGGAACTTGCAGTGAGCCGAGATCATGCCACTGCACTCCAGCCTGGGCGACAGAGCAAGACTCCGTCTCAAAAAAATAAAATAATAAAATAATATAATATAAAATAAAATAATATAAAATAAAATAAAATACATTTCTTCCAGCCCAGACGGGCACAGTAGCTCACCCCTGTAATCCCAGCACTTTGGGAGGCCGAGGTGAGCAGATCACCTAGAGTCAGGAGTTCGAGACCAGCCTGACCAACATGGCAAAATCCTGTTTCTACTAAAAATACAAAAAATTAGTTGGGCATGGTGGTAGGCACCTATATAATCCCAGCTACTTGGGAGGCTGAGGCAGGAGAATCACTTGAACCTAGGAGGCGGAGGTTGCAGTGAGCCGAGATGGTGCCACTGCACTACAGCCTAGGCGACAACAGCGAAACTCCGTCTCAAAAAAAAAAAAGAAAAAATTGTCTTCCATGAAATGGGTCCCTGGTGCCAAAAAGGTTGGGGACCACTGCTATAAGGCATTTTGGTGGACAGACATTCAAGGCAGTTCCCATGATCCCAACTCCTGGTATCCATACCTTTGTATTAATAATTGCACCCCCCTCCAAGTGTGGGCAGAACCTGTGATTTGCTTCTAATAAACAGAAACATTAAAGGTGACATAATTATATGTGAGTGATTATGTGATTACGTTACGTAAGATTCTGGTGTCCAACTTGCTGGAGTTTCTCTCTCCCTGGCTGGTTTTGAGTAAGCAAGCAGCCACATTGGGGACCCACGTGGCAAAAAACTGAGGTTGGCTTTCAGCCAATAGTCAACAAGGAAATGAAGCCCTCCAGAAATACATTCAACTAACAACCTGAGTGAACTTGAAAGGGGATCTTTCGCCAGTCAAGGCTCAGATGAGACCCCAACCCTGGCAGACACCTTGACTTCAGCCTTGCAGAAGACCCAGCTGAGCCATGCCAGCCTCCTGACCCACAGAAACTGTGAGATAATGAATATGCATTGTTTTAAGTCTCCGTGTTTGTAGTAATATTGTTACAAAGCAATAGATAACCAATATAGGTATGTATATTTTTATGTCTGCTTCACGGAGGAAAAGTTAAATAAATTGACCAGTTCACACAGCTAGTCCAAGGTAGGGCTGGAATAGAAAATCTGGGTAACCTGCTTCTGGAGAGTTCGCCTTAACCACTACACTTCCCGGCCTCTGCAGACAATTTCCCTTCTAGCTCACCAGTCACTGCTATTGTCTCACTACTTCTCCTTAGGGCGGGACTTCTATCCCGAGACCCTGGCCCCCTTTAGGGTACCAAACCCAATCCCGTGCAATCCCAGTGCCAAGGCTGTGGCATGGCATTTGTGCTGGCACAAAGGAAAGAGTGGAGACGAATGAGTCACGGGCGTTTCTTCCACAGTCCAGGCGTCTGGGAAGGAGCAACGCTTCATAGCCGACCAAAGGCTCCGGCTGTCCGTGACTCTGAATAAGCTCTGCCAATAACTCAAGTTTCCCCACAAATAAAGGAGAAAAATAAGTCTGTGGGTGTCACCGAGAGAGTCTTGGCATGAAAGTCAGGAGACTTAGGCTCTAACCTTGGGTCTGCCAACCAGGAGGCCATGGGAACCTGGAGAAGTCACTTCGTTCTTCTAGCCCTTTGCTTTCTCGTCTCTGAAAAGAGGGCTTTGGATTGGATGACTTTTAACGTCTCCAAAAAATTTACATCATTCTAAGGTACTGTCATGGTTTGAATATATTTAATGCCTTCCTCTTCCCCTAACTCCAGAATTGAAACAGCCTTCATTTCAGCTGCCTAATTTTGAAACCCAGGGGACACATTTCTAATGGAGAGTGAGCTAGGGAAAATAAAGAAGAGGAAACCTCATGGGGTCGGAGACACAAGGAAGGGTAAAATTAATAGCCGAAAAGAAGACATTCTCATCCAGAGCCATTGAAACCCTGAGCCTCCAGCCCGGGCATTTTCTGCCCATGGCCCATGCTCAGCTGCCAGCATTCCTCTGTCCCTACTTTCCCTTGTAGATTGAGTTCCAGCCGGCATGACAGTCTCATTTTTCACTGAATGCTTGCGGTGAATGCTAAACTGTAATCTCTTTTTGCATGCTTCGGTTCCAAATTCATAACTGGAGGAGCAGACCCCGTTGTCTGCAAGCATTTGCTGTTAGCCGCTCTGCCGAGCAGAGCCAAACGGTCCTGCAATCCGGCGGCTTTTTCCCTGCTTCACACTTTGTCAAAATGCATCACGGGTGACACAAAGAAATGGCCACTGGAAACTCCCCATTTTCCAATCCTTTTACTATCTAATTGTTCCTCTTCTTCATGGCTTGGCCATCCTCAAAATAGACCAGGGTCCCTGCTTGGGTTGTTTTCATTTTAAAGCAGAACGCACTACAAAAGAAAGGCTCTTCCCACAGCTCTAAGCTTGGCGCTGTCTGTTGTCATTGTTTCAGACTCTGCTTTCTACGCCCTGCGCTGTCCCTGAGATGCCACCCCCAACTCACCGTTACTCCAAATGGCCATTTCCTTCCTGCAACTCTAAATACATGATCCAACGAAGTGATCCAGTGAAAAGTAGAGCAGGTCTACCCCCGAAGAATCTCCTGTCTCCCATTGCACATACAATGGGGTCAACTCCTTGCAAAGGGCTGCAAATCCTGCCTGCTTCACCCACTTCACCCAGCGGGTCTTGCAGGATTGGTGCCCTCCAGCCACATGGGCCTTCATGTCCTTTCTCAGGTACCCCAAAGGGCCTTGGCACATGCTGTTCCCTTTGCTGCAAATGCTCTTTCTAGATCTCTCCATGGCTACCTCCTGCTCACCCTTAGTCTCAGGTCTGAGGAATTGGGGTGCCCAGCGACGTTGTGCTTGGTAGGACGAGCACTGCTGTTTCCGCCACATCCAGTCGGCACCAGCCATGCAATCTCCTGACTCTGGACATCAACCTCTGTGACTCCACCTGAGGCTTTCTCTGACCACTTTCCCACGCCTCTGCTGGTATTTTCATCATCACCTCTTCTCTAAATGGCTTGCGCTCAAATCTTTGTCTCAGAGCCTGGTTCGGCCATTTGTCTAAGCTAGTCTGTGCTACCAATTTTCTCTCCCTGGTGCCTTTTTCTATTTTTTTTTTTTTTTTTTTTTTTTGTGGCTCCTTTGAAAAATTTCTGACTATTTTCTCCTGTTTATGTATTTACTTGTTCTTTTTTATTTACTGTCTTCTTCTCTGCCTAGAGAGTGTAAGCTCCAGAAGAGGAGAGAGTATTTTATCTATCCGCTCCATTCAGCCTGAGCCTGGCACATAGTAGGTGCTCAATAAATGTTTTCCAAAAAATGAATGAGCTCCTCCTCATTTAGAGCATCCTATGATTTTAAGTGACTGTTTTGTCTTTCAATGGTATTTCCAATTTGAGGCTCAAGGCATCCTGCAAAGCTTCCCCATACCTCTGGCACTCCCCCAACCCCACTAAAGGAATCTCAAGCCCCTGGAGACGGGGAAGAAAGGAAAATTGTTTCCAGTGCCTCTGATATCATACTGCAGTCAAGGAGGCACCCAGAGTCTACCAGCCCTGGTCACCCAGTCTTGCAGGTGAGACCTAAACAGAAAGGGCCCTTAGACTTTATGATAAGGATAGAATTTTGGATAAATGTAACTATTGGAACTTTGGACTCTTGACCAAAATGTAGCATGTTCATTTCTTCAAAAAAAAAAAAAAAAAAAGTTTGTCTCGGGGGCCATCTTTTGCCCTGCAGGATTTTCTCTGGGTTAATTAGATCTGGGGTCTCATTTCTCAGTCAAAGAATGAAGGTGTTGATTAGGTGACTGCCAGCAGACATTTGAAGAAAGCCAGTGTTCCCAGGCAGCCTTCTGCTCTAAATGCAGGGATCTCACCATACATGCACTTGTATGTGCGTGTGCATTGCCCATGGGTTTGGAGTGCATGTGCAGTGTTGTGTGCCACCCGCTCTCACTCCTTGTCAACACTCCCTATGCTTGGTCCATCTCTCTATTCTCCCTGGATCCAGGGCACCAGAAACTATGCCTGTTCATCATGGTGCCTGCAGTGTTTGTCATAGTTAACTGTACACATTGGACACCATAAATACACAATGGGGGGAATACATGTATGCATGAATTTCACTTCTTCCAGGGGAAGAGCCATGAAAACTCTTTAAAAGGGTCCTGAAGCTCATTAGGACTCAGCAGAGTCTTCAGGAGCCCTCTATGAAGAAACAGCGACAATGAATAGCCAACTAAGAAAAAATTATAGTGTCAAAGGCCAAAGGACCAACGGCATTTAAAGAGAAACATGGGATGGCTCCTGGGTGATTTCTGCAGAGGCACCCATGGCTTAGCTATAAACGGATGGACTAATTTCAAGAAAACTCCAAAATCAGTACATTATTGCCAGAGCTGTGTTCTCCGCCAAAGATGTCCAAACCACTTTGTGATCACGAGGCACACCCAGGCTCCTCTCATAGCATGCCAAACCACCAATGGGGGCCAGTCCTAGGAGACGGCTCGGAACAGGCATCCACCAAAGAGACTGGAGGCTGCAGGAACTGCCTCAAGAATTGAGTGAGATGATGTATGTGGAGGCATTTTGTAACCTGTAAATCTTTTTACCCGCACTGTGTGTTTTTATGATGATGATAAATATTATTGCTAAGTGTGTTCAGTGGATAATTAGTCCCAGATGATGCCACACTGGGAAAAAAAAATCTGTGTGGTCAGAAAGCCAGAGTGAAATCCTTTGAAAACCTAAGTCAGATCCTGCTATGCCCCTGCTCAAAACCCTCTGGGGGTTGCCGTCTCACCCAGAATCAAACTCAAGCTCCTTACCGTGGCCCAAAAGTCCAACGCGACCACTCTGGCTTCCTCCTCAGCCCTTACCCTGCCACTCTCACTACACTCTGTTGCCACGCAGCTGGTTTTCCTGCTGAGTGGGCCACGTCAATCTTACAGTTCCTTCTTAGAACATCCTTCATGTGAAATCCAGATGAGCCGCACCAAAAATCATGCTCAACCTCACCAACCATGAAGGAAATGCAGATCGAAACTGCAATAAGGTACACACATCAGGGTGTATCACACCCATTAGGATGGCTAAAGCCCAAGCAAATAGAAAATAACCAGTGTATCAAGGATGTGGAGAAATTGAGAGCCTCATGCACCATTGGTGAGAATGTAAAATTGTGCAGCTGCTGTGGAAGACAGTATGGTGGTTCCTCGAAAAATGAAACACAGAACTACCTTATATCTGGCAATTCGGCTTCTGAGTATATATCCAAAAAGAGTTGAAAGCAGACCCTTGAACAGATATTTGTACATCCATGTTTACAGCAGCATTATTCATAGTAACCAGTGGGTGAAAGCAACCCAAGACTCCATTGGCAGAAGAATGGATAAACAAAATGGGGCATGTCCATACAATGGAATATTATTCAGCCTTAAATAGAAGGAGATTCTGACACACATGCTACAACATGATTTAACCTTGAAGACATTATCCTAAGTGAAATAAGCCAGTCAAGGCCTGAGGATGGTGGTTCATGGCTGTCATTTCAGCACTTTGTGAGGATGAGGCCGGCAGATCACAAGGTCAGGAGTTCGAGACCAGCCTGACCAACACAGTGAAATGCCGTCTCTACTAAAACTACAAAAATTAGTCAGGCATGGTGGTGCACGCCTGTAATCCCAGCTACTCGGGAGGCTGAGGCAGGAGAATTGTTTGAGCCCAGGAGACAGAGGTTGCAGTGAACCAAGATCCTTCTTGGAAAAAAAAAAAAAAAAAAAGCCACTCAAGAAAAGGACAAATACTCTGATTTCACTTATATGAGGTATTTAGAGGAGTCAATTAATAGAGACAAAAAGTAGAATGGTGGGTGCCAGGGGCTAAGGGGTGGGAGGAATGGGGAGTTAGCGTTTAATGGGCATAGGGTTTAAGTTTTGCACAATGAAAAGAGTTCTACAGATGGAGGGTGGCGATAGTGGCACAACACTGTGAATACACTTAATGCACTTAAAATGGTTAAAACGGTAAATTTTATGTTGCATTTATTTTCTACAATTAAAAAAAAGAAAGCATGGTGGGAGTCAAGGATCCGGTCCAGTCTTCTGGCTCGTGGGCAGTAAAAGAGAGCAGTGTTCTTGGTGGGTCTGAGCCACCGATGACAGCTGTGTGGAGGTGCTGCCACTGCTGTGACCACAGTCACCAGACTGCCCTGTCCCGACAGACACCAGTTCTAACAACCTCTCATCTAACTTTCAGGTAATGTGACTGAATGAACTCCACTGGCAGATAGTTTGCTGGTGTTTAGACGAAGCTAACACTGCTAGAAATAACAACAGTGGCCTGGCAGGAAGTGTCAGATCATGAATCACTAAAGTCCAAGTTCTCTTCAGTCTGTGACCAAAAACACTGCCCACTGGATTAAAGGGAAGAAACTATTGATGAAAGCAGCAACATGGATGAGTCTTAGAAGGGCTGTGTTGTGTGAAAGACACTGGAGTACTGGACTCAATGACCCCATTCATATGACACGCTGGAAGAGCCGTGGAAAAAAAATGAGAACAATGGCTGCTAGAAATGAGGGAACGGGCCGGGCACGGTGGCTCACGCCTGTAATCCCAGCACTTTGGGAGGCCGAGGCAGGTGGATCATGAGGTCAGAAGATCGAGACCATCCTGGTTAACACGGTGAAACCCCGTCTCTACTAAAAATACAAAAAAAATTATCTGGGCGTGGTGGTGGGCGCCTGCAGTCCCAGCTACTCGGGAGGCTGAGGCAGGAGAATGGCGTGAACCTGGGAGGCGGAGCTTGCAGTGAGCCGAGATCGCACCACTGCACTCCAGCCTGGGCGACAGAGCCAGACTCCGTCTCAAAAAAAAAAAAAAGAAAAGAAATGAGGGAACGGACGGACCATGGGTGTGGGCCTGGCGGGAAGGGCCGTAAGAGAAAAATTCAGAGGTAATGGAAATATTTTGCATTTTGATGAGGGCTTGGGCTACATGACTGTATTTTTAAAACTCATCAAATTGTACGGGAGTTCTATTCTGGTGGGCTTCACTGTATGTAAATTTGACCTCTAAAATAGAGCTATAGACAAATATTGAGCTCTAGCTAATGCTTGACGTGCATGCTGAAGTATTGGGGATGAAATCTACTGATATCTGCAGCTTACTTTGCAAAGCATCCAAAAATAAGGTGAACTGATGCATATGGAGAGATATGTGATGAGGAAAACACTGGCAATTGTGGAATCTAGTGGGTACGCATCTAGCGGGTATGTATCTGGATGTTAACAATTCTTTCAACTTTTCTGTGTGTTTAAAAACTTCCCTATAAAATGTTGAGAGGAATGAAATTATAGAAATCACAGTTTAAGAAAAATTGAACAGGCTGGGTGCAGTGGCTCACGCCTGTAATCCCAGCACTTTGGGAGGCCAAGGTGGGTGGATCATGAAATCAGGAGATCGAGACCTTCCTGGCTAACATGGTGAAACTATCTCTACTAAAAATACAAAAAAATTAGCTGAGTGTGGTGGCATGGGCCTGTAATCCAAGCTACTCCGGAAGCTGAGGTAGGAGAATCGCTTGAACTTGGGAGGTGGAGGTTGCAGTGAGCCAAGGTCATGCTACTGCGCTCTAGCCTGGGCAACAGAGTGAGACTCCATATCAAAAAAAAAAAAAAGACAGAAAGAAAAAGAAAAAGAAAAGATAAACTACTTAGTCCTTATAACATAGTAGAACCAGATAGAATATTAAAGGTCTACGGCCATTTGGTATCAGCTAAAATAGTGGTTCTCAAACTATGTAACCTAGAAGTATTTCAGGGACCTCCTCTCCATCAGGCAAAGTAACTCTTCTTTCACGAGTTTTATATATTGGGGTCCTGTGTAAGATTTTTGTTTCAAAAAAAGTGTCCATTATTTGAAAAAGTCAGTGCTTCTCAATACCGTGTTATATGAGCATTTGAAACAGGTAATTCGAGTAAGACTGTCCCTCGAACCCTCGAACTGCTGTGCCTCTGGCATTGTTGGTCTTCAGGCACCAAAAATCAGTGGCATCTCTCCCATCATCGGAACAATTCTGAACGCCCCCATGCATTTCCCCACCCCCACTGATCTGCCGGTAGTCACTTTGGAGTTAATACCAAATCTAACAAATCCAGGTCAACAGGTCTGCATTTAAGTGGAGAAAGTTTTCCCACGACAGTACATTGCCTGAAATTGTTCTTGAGTGTTAAAAATGGTAAAAGAAACACTTAGAGGGTGTTTTTTATTTTTTATTTTTATTTTTTGCCATCGGAGTACAATTCTCTTTAAAAGAAACAATCATTATGGGGGACCTTCCCTCTTTCTTGCTGGAGAAGATGCTCTCTCCTGGTAAATGAATAGCTTCTGGATATTTCTTGGATACTCGTACAACTTACCTCCAGGAAGAGAAAGGCTGCCGCGATTATGCCAACATTTGTGCATCTCATCTACTTGACAATTCCACTTACCTTTGTAAAGGAATAAGTTGGCGTCCTGGTATCTCAAAAATAAAAGCGTAAAAAGATCACAGTGCTTAAAATCCTTGATGAAGCCCAAACAGACTGCCACATGGTAAGGGACATCATTGGCTTATACCTTTGGGATTTACCACCCTCTACTGGGGCAATCGCTTGAGAAAAGGCAGGGGTCAGGTGGCACCCCCACTTCCCACAGAAAAACTGGTATCACATGGTTTTCTTATAAGAATGTGCAAGTGGAAAATGAGTGGAAAGCAAGGCGGAACAGATGTCTAATATCATTAAAGCTGGTTCCAAAAGAATCCAGATCTCAGTTTGGTATATTAATGCTCTATTTATCTTTAAGCACAGATGGATATTTTTATTGGTATTACTTTGTTTATCTGGTTTTAAGAAAGGTTAGTCCAGGGGGCAGATGCCTCTGTTATGAGAGTGCATTCCTGTGAGGGAGTCAGAGGCGAGGGGGCAACTTTTTTCAGTAGAACTTTAATTAGCAAAGCCAAAGTTGTATATGTTGGCAGCTCTTGCCCGATTTAATGAGGCCAGTTGCAACAACAAACAGAAAGACAAATAGGACATTGGCAAGCCCAGGGTTTCCCACCTCTTCTCCTCACCAGCTGAAGAGAAAAACAACACACCACCACGTCCCCAAGTGCAAAATAGACCATGACGGAATCTAAATTCTCCAGAAAGAGATGCTTCACAAACAGCTATCACCTAAGATAATCAAGAGCAACAGGTCTGTTACCAGCGTCCTAGTTATGAACACGTGGACCTTCCAGAAGCTTCTGAGTAAAGCGATTTCCATGTGGCTTACGGACTGGTATGGCTTTTATTAGATGATAGCCTGGGACCCCAGCAGGGGGGATACCCAGGCTCTGTTTGCAATCGTTACCTCTAAGTTTGCTTTTTACTGGAGTTGATCTCTAATTTAGTCTCTCTTTCTGGAGGAGTTAAACAGGATTATGGACCCACATGTCCAGGAAATTCCTTCCTGAATTGGATTAGGAGATTTCATTTGCCTGATGGCTCTCCCAGAAATAATTGCTAACATGAATGCAATGTGTGTGCTTTCTTCATCAACAGCATAACTCCTTATTCCTCATCTTTTTCTTTAATCTTCCTTCTGCCGTCCTCTTCAGGCATGTACATATGCAAGTGTGTGTGTATCAAGAGAAGAGAAAATGTTTTAACATCCAAAAATTGGGGTTTGAGAGTCACGTCTGCCACACGCCCTGTGACCATGGATACACACTTGCCTGCTCCCTGTAATAACTCTCCTGCCTTTAAAATAAGAATGAGGCTGAGCATGGTGGCTCACACCTGTAATCTCAGCACTTTGGGAGACTGAGGCATGTGGATCACTTGAGGTCAGGAGTTCAAGACCAGCCTGGCCAACATAGTGAAACCCCATCTCTAATAAAAATATAAAAAAATTAGCTGGTGTTACGTGCCTGTAATCCCAGCCACTCGGGAGGCTGAGGCAGGAGAATCGCTTGAACCCGTGAAGCAGAGGTTGCAATGAGCCAAGATCGTGCCACTGCACTCCAGCCTGGGCGATGGAGCAAGACTCCATCTCAAAGAAAAAAAATAAAAATGAATAAATAAATAATTTTTAAAAAAATAAGAACAACGTTCCTATCCCACTCACCTTACAAAGTTGTTTTGAATGTGTGAACTCATTCTGTTCCCTCCAAAAATTCACTCTGCCTCTTGGACATCGTATTTCTCCTTCCTCATGTGGGGTTCTTCTTAGTTTCCTATTTTCCCTCACTCCAGGTATCCATCTGTCTCTCTCTCCAAAGCTCATCATCTTTCTACTCTGAATTTCTTCTGTCTCAATCTTAGTACCCATGTCCTCTGTTTCAACCTTAGTACCCATGTCTTCTGTCTCAATCTTAGCACCCATGTCTTCTGTCTCAGTCTTAGCACCCATGTCTTCTGCTGTTGCAGAGACCTCCCCGCTGATCTGCCTGCCAAGATCTCTTCTTCTGTTCATCTGACACACACTGATGTAGGTGCACCTACCTGATCCAGGTGAACGTGACTGATTCAGAAACACACTCCTCTGTGCAATGGCTTTTAATGGCTCTAAATAGTATATTATCTTAGTTCGACATATTTTGCTACATAAAAAATAAGATATAGGCCAGGCATGGTGGCTCACAACTATAATGCCAGCACTTTGGCAGGTCAAGGAGGGTGAATCATGAGGTCAGGAGATCGAGACCATCCTGGTCAACATGGCGAAAGCCCGTCTCTACTAAAAATACAGAAATTAGCTGGGCGTTGTGGCGCGTGCCTGTAGTCCCAGCTACTCAGGAAGCTGAGGCAGAAGAATAGCTTGAGCCAGGGAGTTGGAGGTTGCAGTGAGCTGAGAGTACGCCACTGCACTCCAGCCTAGCGACAGAACGAGACACCATCTAAATAATAATAATAATAATAATAATAATAATAATAATAATAATAATCATCTCAGCCAGGTCAAACATCCCCTGGAGGTCTCACTCTCCATTTCTACTATGATTTCTCCAACCGTTCCCCTTCAAACAAGGTATGCTTTAGCCAATTTGAAACCCTGTTAATCCACTCATACTGCTGGTAACACTCACCCTTTGCTTCTGCTCCTAACACTCGTTCTTGCTGAAATACCTTTTGGATTCCGCTCCTCTACATGTTCACGTCCTCTCAAGGCTCAGCTCTAATGTGTCCTCCATGAAGCCATTCCATTTTCAAGGCTACAGGAAGTAGCTCTCTTCTTTCCTACATTATCTATACATCTCTTGTTGCACTTATTTTTATTTTTACTTTCCCAACCATTTATGTAGTTATAATGGTTATTTACTGCATGACTGTTAGTATAATAAAGTCGTGGAGGATGGGTCCTGTGTCTGATTCATGTTTCAGCACCTGGAGCAGCTAGCACACTGTGGACCCTGCGTAAGTACACCGTGGTTATCAAGATGTGCCATTTTGAGCCTGAACAAGTGTCCACTACTGTGAAGCTGGCATGTCTGGACGTGTCTGGCCTTTCCAATGCCAATTTGCATTTTTTAAATGAGGTGCCTTCTGGAAAATAACCCATTGTAAAAGAGAGAAGGTGAGGCAGAAAAGCTTGGCTCCATAACAAAGCCTTAGTCATGGCAGTCATGGCAGCAAATGCTTGGATTTTTGAGTAGAGTATTATAATGTTTGCCTTTCAGCTTTGTCTGCTCGCCCAAAAGCTGTTTACTAAAAAAATCTAGAAGGCACTGGAACATAGCTGCGCAATTTTAAAGTCCCTATGAAAACGCTGGGAGTGGAGAGAAAGCATTCTTATGACTGTACAGAATGTGAAAAGCTCTTGACCCTCAGAGGTCTCCAGAGGACAGGGGGCTGTCGCTTTGGTGCCCTGAGGATGTAGCTCATCAAAACTCTGACGGGAGCAGGAGAAAGGAAGAAAAATAATGCAGATGCTACATGAGACCTAACAATTTATTCGTGAACCCATCTGAGATACCTCTGGAGACTCCCCAGAAATTTGTGGAGAGCAGGAAATTTGAGAGCCTAGAAACCCTGCACTAGCAGGTAGAGATGAGAGCAAAGGAAACACAGATAACATACTGCAGGAATGAGGAGATAAGAGAATTAAGTGATGTATACAAAGGAATTTGTCAAGGCACATACAGTCTGCAGGTTTAGGTTGTTATGATGAATTGGTTCTGTGGGTTTCTCTTGGTTATATAAACACAGTCTCACAATCTTGGATCTTGTCACTCTAGAATTAACTTGTCTCCCAGGACCTCCGTTCCCTCTTACATTAAATTTTCCACTTTTTTTTCTGTCTTTTTCTCTTTACGTGTTACATCTATTTGCATCATCTCCTCTAAGGTGGCTATAAATATGTCTGCTGAGCCATGGGGACCCGTGTCACCAGTCACAAGGACCTTTTGTTTGTCATTGCAAATATTGCCTATCAGATATGAGCAAAGAGAGAAAAAAAAAAAAACGTGATGTATGTCCCTGGAGTTTGGGAACTGGTTGAAATGGTGGTAGGGGAGAAGGAGAGGAATTGGAAAGATAGACTATCCTGCTTAACTGCTCCTCGTTTCTCATGCCTGATGATTATTAATTACATTTGTGCATTGATACAATTTGCTAGTTTTCTGAGCAGGCGAATTGCGCTTAGTCATCTTGGCATTTTTAAATGTAAGTGAAAAATCACCCGGTGCTCTGAGCCAGAAGTGAGAAAGATAAATAACACCAGGAAGCTGGTCGTTGCCCGTCTGTCATAAAATTTCATTAGTTTTGACAGCCTGTACAACATAAGCAATGAATGAATGCTAACTACACTTCCTCGTCTGTCCGCTCCCATAAGTCACTGGTGCTTCACAGGCCAAAGGAGGTGGCCCTGATGGGGTGTTGGGATGAAAAGACACTGAAGCATTAGCAACTACAGAACCCGGAATGCACAGAAGAATTCCACCGAGGCTGAGAATCTGAGCAGGTTGGATTGAGTTGAGTACGGTTTAGTGAAACCACGTCTTCCATATTCATTACTGTGCCCAGAGCCTCCCTGGCCACGTGGGACAGCCTCACTCATCTGCATTCTCTTCTAGGACTCCATCATTAAGGAAATATTTCTTGGTACTTCCATGTGCCAGGCACAGCACTGACTGCTGGAAATGGAGGAATTCATGCAACAAATAGGTCAGAGGATGATAAGTGCCAGGGAGGAAAACACATCACAGAAAGGGGAGATGGGTCCCCGGCCAGGACTGACTAAAGGAAGCGGCAATTGCTTCCTTGACTCTGCAGCCAGGTGGGCATTCGAGTCCCAGAAATCAAGGACAGCTTCAGGTCCAGAGTCTCTTGTGATGATAGACACAAATGAAGATAGAAGGTGCTTCTGCTTCCTCTTCCCTTCTCCTCTCTTCCTGAGCAACTCAGCCTCGAAGCTATTCATTGGGACAGCACAAGGTCACATCTATGCAGGAAAGGGAGGAAAACATGGTGGCCTACGAGTATCAGAGTCCGAGCAGGGTGAAAAGGGCATCCCCGTGTTGGAGTGGCCTCACCTGTGTTGTCTGAGCCTGAGGTTGGGTGTTAAGAACCTAGCAGGATGAGGAGGCACTTGTGCATGCCTGTGGGTGACAAGTCGTGGGGACTCAGAGTGTGAGCAGGAAAGGAGAGAGTCCCCTAGAGAGACAGTGAGGCACGGGGTGTCAGCCCCAGCCGGGTGAGGAGAGCACTCAGAGTGGCTTAGCATGGGGGTGGTCAGAGCCCCAGAGGCAAGAAGAGAACTTCTACAAAGGCATGCCCTGGCCTGTGGTGTCAGAGCCCAAGTAGGGTAAGAAGGCGTCGCACATGGGAGGGTATGGTGCAGAGTGCCCAGACCTGAGCAGGAATGAAGAGGATGCCTCTACACAGGAACAGACTGAGTTAGCTGCCTGTGACCAAGCAGTGTGAGAAGGGTGTCCATCTAGGGAAGGGTCAGCAGCAAAGATGGGTGTGGGGATTGATCACATAAGGAAGGATCAATCAGGTCAGTAAATAAGGAGTGGGGACCTAGTTTTTCACTGTCAGAGAAGGGAGATATTCACAGGAGAAAGAAAGAAATAAATAAAAAAATAAAACCTGTATGGTTGAATTGCAATGGGAGGAATCAGAGTGAACACACAGCTTTCAATTTTAGACATAGACATAAATACGGATGTGTGCACACTCCCTTATTGTGCCCTTTGAGAGAGACCCAGAGCAAGGACAACCAATAGAGATAAGTGTACCTTTCTTTCTCATGGAGTGAGTGAGCTGGTCACACATAAGCTTAGAGATGCCTGCAGCATTTTTACCATCACAAAGGGAGAGGCTGCCTGAGAATGAGGGGATGACACAGAAGAAGGAGAGTAAGCAGACTGGATCCCAAAGACATCATTTGACCCCCTGGATTCAGCCACGCCTGAAACCCATTCTGTAAGTGAACAAATTTCTTTTCTTTTCTTTTCTTTTCATTTGAGACAGAGTCTCCCTCTGTCACCAGGCTGGAGTGCAGTGGTGCGATCACAGCTCACTGCAATCTCCGCCTCCTGGGTTCAAGTGATTCTCTGGCCTCAGTCTCCCAAGTAGCTGGGACTACAGGCACACACCACCACACCCAGATAATTTTTTTTTTGTATTTTAGTAGAGACGGGGTTTCACCACGTTGACCAGGATGGTCTCTATCTCCTGACTTTGTGATCTGCCTGCCTCAGCCTCCCAAAGTGCTGGGATTACAGTCCTGAGCCATCACGCCTGGTCAACAAATTTTTTTTGGTTTGTTTTCTTTTCTGGTTAAGCCAAGGTGAACTGAATCTTTGTCACTTGCATTGGAAGGAGATTCCGTTATTAATACCCTCAATTCCTCATGATTGATTTTAATTAGTAACAACCTCATATACTAGGGATGATTCCAAGTCACCCTAGTGTTTCTTCAGGCATTCCACCCAGCCATTCATTTAACAAATATTTATTATATGTCTACAACATGCTTGACACTGTTCTAAGTTCTTGTGTTATGTAGAGAAAAATTGCTGACAAGAATTCTTGACCTGTGGGATTTACTCTAGGGGAGCCAGACAAGAGTCAAGAGACATAAATGAAATAAGTAGGAGGGTTTCCATGTCTGATGGGGGTGAGAAAGAATTATTTTTTAAAGTATAGAATGGTAAGGGGGTGACAAGCATTCTGGTGTGGGAGGTGGGACTTGCACTTTTAAGTAGAGTTGTCAGAGTAGAATGCAGTGAGAAGCTTCCTATCTGAACAAATACTGAAAATAATGGGGTTTGAATATATAAGGGGGAAGAGCATTCCAGATGGCAGGACGAGCTTGGGTAAAGGCCCCGAGGCAGAAGCATGTCTAGTGTGCCCAGAGGACAGTAAGAAGCCCACTGTGGCTGGAGCAGTGTGGGGGCGGGGCAGGGAGCCACGGGCTTATAGAGAGACAGGTTGAGATGGAGCAGGTAAGGTCTTAAGGGCGTTTTAAGATGTCAACTTTGACTGGTTGAAAGGAGTTTTGAGCAGAGAAGTGCATGGTCTTAGGCATTGAAAGGATCATTCTGGCTGTTAACCAAAAATGGATAATAGGGGATTTGGTCAGGGAGGGTAGGAGCGGAGAGAACAGGCAAGAGTAACCCAGGTGAGAATGACGGTTTCCAACCATCGTTCTCAGCAAACTATCGCAAGGACCAAAAAACCAAACACCGCATGTTCTCACTCATAGGTGGGAATTGAACAATGAGAACACTTAGACACAGGAAGGGGAACATCATACACTGGGGCCTGTTGTGAGGTGGGGGGAGGGGAGAGGGATAGCATTAGGAGATATACCTAATGTAAGCGACGAGTTACTGGGTGCAGCACACCAACAAGGCACATGTATACATACGTAACAAACCTGCACATTGTGCACATGTACCCTAGAACTTAAAGTATAATAAAAAATAAACAAATAAATAAATAAACAAAAACAAAGAGTAACCCAGGTGAGAGATGCTGGTGGCTCAGACCAGAATGATTCCAGGGAGGGGTCAACAATAATTTTAGGGTGTTGTGTCTGAGAAACTATAATGATGAAATCGCCATTAACTAAGTGGGTGATGCCACAGCAGAAGAAACTTAAGGGTAGAAGGTCAGGAGATGAGTTCTGAACAAGTTGAATTTGAAATGTCTATTAGACATCCAAATAGAGATGTTGGGTAGCAGTTATATGTAGGAATTTGGAGTTCTGAAAATAAATCAGAATGATTTTATTAAACTTGTGTAAATGTTTACAAAATTAGCTGATATTTAACAGTTCGTTGGAGATCAGTTTCTAAGAACAAAATTAGAAAGATCAAGCTGTTTACTTGTTCACAAAACAATGAAGTCGTAATTCCCAGGGTTCCAGCCTCCACTACACCTTCCTCCACCGATGGTTCTCAGAGTATGGTCTCAGCACCCCTGAGGGAACCTGAAACTTTTTCAGGAGATCTATAATATCAACATTATTTTCATGATAATATGAAGGCATTATTTCTCTTGTTTTCATTCACATTCTCTCATGGGTCCATGGTGAAGTGCTCCAGTGGCCACATGACGTGTAATATCCATAGATGGAATACAGGAGCAAACATGAGAATATTGCTGTGTTTTACTAGACAGGCATTTCCTAAGATTTGCAAAATGAAAAAACAATGCCCCTCTTGCTAACAATGTTTATTTTGGTAAACATGGTATTTTTAAAGTAATTCATGTTAATATGCAGTAGGTTTATTATTGTTACTTTAATTTTTTTTTTTTTTTTTTTGAGATGGAGTGTCACTCTGTCACCCAGGCAGGACTGCAGTGGTGTGACTTTGGCTCACTGCAACCTCCACCTCCCAGGTCCCAGGTTCAAGTGATTCTCCTGCCTCAGCTTCCCGAGTAGCTGGGATTACAGGAGCCTGCCACCACACTCAGCTAATTTTTTTGTGTGTGTTTTTAGTAGAGATGGGGTTTCACCATGTTGGCCAGGCTGGTTTTGAGCTCCTGACCTCAGGTGATCCACCAGCCTCGGTCTCCCAAAGTGCTGGGATTACAGGCGTGAGCCACCACGCCCTTGTTACTTTTAAACAAATCTTTCAAAATTTTAATATCTAATATAATCAGTCCCAATAGATTTAAGGCACCTAGACAAAAGGTTTTTGAGGTCCTCAGTAATTTTTAAGAGTATAAGTGGATCCTGAGACCAAGACATTTGAGAACCATACTATTCTGTACCCTGCCTGCGGGATTCTCAATGAGACAGCAGCCTTCGGTCGCTGGTGGTGACCACAATCCCCGCAACCCCTCCTTAGGCTGTCTCTGCTCCAGTAAATTCATATTTGTGTACATGCATGATTGTCTACAAGCTAAAAGAGGTTTAAAAATACAACTGATATCCTTACTGTGTAATGAGCTTCAGGTTTGGGTGAAATGGAAAATTAGTCTTCACAAAAAACTTTCCTTCAGAAAAGGAAATGGAGAAAAATTAGCCCAGTTTACTCACAGCTGGCCTCCCAGATGATCTAGAGCAAACTGCCCCACTTCCCCTCAAAGCCTCCTCTGTAAAAATTAGTAACGGGATGGAAATGATCGTCTCGCAAACATCAACATCCAAAACATAAGGATTAGTTATAATTTTGGCAAGGAAAATCCCAAAATGAATCAAGCATGTTAATTTTTAAGCTATGTATAAAATAATAACGACTTAAGACAAATACAAATTTTTACCATGAGCAATTCTTCAGTACCAGGCAGCATCTTTAGTCTTTTCCTGTTGGTTTGGGAATATGTATCTGTGGCTCTTTTTAACTACATCTTGTATTCTTACAACTTTCTAACACATTATGACTTTAATAACCCCAGAATGACATGGAACAGGATCTACAGCCTACATAAATAGTTCTCTCCAAAATAAAGTTTTCACATTTCTTTCCAAGAAACTAGTAAAGTGATGAAATGATTTAAAAATCCCCTACCTCCCCACAATAAAATACATACAAGCATATTAGTTTATTTCTTGAAGTGATATGTCTTATAAATAACATTAAGTTTACTTTCAATACAAGGGATTTCTGATTCAAAAAATCACATTCCGGCCAGGCATGGGGGTTCATACCTGTAATCCTAGCACTTTGGGAGGCTGAGATGGGCGTATCACTTGAGGTCAGGAGTTCAAGACCAGATTGGCCAACATGGTGAAACCCCGTCTCTACTAAAAATGCAAAACTTAGTTGGACATGGTGGTGAATGCCTGTAGTTCCAGCTACTTGGGAGGCTGAGGCAGGGGAATTTCTTTTTTTTTTTTTTTTTTTTTTTTGAGACGGAGTCTCGCTGTGTTGCCCAGGCTGGAGTGCAGTGGCGTGATCTCGGCTCACTGCAAGCTCCACCTCCCGGGTCCACGCCATTCTCCTGCCTCAGCCTCTGAGTAGCTGGGACTACAGGCGCCCAGGAGGTGGAGGTTGTAGTGAGCTGAGATACTGCTGCTGCACTCCAGCCTGAGGGACAAAGCAAGACTCTGTCAAAAAAAAAAAAAAAATCACATTCCATTAACAGCATACAATGCAGACTCTTGCCATTTTTAGCTAAAATAGAAACAAGGAAAGAAATCATCAAAAGGAATATCCACACATTCCTGAGTAAGAGAGATGGGCACACAGCCTAATGTCAGAATCTGGTAGGAGTCACCACTTGCTGCAAAATAGACCGACAAGAGCAAGGATTTTGCCTCACACTTTGCCTCCTGAGGCAGAGTATAAACTACAAGGTAAGATATAAGTTAAAACTTTAAATATAAATTGGCTTAAAATATGAAATCCAATTATATATTGCTTGAAAGAAATACAAATAGGCCAGGTGCGGTGGCTCACCCCTGTAATCCCAGCACTTTGGGAAGCCGAGATGGGAGGATCACCTGAGGTCAGGAGTTCAAGACCAGCCTGGCCAACATGGTGAAACCCCATCTTTACTAAAAATACAAAAATTAGCTGGGCATGGTCATGGGCGCCTGTAATCCCAGCTACTCTGGAGGCTGAGGCAAGAGAATCGCTTGAACCTGGGAAGCGGAGGTTGCAGTGTGCCAACACCGTGCCATTGTACTCCAGCCTGGGCAATAAGAGTGAAACTCCATCTCAAAAACAGAAAAACAAACAAACAAACAAACAAACAAAATATATAATAGTAGCACACAGAAGAAGTAAAGGATAAGTAGAGGAAAAAAAGAAAAGTTGTCCCGATACAAATATTGATCAAAGAATTCTAGACTAAATATATACCACTTCTAGAGCCATAAGTTGATATAGTCTTTTGGGTGCTCAATTTAGCAATATGCATTAGTATTTAGCTTTAAAATTGGATATACATACTGACCCAGCAATTTCATTTTAGGATGTTTTTCTATTTTCATAATTTATAACAAAGTGTCTACATTTATAAGATAAATGTGGGAAAAGACTGCCCTGTGTGGGATTGTCCATCATAGTCTTCTCTCAAAAGACCTGTCTGGAGGTCAGCGATGTGGCCCACTAAGTTGATGGGGTTCCCCTAAGGAGCTCCACAGGCTGGCACCTGAGTCCCAGTACCCCGTTCAGACCAGCCCAGCCCTGACACAAAGAACGTCTTCTTTACTCTCCACTTATTCATGGTGAGATGATCTGGACCTTCTACATTAACCCCCAAACACTTTCCCATACCAGAGGGGCCTGTCACTATTAAAGCATTGTCTTGCTTCCCTTCTAGAACTTTCCACTTGTACAGTGATCATTGTGTAAATTATCAAGTATATCCAACACACAGACATGCACATCTGTACACATGTATGCAATCACACACAGAGTAAAAAGCTGGAAATAAAAGAGATCCAAAAGATAATGGCAAAGAATGTATGAAATATAGCAATGCTACATTTGAATTTGAAATATCAATATGAGGCCGGGCGCGGTGGCTCAAGCCTGTAATCCCAGCTCTTTGGGAGGCCGAGACGGGCGGATCACGAGGTCCGGAGATCGAGACCATCCTGGCCTACACGGTGAAACCCCGTCTCTACTGAAAATACAAAAAAATTATCCAGGCATGGTGGCCGGCGCCTGTAGTTCCAGCTACTCGGGAGGCTGAGGCAGGAGAATGGCGGGAACCCGAGAGGCGGAGCTTGCAGTGAGCTGAGATCCGGCCACTGCACTCCAGCCTGGGCGAGAGAGTAAGACTCCGTCTCAAAAAAAAAAACAAAAAGAAAAAAAGAAAGAAATATCAAAAATATGTATGTGTGTTTATTTCCTAGTTCTGTCCTCTGAAGGAACCAGAAACACTGACAGCTCGATAGCAAGGTGCGTGGAGCTCCCAGATCTCCATTCCTAAATGACCCCTAACAGAAACCAGGAGTCATTAGAGAAAGAGTCAGGGCAGGAAGCTCACCATGTGAGCCTGAAAAGTCTTGCTGGATTAGAAAGCAAAGGAGTGTTTCGGCTGGTGGGCTTGTGCCAGAACATCCCAGGAACTGGTTGATGAAGCTCCCACTGGCCATATTTTAAAGACAATTAGAGTGTTAGAAAGAATAATAATTACACTTAGATAAATAAAAATCCATGATCTCATAGCGATCATAGTAGAGAAGAAAAGGAAAATTACTTTTGACTTAGACGATAAAACTATGAAGAAAAACAACAGCAACAACAATAAAACCCTGAGTACTATAAAAATCAAGGTAGTTGGTTTCCTATAAGGAAAGGAAGAAAGAGCTGACTAAAGGTTAATGCAATTCACTCTACTTGTTTGATGGAAGTTCCTGTTTGTATCTATTTTTTTAAATAGACAAACAAGAACACTAATGAATTAAACCTGCCACAAAATAATCTATTAAAAAAGACTAGAAAGATGAAAGATCAAAATTCCATAGTTGATAGAGTTACAGATGATTTTAAATTCTCTTCCTTTTGTTTCTCTTTTTTCTAATTTTCTACAGTAAGTATGTACTACTTTAGTAACCCGAAAGTAGTAAAACTATGATGTAACCTACACACATCATGTACACAAGGCTGGCAGAGGCTACACAGAGTAGAATACCCCACATATCCATCACTCTTTCATGATTTAATTATACCCACTTCTATTTTTTCTCAATCTGTCTTTTCACTTTCTTTCTTTTTTCAGAGATACTATAGAGACAGAAATTTAGTTATAGATGGCTGGATTAAGCACAACTCTTTGGTTAATGTGCTTGAAATACTTTATACAGATCTGAGTTTCCTCTTCAAAGCAATATAAAAGAAGAAGATATGAAAATGTATGAGATTGCAAAATAATGAGACGTAAATTTTTTTCAATACCAAAATATATCTGGAACTCCTCTTCAGTTCTTCAGAGTTGCAATAGCATAAATCTTTAAGTTTTCAGGTTGAATTTCATTTCTGGAAACAACCAAAAATCATCCAGATGAATAAGGTGGTTGATGAAGCAGGAAATGATTTTTTGGTTAAAAATGAGATGCAATTGCAGAGTCACGAAATAGAAAATATAAACTAGTTGGGAAGTAATTCCAAAGTGGAATTCTTTAAGCATTTTGAGGCACTTTAGTGAGGAAAAAAAAAATGGAGAGCCTCCCTTAGTGAGTACTTGGAAAGAAGACTCATTCTTCATTATTATCCCCTATCCATTTCTCTCGTCCAATGTGAATATAACAGCCTCTGGCCCCATACATCCTGAGGCCACCACCAATCTTGCCTGGGGAAATCTCCTCACTTGGTACAATTGTGTGCCTTCACTTGTTCTAGGAAATAGTTTGAAATTCTCTGTCTTCTTCTCAAGGAATTGAGACCATTCATTCATGATGGTCAGTTCCTCTACATTAAATTTTAATAGGGGATGGGCTTCCTAATTTCCCTGGCCAGAATTGTTAGCAATTGTTCCAACATCTTCCATGTTCCCGTTAACTAAAATCAACCAAATGATGTGTAAGAAGTCTCTGGTTGGGTGATCTCTTCCTAAGATGAAGTCATCTTTTACCCATAATCTTCTCTGTGGATCTGCAATCTGGGGGCCAGAAGAGCCAGTATCATTCATGACAGAACGTGTCTCTTGCAGCTTTTGCCTCTGAGCAGTTTTTTCTAGATCAGAGATCCAGTCCACCAACGTGTCAGGGTAGCCTTTCCAGCAGGGTGCTCAGAGGCAGAGATGGGAGAACACCAGCAGACCAGTCCCACAGTCTTTGGACTCTCTCAGGAATAAGAGACCAGGGCCCTGCAGTGTGGCTGGCCTGGATAGGAAAACAAATCACACTAGGTCTTGAAATCCATCTCCTCCAGTCTGTAAACTTTTAAAAGCAGAATATCACAACAATAACAAATGAACACTAAATAGGTAAATTTCAGCCTAAAGATCCAGTCGTGCAGGAAAAACATTAAGTAAAGTTTCAAAAACAATATACAAAGGAGTGGGTGAGGAGCATAAGATCGTAAAAGTCACATGGGCTGGAAATTCACTTACCTGGGCTCAGTATGCACTATTGCTTGAACTTGGTGCTAGTTTCAGCAAACAGAATTAATTTCAAAGGCTCCCTTTTTTGACAAACTAAATTTATAAACATAGCTATTTGCTAATAAATGTGACCTTTAAATCACATTACTCTAAATACAGACTTACTCTGTGTATAGGCTAGGGGCAGAGAGCCTGGAGAAAATTCTCGAAGGAACCAAATAAGCTCTCCTCAACCACTCAGACCTTTAACAGACCTCAAATGGCCCATTTCTGCTCAAGACTTCACCCATGTTTCCATTTATTCAAAAAACTTGCTTTTAATCTCCTAGTATGCATCAGGTGCTAAGTGAATGCTGTAGATACAGAAATTGATAGAACACATTGTCTTCAAAGAGTTTGCATTTGTAGCCACAAACAGCCACGCTTACACAAATCGCATCAGTTCTGTAACATTTGAGACACACAGTGTATACATTTTCTGGATAAAGTCATACTTTGAGGGGGAAGAGGGTCATCTCACCTGTGACAAGACAGACAGGAAGGCTTTGAAGAGTTGACTTCTGATTTGGTCCTGCAAGGATGGTTATTATTTTGGCAAGCAAAGAAAAGTTGGAGATCATTCCCAAAACAGCAAGAAACATGAGTACAGCCAACGAACGAGAGAGTGGATTAATATTTATTAAGCACCTACTGTGTACAAGGTACTCTGCTATCTCTAAAGGCAAAAAGAAAAAAAGTAAAGCAAGTTTAATCAGAGTGTGTTATTAGATTGTCTGGAAAGGAAAATGTTTATAACCTCAAATAGCTGTGGTATTGAAACCGCATAAAGCAGAAAGTAGTAAAACAGTAGATTATACTACAACCAAACAACCTTTAAAAGACTGTCAGGCCATTCAAAAGCTTTCTGTGATCTGTGACCCAAAATGTAGGAGGTGGGTGAAAACTAAGGGTGAAAAGGTAGTTAAAAGTAATTTTATAAGTATCTTTAATGCCCAAATTAGACATGTATAGTTTGGGTTGAAGGCATGGGAAGTTGTTAAGTTTTTGAGGGTGGCCATAACTGTTACCGGATGTTTGAGAAATTAATATGGCAGCAAGGTAAATATACTGATAGACCGAAATGAGAGAAGATTGGAGAAAGGGAAACCAAGTATGTTTGGACATGGGCTTTCGTTTAACGTTTATGTACTAAGTAGTGTTTTCTTTGCTGTTTCTGATTCCATTGCAGATTATATTATGGCATTCCCTGTTTCCTTTCCTTGTTCCGTTGACACTGCCAACAGCCTGTTCATTTCTGTCTATTGTACTTTTCATCCTCTTTCCTATCTAAAATTTATTTCTGCGTCTCATGACGATAGTAGCGTTCTCAGGTCTTTACATTTATGGATTAATTTAGTAACAGCCCTCTAAGGAAAGAAACTGCTAGCTAGTGCCTAGGGCAATGCCTGAGTACCTAAGACCGAGTGTGGTACATTATAGGTGCCCAGAAATTATCCGTTAAGTGAGCCTTCATTCCACAGATAAGGCAGTGAAAGCACGCAGAGGTTTAATAAGTTGCTCAAGGTCATATTATAGTTAATTTCTGGAGCTGAGCTTCCACCTCAAACAGGAACGTCTTAATCACAATTCTGCATCAATTGTTTATCTGTTTCAAAGATGTTCTTGTTCTCCTTCTGTGGTGCTACCACTCTTTCCCTTCTTATTTATTGAGCCTTTTTATTGACCTAGCTTGGCGTTGACCAATCCTTATCTATGAGCCACATAATCCAAACATTCCTTAAATGTTTCCAGAGCTCAGTGATGTGAAGTATCTTCTCTGATTGGGAGCATTCAATGTTTTTGCATTTTCTGTGTGCTTAAAAACGTTTGGGGTTGGGTATCTTCTTTTTTCTGAACCTTTATCTCCTAACTGGTTTCTGGGTTATTAAACCTGAAGTTATGAGAACTAGAAAATTACTCACTGAGATACAAATAACAGATGGATTAGATCATTAAAAGGTGAGTGAGAGGAAACTGGCTAGAATTCCAGCTCCAGTGTGTCTGACATACATCAGAACACACACACACACACACACACACATACACACACACACCCCCCCCCACACCAATCTCTGTCTACAAGTAGTCTTCTGCCACTGCCTGTATGGGAAGCCATCTGTTTCTTTATTCCTAGCTGTATACTTAGCACTCTTGGGCCCTTAAGTATAAGACTGATTACATTATTGCATATGTTATTTAAGTTTCTAGAGGTTCCTAGCAATTTCCTGAGTTCTAGGTACTCAGCATTTATCTGTCTTCAATAGAGTATATGATTTTTGAAGATGATAACCATATTTTTTCATATAATAATTTCCCTTCCATTGACACTTCCCAGCATATACCAAAGCACCTATGGGACACTAAATAAACACTCCATGCACATACACACACACACACACACATAAACACACACTTGCACAGAAATGGTAGTAACCTGCTCCCTTTCAAACACTAGTTATTGAAATTGTACTTTGGGCCTAGACTTTTTCTTCTGTTGATTCACTTTCTTGTAAAGGTTTCATCAAGAAGAAAGTAAATGCCTTAGCTTTTTAATTTAATTTCATGTTCTGTAATAAACAGCTTCCCTTTTTTCTAGCCTATTTGAACCAAAGACCTCATATGCCATGGCTCTTTCCCAAGCTTTCAAAGACAAACCTACAGCAAGCACCCAAGATTATAATTTTATATATTACTCAGAAATATAACTATGAGCATCTAATATACATCAGATAAGTTTGTCTTCACTAATAAATATAAGATATAGTACTTTAACTCTAAGAAATTCTTAGACTCATTTGAGAAAGACAATACAGGTTGAGTATGTTTTATCCAAAATACTTGGTACCAGAAGTGTTTTAAATTTCAGATTTTTTTTGGATGTTGGAATCTTTACATATACATAGTGAAATATCTTGGGGTTGGGCCCAAGTCTAAACACAAGATTCATTTATGTTTTATATACACCTTATATACATGGCCTGAAGGTAATTTCATATGATAGTTTTAATAATTTTGTGCATGAAATAAAGTTTGTATACATTAAACCTTTAGAAAGCAAAGGTGTCAGGTGTGAAATTTTCTACTTGTGATGTCATGTCAGTATTCAAAAAGTTTCAGATTTTGGAGCATTTTGCTTTTTGGAGTTTTGGATTTGGGATGCTGAACCTGTATAATAAACCTAAGATGAATTATTATATGAGTCTATAAATTTTAAATGCCAGATAAGTAGTTCAGACAATGAAAATTATATGACATTAAAACAGTGTTTGCTGTTGATGCAGGATTTTTTACTCCTTAGCTCAGCTAGATCCAGGTTCTTGTCTCATGACCAGGAAAACTTAGGCATGCGTACACGGAAGAGTAAGTGGAGTAGAATTTATTAAGCGAAAAGGAAAGCTCTCAGCAAAAAGAAGGGTCCTGAAAGCAGGTTGCCAGTTGCCCCCCTGCACTGTTGAATATGAGGGCTTCCATATCTGCTGATGGGCTGGGTTCCCTATTTGTACAAGGCACGAATTCCTGCCAGTTCCATCCCACCCTTCCAGGGCCTATGTGGGCCCTTACTCTGAGCCACTCCACATTGGATTTATTTCCCTTACTGCATATGTGTTAAGCGATGGAGGTTTTTACCACATGTTCAGACAAGTCATCTGTGCACAATGACCTTGGCAGGTGAGAGATTCTCCGGGGACCCTCCCCTATCTGCCCAGGAGAGTTCTCTGCCTCCTGCCTCTATTCCTGTGGGCCAAAAGGGTTCAAAAAAGCTTCATAGGACTGGGAATTTACCTTTAAAAAGTTATATTTCAAATTGGCAGGAGATGGAGCTTTATGTACACTCTTTCTTCCTCCTGGAATGCTGTACTAGATAGCTGTCTTCCTTGTGTCACTAAGATCTAGAGCATCCTAGAGTGTCACCTGCTCAGAGACCTCTTCCTCAACTGCTCAATCTAAAGGATTTGCCTTACCATTCCCTAGCATGGTACCTAGTGTTAAGCCTCTCTGCAACACTTACAATCTGATATTTTTGTTTTTGCTTACTTGTTTATGATGTCTCCTTTTTCTGAAATGTAAGTTCCATAACAGCGATGACATCGTCTTGTCTATAGTGTTCACAATTCCTTGAAAACTGTAATAGGTGCTCAATAAATACTAGATAGACGTGTGAACAGATGAATGGTTAAGCAAATTATGAAAACAGCATGGGAAAAGAGACAAAGAACTAGAACACAAAAAATAGGTCTGGCAAAGCAATGATTACAAACTAAAATGGAGAGGTTTTATTAAGAAGCAGCAGGGAATAAAATGAATGAGGGATATAAACAGGCAATTCACAAAATTTAGAGCCAAAATATCAAATCAGCTTACAAAAACATACACAATCTCATGAGTTATTAAATAAATGGTAATTAAAATAATTAGCTTTAAGACTGACTAAATGTTTAAGATGACAAAGCCCAGAATTGGCAATATTTCTCAAATTCAACACTATTGCTGGAGGAAGGTCTGTGTCAAATCCTGAATAATCTACATATCATTTGACCTAGCAATTCAATGCTTAGAATTTATCTTAGGAAATAATTAGGCAAAACTGAGCCTTCAGGAGTCTGAGACTCAGGGTCGTTTATAAAAGTGAAAAATTGAACACTGTGTAAATGTGTCACAATGGACAATTAGTTTAATGGATTATGGTATGCTCAGGCAAGAGAATACTATGCATCCGTTAAATAGGTTGTTTTAAGCATGAAAGATGTTCATGATGCGTTGCTTGGTGAAAAATTCACTTACAATACAGTGCAAGTGTATATAGTAGAATCCCAATTTCATAAAAACAAAACAAAAAATTAGATTTATGCATTGAAAATAAACTGGACTTCCAGGACCAAGATGGTCAAGAAAGAATTAACTGCTGTACTTGTCAATAATGAAGCTGTACTGTCCGGTTAGAAAGTTTGGGTCTGAATTATTGATAGGTGAAAAAAGACTAAGCAAACAACACAAAATCATTATTAACCCTAGGGAAAACAGAATTCTATGATAAGAGAACAATTGCTTTAGTGCACAACATAGTTCAGCTGTGAATAACATTTGCAAGCCCTCAGAAGTGCAAACACTGAACACTGACATCAATTAAAAGGTTTTGTGATACAACTATTCTATGAGAAAATGAGAGGGGAAGTGTGTGGGGGTGATTTAAGAAAGCTGAATTCCCTTTGCCCATAGAAAAAGCCAAATGAAGAGGCTGAGATGAGAAGATCGCTTGAGTCCAGGAGTTCAAAACCAGCCTTGGCAACATGGCAAAACCCTGTCTTGACGAAAAATAAAAGCCTGGTATGGTGGCATGTGGTTGCGGTCCCAGCTACTCAGGAGGCTGAGGGGAGAGGATCACTTGAGCCCAATTGGCTGAGGCTGCAATGAGCCATGATTATGCCACTGTACTCCAGCCTGGACAATAGAGCCAGACTCTGTCTAAGGAAAACACACACACACACACACACACTAGATAACATCTAAAATAAAAGTTAAGAAATAACACTATAAAGATACTATTTAGAGATATATACCAGAAGAAATACAGTGATTAAAGGGTTAAATACAAGTAGTGGGACTTAGAGATGTAAAGTGGCAGTTTTCATCATAAGTGCTACTAAAATTTTGAATAAACATATGCCCATATTGATTTGATAAAAAATTAAACTTGAGGCTAGGCACAGTGGTTCATGCCTGGAATCCCAGCACTTTAGGAGGCTGAGGCAGGAGGATCACTTGAGCCCAGGAGTTTTAGACTAATCCGGGCAGCATAGTGAGACCTTATCCCTACAAAAAAAAAAAAAAAAAAAAAAAAAACAAAAAAAAAAAACTTTAAAAATTAGCAGGGCATGGCAGCACGCTTGTAGTCTCAGCTACTCAAGAGGCTGAGTTGGGAGAATCAATGGAGCCCAGGAGGTCAAGGCTACAGTGAACAGTAATTGCACACTGCACTCTAGCCTGGGTGACAGAGCAAGACCCTGTCTCAAATCAATCAATAAATAAATAAATTCAAATTGAAACAAAAATTAGGATTTTGACAAAAATTATTTTGATTTTCTACTTTATCTGGATTCTATAACACATCAAGGTCACTTTACATTATTAGAAAAAAAAACCCAGCAGATTCCAAATGAATAGCACTCAGTTAAACAAAGGCTGAGTGAGGTCTTTCTTGTTCATTCTACTGTCTATTCATTTTTGAATTGATGTTCTATGGCAGTGTTGATGAAGACATAATGCCTTCAGAAGCAAAGTACTTCCCCACTCTTGGGAATCCAAATGAGTCCTGATGAATCAGACCAGAATCAAATGGCACTTGCCTCAACAGCAGATTTGAATCTGGACATTTTCTAACTGCCCCTAATTCCCAACTTGACACTACCATTCCTCATCAAGTTCATGTGCTTCTCAGCTTCTCCAGCTGTGGGACTTACGGAGGCCACCAGTGGTGATAAAAGAGTAAATAGATAGCAACAGAAAAAAAAAGTTCAACAAACATTTCTTTTTTTTTTTTTTTTTTTGAGACGGAGTCTTACTCTGTCACCCAGGCCGGAGTGCAGTGGTGTGATCTCGGCTCACTGCAACCTCTGCCTCCCAGGTTCAAGCGATTCTCCTGCCTCAGCCTACCAAGTAGCTGGGACTACAGGTGCGTGCCACCATGCCCCGCTAATGTTCTGTATTTTTGGTAGAGACAGGGTTTCATCGTGTTAGCCAGGATGGTCTTGATCTCCTGACCTTGTGATCCACCCGCCTCAGCCTCCCAAAGTGCTGGGATTACAGGTGTGAGCCACCATGCCCGACCTTAAACATTTCTAATGTATACCAGGCACTGTGCTGGGTCCTGGAGGTACAGAGGTTGGATCTGATTAAAACATCGTTAAACAATTTCATACATTGTGGCATGTACTAAGATAAAAATATTACAGGACATGGTAGAAGCCCAAAAAGAGACTAGAAATGTCTAGTTTAAAGGAAGTAAGATTTAGGAGTAAGAGATGAAAAGTAAGAATAAGCATTTAAGGCAGGTTTGGAACACGAGGGCCTAAGCCAGACAGACTTTGACCCTGATCTCAGCTCTATCTTCTATGGAACCATAGTAAATCACTTATTTTTTTCCAAGCTTTAGTTTTCCCCTCTGTCAAATGGGGATGGTAACGATAGCTCTGAAGGTTAAAAGTAATGTATGCCACCTGTCTAGTGATTAATAGGCACCCAAAAATGCTTCCCATAGCTGGGTGTGATGACATGCACCTGTAGTCTCAGCTACTTAGGAGGCTGAGGTGGGGAATTGGCATCACTGACTCCAGCCTGGGCAACTGTGAGACGCTGCCTCCAAAAAAAAAAAAAACACAATGCTTTTCATTCTGCTCATTATTTTCGTATTTGAATATTCCTGTCAGGTAGAAAGGGTGGAAGTCGTCTTGTTCTTCCAGAGGGAAAAGACGGGTGGGCTTCAGAGAAAAGGATGTTAATTTTCCTCTGGAGACAAAGTCCTAGGGAGAGAGGAAAAGATAAAAAAAAATAAATAAATAATTTGTAGAATCTTTTGCTAGAAAAGGATATACACCTTATTTTTTGGATGGAGTGTGGGGTATGGTACGTCCACGAAGAGCTTTAGACCTTTCCACAGCATGTCTGTCTGTTTCTTCATGAACCAACATATCATACAGCAGTGAATGAATTTCTTGACCCTGAAGAAGGGCAATGAAGCAGTGGAGGGATTATTAGGTGAATAGAGGTTGTGGAAACAGAAATGAGCAAAATATTTTTAGTTATCCAGGACAACCAGTAACCAAAAAGAAAGTGGGGGTGATGGGTTTCCGTGAGGATCAACAGTGTTGGAATAAGAGGCCCCTGCCCTTGATAGGCTTCCTCAGTCCATCAGAACGTATAAATAGAAAAGTCTTTGGGAAAAAGGGTTTTGACTGAAGTAAAGCACTCATTAAAAAGAATATAATAATTTTAGGCCAGGTGCTGTGGCTCATGCCTGTAATCCCAGCACTTCGGGAGGCCAAGGCAGGTGGATCACGAGGTCAGGAGTTCAAGACCAGCCTTGCCAAGATGGTGAAACCCTGTCTCTACTAAAAATACAAAAATGAGCTGGACGTGGTAGTGGGTGCCTGTAATTCCAGCTGCTCGGGATGGTGAGGCAGAGAACTGCTTGAACCTAGGAGGCAGAGGCACCACTGCACTCCAGCCTGGGCAAAAAGAGCAAGACTCCATCTCAAAAAATATAAGTATTTTTTTTAGGCCGGGCGCGGTGGCTCAAGCCTGCAATCCCAGCACTTTGGGAGGCCGAGACGGGCGGATCACGAGGTCAGGAGATCGAGACCATCCTGGCTAACATGGTGAAACCCCGTCTCTACTAAAAATACAAAAAACTAGCCGGGCGAGGTGGCGGGCGCCTGTAGTCCCAGCTACTCCGGAGGCTGAGGCAGGAGAATGGCGTAAACCAGGGAGGCGGAGCTTGCAGTGAGCTGAGATCCGGCCACTGCACTCCAGCCCGGGCTACAGAGCAAGACTCCGTCTCAAAAAAAAAAAAAAAAAAAAAATATATATATATATATATATATATATATATAAAATATGTACTTTTTATTTTCTTCAATAACTAGAAATTGAATAAACGAATACTGTCTTTAAAGTTTTTTTTTTAAATTAGCTTAAAATGACTTTCTCCACCTCTTGCTCACCCTTTTCTGTAGAAAATAAAGAAGTTTTAAAGCAAGGTAGTAGTAAGTTCAGGGAAAAAATGGAGAGCAAAGGAACTTATAAAAGAATTTAGCATGTTCAGAGAAACTTAGCGAAGTTTAAAAACCTCTGGAAAAAGAACTGGAATGTCATTTCACTTAAGTCATTAAATATCACCCCATATTAAAGCCTGGTTATTTTTTAATAAAGAAGGCTTAACAAACTCGTGGCTATGAAATACACTTGGAATGGACACATAATTTAAGTGGAAAAATCATCCCAGAGTTTTGTCATCAAATATTTTCTTACATGGTGAGAACCCAATGACCTTAAAGTGAGAGTAAGCCCATTCATAGCAGTGAATTCCCTCTAAGAGCTCTATTTTTCAACCTTACAAAAGAGTACCCCGGTTTCATCCAGTCCCACCTGCCACACCCATTCTTTGGAACTCATGGAGAAAGGAGTAAGACAGCAAAGGTATATACATGTTGGATGGAACCTGTGGTCGCTTAGCTCTTTTGGAATGGCGACCCAGGAGCTGGAATAGCCACAGAAAGACCTTGAGTAAGAAAAAGGAAGGGGCAGTATTAACACAATTCCCATCTGCTAAAGGAGGCAGGACTTCTAGTTCTGCAAGACAGCAGAGTAGGCTACGACGCAGAGCCACCCACTAATAACATTTAGAAATGCAGGATAAGACACTACCGCTTTAAAAAATCTGTGGCTGTGCTCAAGTAAAGAACATCTATGGCGTGCCCAGGGCAGAAGCTAGGAGAAAGCTGAGGGCCACTGAGGGAGTTACATGAGAGAACGCTCGCCATTAGGAGGAGTTATCCAACCCGGTTACCTAGAATTTGACCCTTGGTGAGTTGCTAACTCACTTACTAAAACCTGGGACTACTAAACTGCCCAATAGTTCAGAGAGACCAAAAGGAAGTTGTCTCAGCCATGATGCTAGCTGGAAAAATAGACGAAACCAGTAAATGATTCTCCCATGAGAGCTCAGCATCCCAGGCCTGGGCATCTGGAGTTTGTTTTCTACCACATTCATGGTGTGGGAAAGCTTTGAGCTGAAAAGGTAATGTAAAGTTGGTCTTAGGCTGATAGTGGCTCTGGGATACTCAAACGAAGCTAAGCAAAAACGCACTGGAGGGATTCCTTAATTCTTCAGGGTTCCCAGATTCTTAAATAAAAAGAGAGTTTCTGTTATACTTCCAAATTATAAAATGCACAAGGAAATTACTCTTGTGAATGAAAATCAACAGAAATAGCAAACATAAAAACTACAGCTCAGAATACAAAATAATTGAAAAATAACCTGAAAGGGAATACGATGTGCATATTTAGGACAATTAAAGGTATTAGAGATACACAAACAATAAGGTGAACAAAGAATTAATCAATGGAAGCTAACCCTGAGTACATGACCCAGTACATGAATGAAAGATACTAGAAATGAGAAATGTTAAAGAGATGCTAAAAGACAGAGTATGGATTGAGAAAATCTGACAAGCATCTAGTAAGAATTTCAGAAAGACAAAATAAAGATAATGGGAAAGTAACGCTCTTCAAAGTGATAACAGTTGAGAATTATCCAGATTTCATTTTTACAACCATGAATTTTTAGATTGAAGAAGCACAGTAAGTCTAAACAAGATAAATAAAAACAGACTGACACTTGGATTAGTTGCAGTGAAGTCATATGAAATCTAAGGAAATCAAAATATCCAGGAAGAAAAACTAGATTACTTAAAATAGGACAATAACTCGAACAGCAACAGAATTTCTAATAGCAACATTAGAGGGTAGAAGATACTGGAAAAATATCTTCAAAGTACTGAGGGAAAATGACCAGCAACTTAGAATGCTATTATCAACTAAACCATAACTAAAAACTGAGAGTAAAATGAAGACATTTTCATAAAAAGCTATTACAGTTTGCCACTAGCAGAAAATATTGTTTTTTAATGCTCACCGTTAGGCAAACAATATAGCTGGTAAGTCTACAGGTAAATCTAGACAGGCATTGACTCAAACTATCAAAAAAAGAGATAACTAATAGTTTAAAGGATGTTTTAAATAAAACACTAGAAAGCTATTATAAGCCGAATAAATGATGAGATTGGAATAAAAGCACTTGAAGTTTCTTGTCCTGGGTCAAGTCACGGATGCATGTTTAAAAGCTAATGGCTACCACTAAAACAAACAGGGGCAGAATCTGTGATTTCCAAACACAGGATGAAAAATAATTTGATAAAGCTGTGTTCTGCGTATGTGGAGTTCATTTTACCTATACTGGTCTCAATTCTTATCTTCATGAATGGAATATTTCATATAAATAAGCACACAAAAACTTCATAATCAAGACAGTACAAGGCAGGAAGTTAAAGAGAATGACTATTTTTAAAAGCTGATCAAGCACAATAAATGTGAAGAGATTGTCTTAATTAAAAAGTGAAAACGTATAATAGGAGAAGTTTTAGCTATATGCTGTTTATAAGAGGCATATCTAAAATAGAAAAGTGAATGATAAAGGATAGAAAGATATACCAGGCAAATATTAACCAAAAAAAAAAGGCACTGGTGAAAAAAAAGTATCAGATGAAAGAATAATTAAGACAAAAGACATGTTAAGAATAAGAAGGACATTACATATTCATTAAATAAAAAATTTATCAGAAACATGGAATAATCACATATGTACCTAATGTGAACATACATCTGAAAGAGCCAGTCTTTCAACATGGATCCCAAGTGGCTAACCAGTCCTAAATTTAAAATAGAGTCAAGTGACCATTGGCTGACTACAGGTCACACACCTACTCTGAATTCTGCCAAAACCAATACCTCTGTTCCACCTTGATACTTCCAGAGCTCACCTGAACCAACCAATGTTGATGCAAGCTCAGTTGTATCAACAAACAGGGCTCGGCTGTATCAACCAATCAGAGCTCAGCTCTGTTAACCAGTCAGAACTAAGCAAATTTGACTCTTTCATTTGCAGAAACAGACCTTATTAGGAACCTGGACAGGAGCTTTCACTGTGAAACCCAAAGCCTCCCTTTGTTCTCTGGAATGCATCTTCATTTTACACTGAAGGCTGTGTCCCCCCAGTTTGTAAACTGTTCACTGCAATAAAGTCTCTTTATTTCAGATTCCTTTTCAGATAACTTTTGTTCACACTAACAGTGTAGCCTCAAAATCTATAGAAAACTGATACAAAAGGAAAAGAAATTTAGATAGCAACATAGTGGAGATTTTGAGATTCCTTTCACAGATTTGATAGATCCATAGTTGATAGATTAAGCAGGAATCAGTAGTTATATAGACAAAAAATCGTAATTACATAGACAATTGAGACAACATAATTAACAAGCTTGAACAAAGAGACATATATAGAATGCTGAGAATTAAAGAATACACATGTTCTCAAGCATAAATAGATTTTTAAAAAGAAATAATGAGATGCAGTTGTCATGCACCTGTAGTTCTAGCTACTTGGAAAGCTGAAGCAGGAGGACTGCTTGAGCCCAGGAGTTAAAGGGCCATCGTGTGCTATGCTTTTGCCTCTGAATAGTGACTGCACTCCAGCCTGGGAAACATAGCGAGATCCTGTCTCTAAAAACTTTCTTAATTAAAAAATTACAAATTAATAAATTGACCACATAGTGTGCTCCCAACCATGTCCTAACAAATGCCAAAGAATTAACATTCTATAGACCACATCACAGTAAAATTAAAAGCCAGAAGCAACAACAACAACACATTTAATATATCTGGAAATTTTAACAAATACTTCTAAACAACCGAAGAGTAAAGAAGAAATAAGATTTTAGAACAAAATCATAATGCAAACACTAAATACCAAATCTGGGAGTCAACCAATGATGTGTTGGTAAATGTATTCCAATAGGTTCCTCAGGCTGGTGTGTATATTTGGAGGGAAAGGAGGATGGGAAAGAACTATTGTAATTGCAGCCTTTGTCAATATCCAGTGTAAATATCCCACATAGTCTATTTCAAGCTACCAATGTGAAGTGTGGAGTTGGGAAGGCTACACACAATAGATTCCCACAAGCCAATATGAACTGCAGTTGGCTCCAGCACACCACTGCAAATAATTAAAATATATCTTTAAATGCAAACATTAGACAAAGAAGGAAAGTTGAAAATGACAATACTCAGTATCTAAATCAAAGGTTAACAAAAGAATAGCAGAGTAAACCCTAAGGAATTAGAAGAAATGAAATAATAAAGATAAGAGCAAAAATTAATAGCATTAAACCAAAGACTCAGTCATGAAAATAAACAAAAGAAAAATGGTTCTTTTAGAAGACAAATTTGATGGACCAATATCTGCTCACTTGAACAAAACAAGAGTAATTTAAATAAAAATAAATAATATTCTTAATAGAAAGGACAAGACATACTAGGAATGTAGTAGAAAATTAACAGATAAATGTCATAAACAATTTAATGCCAATAAATTTAAAAGCTTACATTATAAAGGTAATTTTCTGGAAAAATATAACACAACTGGCTCAAAAAGAAATATAAAATGTGAACATACATATTACCATCAAAGAAAATAATCCAGGCCACCTCCCCGCTGCTGCTGTGTTTTCTAAATACACACACAAAAACAATCTCCAAGCCTGGTTGGTTTTACAGGTAACTTCTGCCTTCAAGAAATGGATCATTTCAATATTGTAAAATTGCTTCAGGAAAATAGAAAAAGGAAGAAAGCTATCCAGCTCATTTTATGAGGCCATTAACTCTTGAAACAAAATGAAAAAGAAAGTCTGTAGGCTAATTTCATACCTGAACAAAGTGACAAACATACAAATATTTTATTTTATTTATTTTTAATTTTAACTTTTAACATGCAGGGGTACACGTGCAGATTTGTTACATGGGTATATTGTGTGGTGCTGAGACTTGGGTACAACTGAGCCCATCACCCAGGTGGTGAGCATAGTACTCAATAGGGAGTTTTTCAAGCCTTGCCCTCCTCCTTTCTTCTCCCCTCTTGTAGTACCATTGTGTATTGTTTCCATTTTTATACCCATAAGTAACATATTTTTAAAATCTAGCTATATAATTTCTTAAACCATTACTAATTAAGATTTATCCAAGAATGTAAAACTGCCTTGGAAGATCTATCAATATAAATTATTGCTTTACCAGATTAAAGGAGAAAAACTGGCTTCTTTAGAAAATGCAGAAAAGGTATTTAATGGAATTTAACAAACACTCTTCATGAAACCAAAATATCCCCCCAAATAAACAAAGTATTTTAAACAAACTAGGAATAAATGGGAACTTCCTTAACTTAATAAAGGATTATTTCAAAAACCTATTGCAGATGAGGTGTGATGGCTCACGCCTGTAATCCCAGTACTTTAAGGGGGCCAAGGCGGGAGGATTACTTGAAGCCAGGAGTTTGAGACCAGCCTGGACAACATAAAGAGAGACACCTCGTCTCTTAAAAAAAATTAAATAAATAAATACAAATAAATATTTTAAAACTATTACAAATATCAAACTAATTATGTCAAAAACATAAGAACACCCCTCATTCTACTTTCAACGTTATACTGTGGGTTCTAATCATCATAACACAAAAATAAAAGAAAAAGTTAAAATAGTTAAATGTTTATAGCAGCCTTATTCATAATAGCTCAAAACCTCTAAACAACCCAAATGTGTATCAACAAGCGAATCAGTAAACACACAGAGTTATTCCACACCATGGAATACTATTAAGTCATAAAAGAAAGAATGGGTCTACTCAGGAGGCTGAGGCAGGAGAATTGTGTGAACCTGGAAAGCAAAGGTTACAGTGAGCCGAGATCGCGCCACTGCACTCCAGCCTGGGCGACAGAACAAGACTCCGTCTCAAAAAAAAAAAAAAAAAAAAAAAGAATGGGTTGCTAATACAGGCAACAATATAAATGAATCTTAAAAGGGCATTACGGCATGCAAAAGCAACCAGTCTCAAAATAATATATACTTTATTATTCTATTTATATAAAGAGCAAGGACAGGAAAAACCAGTTGATCGGTAACAAAAAAATGTTGTTGGTTGCTTAGAGTTGGGAGATGGGAAGGGATGGCAAGGAAGCACAAGGTGACTGAAGTATACTATATTTTGATTGTGGGTGTTAATTACATAAGGGTATATAATTATCAAAGCTAACTAAAATAAATAATTAACATCTGTGTATTTTATTGTATGGCAATTATATTGAATCTTTAGAAAGCACAATAGACACAAAAGGCAAAAGATTAAGAAAAAGCGGAAACATAATTAATAGATTACATGTGTATACATAGAATATGCAAGAGAATTAATGATTAAATACTAATACTAATAAATTTCAGTAGGCTTGCTAGAAATCAATATGCAAAAATCAAATTATTTTTTAAATGTATTTTTAAAGGACATCATTAACCACAGCATTAAAAGCTCTAAGATACCCATAAATAAATCTAACACGTGATATGTAAGATTGTTATTGAGAAAGCAACAAAACTTTATTGAAGAAAGAGAGAAAGAATTTACTATATTCATGGATGGGGGGGTTCAGTACTTTAAAGATGACAATTTTGGGCTGGGCGCGGTGGCTCACGCCTGTAATCAGAGCACTTTGGGATGCCGAGGCGGGCGGATCACGAGGTCAGGAGACTGAGACCATCCTGGCTAACATGGTGAAACCCCGTCTCTACTAAAAATACAGAAAATTAGCCGGGCGTGGTGGTGGGCGCCTGTAGTCCCAGCTATTCGGGGTGCTGAGGCAGGAGAACGGCGTGAATCAGGGAGGCGGAGTTTGGGGTGAGCCAAGATTGCACCACTGCACTCCAGCCTGGGCGACAGAGAGAGGCTCCGTCTAAAAAAAACCAAAAAAATAATTTTTCCCAAATTTACCTATAAATCCAATAAAATTTCAATAAAAATTTCAGTAGGGTTTTTCAAAGAACTTGACAAGATGATTCTTAAATGCATATGAAAGAATAAAAATTCAAGAATAGGCTAGACAATTGTGGAGGAGAAGGAGGCAGAGAAGTAGGAAAAGAAAAAAAGCGAGGTGGTTATCCTTTTGAATATCGATACTACATTATCATGTAAAACTACACTAAACAATGTGATATTGCCACAGGGAATAGACAGCGTAGGAATAAAACCACTTAGATATTTAAATTTGGAATATGACAGAGATAACATCACAAATCACTGGGCAAAGAATGAGACTATTTATTAAATGATGCTGAGACATCACCTTATAGAAAAAGATAGGTCCAACTATTTATATGAAAGAGGGTAAAACTGGGTACTACTTCATAGCATACACAAAGTCGCCTAAATGTGAAAAGCTAAATTAAAAAAAAAATGTATAGAAGAATACCTTGATGACATCTGAGTACTGCCATATTACTTATAATGCTAAAAGCATAAACCATATTGAGAAAAGAAACTATTGAGAATGTAACTACATTAAACTAAATACTTCCATGTATCAAGATGACAACAAAAAGAAGGTCAATAGCTACCCTGGGAAGGTGTTTACAACCTATGTAACTGACTATATTGGCAGAATGTCATAGAATTCTTTTAAAATCGGACAACATGAAAATCCAAGAAAAAAATAAGCATAGATAATAAACATATTAAAAGATGCTCTTACCTCTCTAGTAATCAAAGAAAAGTCCAAATGAGAATAATAATGAAATACCACCTCATACCAAGAAGATTGGCAAAAATCAGTGAACCCAATGATATGAAGAATGGATGGAGTTAGTGAGAAATGGAAAACCTTATACAGTGCTGGCAGGACTGCAAGTTGGTACAATTACTTTAAAGAGCAATTTTGGAATAACTAAAAACAAAATGTTAATATGAGTAACCTATCAAGCAGAAATTGGACTTCTAGATGTTTACCAGAGAGTAAGTGCACAAGGAGGTACATTCAAGACGATTCATTGAAACATTGTTCATAATAGCAAAATAACTGGAAAAAGACCCCACAAATGTTATAAAATTATGTACTTTTTAAAAAAAAGACAAATCCTTTTTATGGATGCATACACGTTTTGAGAAAGTATATAATGATACACAGCAATATCCATACAGCAGTGGGATATGGCAAAGGGCTCCAGGGCCAGATTGCCTGGCACACCAGCTGTGTGGCCTTGGACAGGCTGCTTAACCAATTTTTTCTCAACCTCTCATCTATAAAATGAGGGATAATAATAGTATCTATGTCATATGTCTGCAGTGGGCATTTAAGGAGTTAATGTATGTAAAGTGCTTAGAATACTGCCTGGCATATAGTAAATTTGCGGTTTTTATTACCATCATTATCATCATCATTGCTGCTGTCATCAACATCATCATCAAGACAATGGTTACCTCTGGGAAGTAAGGGGGAAGGATAGAGAGACATCTACAGCTTTATGTATAAGTAAATATGCCTACATATTAACATATATTAAATTCGACTTTAATATGAATACATTGTCGGGTGTATTTTAGTATATGGCTGTTGATGTCATATAACTTGGTTTTTGCTGTGTGTTTCAGATTGTTCATATATTGAAAGTGTTTTTTATGTAAAAACATGACTATTCTGTGAAATATTACGGGAAAATGTTTAAACTCTATTGTGGATTGAGTGACCATAAGATGAAGGTATTCTAGGAACATGTTTTTGGGCAAATGCTTGACAGCTAGCTAGCAACAAGCACGTTACAATTGCAAGTTACAAGTTAATATTTGAAAAAAGAAAAACCAGAGAAGTTAAAAGTATTTCTTTTTAGGCACATCTGAGATCCAAAGTAGCAGGAAAAAAGGAGAGAAATACAGTTTCTAGGGAGGACTTAAACACACAGGACCTGGAGATGCCACAGAAATACTGTTGGTTGATGTAAGTATTAGAAAAATATATTCACTGAGAAAACTATTATAGTATCCTGTAGAACATTTGTTCATTTTTAAATGAATATTTATTGTTCTTGAATTATATATACATTTATGTTTTCTGTTTGTCTTTTTGCCTGAGGCAGACTTCAGCTATATTTTAAAGAGGAACATAAAGAAAACTTTTATATTCTTTATGTGCATATACCATAATAAAGGCTTTTATGGCTATATTCCTAGAAAGACGATTCTCTGTCTTGGTGCTTCCAGTGGCAAGTGACAATAACCATCGACACCTCTCTTAAACAATAGAGCTTCATTATTTGCAAACCTAAGGAGTCTGGGGGGAAGCCGTGCTAGGGTTGGTTCGGCTGCTCAACAACACCCACAAGACTCAGGCTTTTTCTGGCTGCTTATTTTGCCCTCCTCTGTGTTGGGATGTTTTGCCCAAGGTCATGAGATCGCTGCAGCAACGCTAAGCATCATGTCTTTCCACAGCCAAGTTCAAAGGCAGAAAGCAAATGGGGTAGCAGAACCCTTGCTCACCTCCTGTTTTCTCAGGCAGGAAAATCTTTCCCAGATGCCCCTCGAGAGAATTTCTCTTCCACCACCTTGGTGACCAGAACTGAGTCACAAGGACATCCCTAAATTGTTCACTGGCAAATGGAATTGGGATTGTCATGACTGTGTGAGGCTCATCATGAATTTGTCTCCTAGGACTGGAATCATACCCTTCTGGCCTATTGCCACCTGTATCTGAACAAAACCAGGGTTGTATTACCAAGGAGGAAGAGCCACAAAGAGCAACATGGGCGAGTCTTACGGAATGGAAAAGGCAAAGGCGGAAAACAGAGAAAACTCAGAATCGTGTAGTACCTACTCAGTTTTCTCTAATGAGATATTTCACTTGTGGCAGACACTGTTGGCTGTTGGGAATTACCCAGCTCTTTCTTGACAGGAGTACCAGATTTGTTTATATACTGGGGGGCCAAGTGTTTTCCAAAGGACTCACCTAGTGGTGAATCTTAATTGCTCTGTACCCATTGTGGTAAGCCCATCCCTGTTGCCAGAAACTGCGTTTACGAATGAGAAACAGAATGTGAAGGGAATTGGTGGAGCCTCTAGAAAGGGGCAGGAGAGAGGAGACCCTCTCCGTGGTCATGGAGCATTGTGGTACAAGGGTGTCTTTACTGTCACTGCTGCTGCCATGGTGCAAGCCTGAGGGGTGCAGGGCTTTAGCCACCATAGTGAAAATAGGCCCTGGATGATACTGTTGAGCTCTAGATTAATTAACCATTTAACCACTCAACTCCCAAACTTCTTGAAGAAATAACCATTTCTCTTCTTGGCTTAGGCCATTTTTGTTTGATTTTTCTGTTGCTTGCAGTCGAATCATCCTGATACCATACTCACACTGAAATGTATAAAGCAAGTAATTTAGTGAGAGATTTTGAAAATCTAGGTAGATAAGGAGCTAACAGAAACACATCTGGCTGCTTTAAACTGGTTTGAATCCACATGTTCAGAATAATCAAGTCCCACAATATTTAAAGGAAACCTTTTATTAAAGGTTTCCTATGTATAGTACTTTTCTGGATCCCACGATGAGGCAGAGACTGAGAGGGCATAGGGATACAAAAAAGTACAAAATGCATGATCCTTAAATACAAGAAGTTTATAATGCAGTTGAGGAGAACATTGACAGTAAAAATCCTAAATCAGATATCAGTTTTAAGGTGGTCCCATTATTTTCAAGGACGGCACCTATTATCAATCAAGCAATAAATTGTACTATCATATCATAATGTATCAAATATTAGAATCCCTCACCACACAAAAATCACTGGGTCCTAAAGTATATAAGACAAATCTTTAAATTCATAAGATCGGTCCTTCTTTTGAAATAGCTGCTGACATCTGAACAGATTTACTTTACCCCTAAGCAAACTGAAAATTCATAAAGACACAAGTCCAATTTTTCACCGAAGCATTTTACCATTTATGAACCATCATAGACTCATTAATTTAGTAGAGTCTAAATTAATGAGACTTCACTGTATTTGCATTTGAGTATGGTGATTTCCAGTTGGATGGTTTATCTTTAAATTTGTGGATGAAAATAAAGCTAACAGAGATGGCAGAGAGCAGGTTGACCTGCTCACACTTGATGTATACATTTTGGTATTTGTGGAGAAAGTGCCCAAGGCAAGAAAGACTCTAAGTAGTGATGGGTGCATTCTGCCTTCCTGGATACCCTGAGGTAGATGAAGAGTGCTGAGCCTTGGCAGGAAGGCAGCAACCCAGATATGAAATACTTTGGTTCTGAATGTGTCTACCAGAGCATATATTTATTAAAATTCCATTCTAGACCATAAAGCAAATGAATCGATAAATAAAGCAGTAGCTCCCACTAGCTAAGTCAGGTTTGTTTTGTATTTTGTTGTAGTGACTTCTAAATAGACTTTTGTTGTAATGTGAGTGATTTAGCAGCCCTGGCTTTATTTTTATTTTACAATATTTAATTGCCAAGATATCGTATATATTCAAGGTGTACAATGTGATGATTTGATATGCATATACATTGTGTGCTGACTACCACAAATTAATTAACACATCCAGTACCACTGATAGTTACGTGTGTGTGTATGAGACAGAGAAAGAGACAGAGATGAGGACACTTAAAATCTGCTCACTTATCAATCTTCATGTAAACAATACAGTATTATTAACTATAATCACCATGCTATACATTAGATCCCCAGAGCTTACTCATCTTATAACTGAAAGTTTGTATTCTTTGAGCATCTCCCCATTTCTCCTACTCTCCAGCATCAAGGGATGAGTGGGTGTTTCAATTTCTAAAACATTCTCTTCATCAGAATGATTGCTGTCTGTATTAGTCCATTCTTGCATTGCTATATGGAAATACATGAGACTGGGCTGGGCGCGGTGGCTCATGCCTATAATCCCAGCACTTTGGGAGGTCAAGGTGGGCAGATCACGAGGTCAAGAGATCGAGATCTTCCTGGCCAACATGGTGAAATCCCATCTCTACTAAAAATACAAAAATTAGCTGGGCGTGGTGGCATGTGCCCGTAGTCCCAGCTGCTCAGAAGGCTGAGGCAGGAGAATCGTTTGAACTTGAGAGGTGGAGGTTGCAGTGAGCCAAGATGGCACCATTGCACTCCAGCCAAAAAAAGAGAAATACCTGAGACTGGGTAATTTATAAAGAAAAGAGGTTTCGCTGGCTCACGGTTCTTCAAGTTGTACAGGAAGCATAGCAGCTTCTGCTTCTGGGGAGGGGGCGCTCAGGAAGTTTCTAATCATGGCAGAAGGCAAAGTGGGAGCGAGGCACTTCACAGGGCTGGAGAGGGAGGAAGAGAAAGAGTGGGAAGATGCCACACACTTTTCAACAACCAGATCTCAGGATAACTCACTCACTCACTGTCAGTGAGAACTGTACCGAGCAGCCAGTGCTAAACCATTCATGAGAAACTGCCCCCATGATCCAGCCACCTCCCATCAGGCTCCACCTCCAACGCTGAGCTTACAATTGAACATGAGATTTGGGTGGGGACAGGGATCCAAACCATATCACTGTAAGGGGTATCTGCCCTCCACTTCTCATGGAATCCTGCAATCTTGGAGGAGAGCATTACTCCGTTGATTGTTAAAGGAGCCTGTTTTAGCGTCAAGGTCATGAAAGACAAGAAAGGAAGCTCTCCCATACTGGAGGTGACTGAAGAGGTGTGACAACTTAGTACAATGTGGTGTATCCTGGATTGAATCCTAGAGTAGAAAAAGGACAGTAATGGAAAAACTGAGAAACCCCAAATAAACTCTACAGTTCAGTTCATAGTATTACACCATGTTAATTTCTTAGTTTGGATTAATGTATCAAGGCTACATAATACGCAACCGTAGGATGCAGAGCCTACAAAAACACTCTGAATAGCTTTACAGTACATTTTTATTTTTTCTGGGCGTTTAAATTTACCGCATCAGCCTAAATTAAACTTTTTAAAAGTAAAACACTTTTAATAAATTATCTTCTGTGTGACAGAAGAGACAACATGTTTTTCTCCAGAGAAACTGATGATGTTTGCAGAGTGATTATTGGGTATAGAACCTACTTTGAGGAAATTCAGGCAAGTTGCTTGACTTTATTTCAAGGTAAATATAATGACCACTATATAGGCTATATGGACATAGCTCATTTTCTCAGGTGAAATTTATGGAAGTGAGGAAAAAGTTAAAGTATACACTGGCAAGGCTGCTACTCATTACCTGCTCGTCAGTTTGTTTACCAGCTGTGTTCTGAGAAAGAACTAGGGTTCTGGGAAGTTAAGAGGCAGGCCAAGGAGGTTATTGGGAAGTGAGAGTGTGGACCTTGGGTTTCCAGCCTTGCGTGTATAACAGCTGTCCTTCAACCTGTACTTTGGAGATATTTTCTGCGTAAGATTTCATTTGGTCAAAATGTTGCATTGCATGGATTTGTCCATGGAGGGGTTCAGAGGTTCTCTTTTGTATTTTTAAACTATTCTTCTGGAAAATGTCAAATATCAACAAAAAATAGAGAAATTAGTTGAGTGAATCCTCATGTACTGATCAACCAGCTTCAACAACGATCAACTCGTGGCCATTCTAGTTTCGTCTATACCATAATCACTCCCCCAGCAACAGCTCTCATGTAATTATTTTGCAGTAAATCCCAGACATTACATCATTTTATCTGTAAATATTTCTTTATGTATCTTTAAGTGATATCATTTTTGTAAAAAACATAACCACAATATCCTTATCATACCTTAAAAAATGAAAAATAGTGCCTCATCAAATTTAAATTTCCTTAGTTACTCATAAGATTTTTTTTTATAGTTTGTTTAAACAAGATCCATGCCTTGCTTTTGGTTTTTATGTCTCTTAATTGTCATATAATCTAAAGATCCTGCCTTTTGCAATGGTTTGTTCATTCTGCAGAGCTTTCCAGTTTCTGGGTTTTGCTGATTAGGTCCTTGTGGTATCATTTAACACATTCTTCTGTCTCTAGGCTTTTCTTCTGCTGACTGTTCTGTAAACATTCTTTTCCATGCTGGTCTCTGTTCTGGCACCAGTGGTGATCTCATTCACTGCCACGGCTTTATTCCAGCCCACTTGAGATATGAACACCCAACTGCTGGGTAGAAACCACCACTTAAGTAGCCCACGGTCACCTCCAATTTCAAAAAGTCTGTCTAAAACAGACGGCAGTCTTCTCTCCCTTCATCTACCAGACTTCATCCCTGCAGTGTTCCTTCTCCTCAGTGAATGGAACCACATTCTGCACCAAGGCCATGCCAGGAACATGGGCTCCTTCTACGACTCCTTTCTCTTCTGCACCCCCTACATCCAATCCATTCCAGTCCCTGTTAATTCTCCCAGAACCATCTAACCCGTCCACTTCTCTCCATGTCCAAGGCCAGCAATCTTGTTGATGCCACTAGTATCTCTAATCCTGGATTGTTTTAGCAGCATCCTAACTAGTTTTCCTGTCACAATTCCTGCCTTATTTTAAATTATTTTTCCATTCTGCATGTAGAATGGTCTCTTGAAAATAAACCTGATTGGGTTGGGCATGGTGCTTCATGCCTGTAATCCCAGCACTTTGGGAGGGCAAGGCGAGTGGGTCACCTGAGGTCAGGAGTTCGAGACCAGTCTGGCCAACATGGTGAAACCCCATGTCTACTAAAAATACCAAAACTAGCCAGGAGTGGTGGTGGGCACTGGTAATCCAGCTACTCGCGAGGCTGAGGCAGGAGAATCGCTTGAACCTGGGAGGTGGAGGTTGCAGTGAGCCGAGATTCTGCCATTGCACTCCAGCCAGGGCAACAAAGTGAGACTCCCATCTCAAAAAAAAAAAAAAAAAAAAAAAAAAAAAGAAATCTGATCATGTTGCTCTCCTATTTAGAACCCTTCAATGGCTCTCTATTGCTCTGAGAATAAAAGCTAAATTGTTAAACACAGAAAGCCCTTTAGAATCTGAACCCTGCTTACTTTTCCAAATTTATTTCTCCCCTCCTTTTCCCCTACCTTCTATCCTGCACTCCAGTCATGAGAGACTCCTCCTGTATCTCCAGATGTGCCTCCAAGCTCTCATGCCTTTCTCCATTACCCTCATTCCTTTCCCCCCTCACTTGCTTACACCCTACTTGAGTGTGGACTTCTTCTGTTATGTGCCTTCGGATCCCCTCAGTGTAACCACCCAAGGACTGTTTTAGTTATTCCTCCAGTATGTTCTCACACACCTGGATTTAGCCCTAATCATAGCACTGCTGGTATCCCACTGCTTGTATGTGTATGTGGCAGTGCTTACTATGTGCCAGGTTTTGGTTAGGACCTGGGTATAGGCAAAGAACATAACATGCTTCCAACCCTTAAGGAGATTACTGTGTAGCATTTAATTAATGAATTGGCTGAATTGATGAAGAAATGTGATGGTTGATTTTACGTGTCAACTTGACTGGGTTAGGGATACCTAGATAACTAGTAAAAATATTATTCTTGGGTGTGTCTGTGAGGTTGCTTCTAGAAGACATGAGCATTTGAATCCTCGGAGTGAGTAAAGAAGACTGCCCTCACCAATGTGGGTGGGCATCATTCAATCCATTGAGGGGCTGGATAGAACAATACAGTGGAGGAGTAAAGCATTCGCTTTCTCCTGTAGAGAAAAGCGATGTCTTTCGTAGAGCTGGGACGTCTATCTTCTCCTGCCCGTGGACATCAGAGCTCCAAGTTCTTGGAACTTTGAACTCTGGAACTTACACCAGTGCCCCTCACCTCCTTCTCAGGCCTTTGATCTCAGACTGAAAATTACAGAATTGGCTTCCCTGGTTCTCTGGGCTTTGAACTCAAGACTAATTTACATAATTGGCTTTCCTGGTTCTCCAACTTGCAGATGATATACCATGGGACTTCGTGGCTTCCATAATCTTATGAGCCAATTTCCCTAATAAAGCTATTCTTATATATCTCTCTACATAGGTATCCTATTGGTTCTGTTTCTCTGGAGAAACCAGACTAATACAAAGAGTAAATGAATAAATGAATGGTTCAATCAATCAACAAGTGAAAATGCTCATGTAAATGCAACCTAGGTCTGAATAGATTAAAGGTAAACAAGATAATCCTGATTTTCAAAAACTTCTATCAGGACAGGCATAGTGGTTCAGCCTGTAATGCCAGCACTTTGGCAGGCCGAGGTGGGCAGATCACCTGAGATCAGGAGTTCAAGACCAGCCTGGCCAACATGGTAAATCCCGTCTCTACTAAAAATACAAAAATTAGCTGGGTGTGGTGGTGTGTGCCTGTAATTCCAGCTACTCGGGAGGCTGAGGCAGGAGAATTGCTTGAACCTGGGACGCAGAAGTTGCAGTGAGCCAAGATCACACCATTGCAGTCCAGCCTGGGGGACAAAGGTGAAACTCTATCTCAAAAAAAAATAAAAAAAGCTTTTATCAGCAGAAGTCCTTTTGTCTTTTAATTGAAATTACTCAGGTTCATTCAATAACAAATCCATTATTCACTTAATTTTGCTTGACAGGCTTTCTTAAATGTGGCAAAACAAATTTATATTTGAAGCATTTCCCACATAAAAGTAAAGTTATAATACAGCACATAAAACTTTGTGATAAAGCTATTGGTTAACAGGCTTCTAATGTTTAATACCTCCTTTGTAAGTACAGGAGATAAAGATTTTTGAAGACATTCTGGAAACAATTTCAGTAAAAAGTTAGATACAATATTATATATTTTTTCTTTCAAAATACTAAAGTGTATAATAGTCCCCCTTCTTTGTAAGATATACTATTAATATGAAGCTTCCATGACTATTTATGACATATATCTCTGTATCAAAGAAAGCCTGCTGTGACTCTTTTTGAAACTATTAGTTGGTACACATTTAAAAAAATATAGGCCAGGCATGATGGCTCAAACCTGTAATCCCAGCACTTTGGGAGGCCAGGGTGGGCAGGCCTCTTTCTTTTTTTTTTTTAAATGGAGTTTCGCTCTTGTTGCCCAGACAGGACTGCAATCGCACAATCTCGGCTCACTGTAACCTCCACCTCCTGGTTGAAGTGATCCTCCTGCCTCAGCCTCCTGAGTAGCTGGGATTACAGGCGCATGCCACCACGCCCAGCTAATTTTGTATTTTTAGTAGAGCTGGAGTTTCTCCATGTTGGTTAGGCTGGTCTCGAACTCCTTGCCTCAGGTGATCCACCCACCTCGGCCCCTCAAAGTGCTGGGATTACAGGCATAAACCACCGCACCCGGCCGGGCAGAATTCTTGAGTCCTGGAGTTCCAGACCAAATTGGTCAACATGGCAAAACTCCGTCTCTACAAAAAAATTCCCTAATAAATCTCTTCCTGTATCTCTCTCTGTATATATATCCTATTGGCTCTGTTTCTCTGGAGAACCCAGACTAATACAAGGAGTAAATGAATAAAAGAAAAAATAAATGAATCAATCAATGTAAATGCAACCTAAGTTTGAATAGACTAGGTTGCATTTAACCAGGCATGGTGGCACACACCTGTCATCCCAACTTCTTGGGAGGCTGAGATGGGAGGATCAGTTGAGCATGAGAGGTCAAGGTTGCAGTGAGCTATGATCATGCCGTTGCACTCCAGCCTGGGTGACACTGCAAGATCCTGTCTCAAAAAAAAAAAACAAAAAAGAAAATTTAGTTCCTAAAACAAGTCCATACTGCTAATATTTATACTGTTCTCTTTTAACAGATGGGCTTGGGTCCTCTTTTGATTTGTCAATAATGCAATAAAGAAATTCTGGTTGCCTTTATTGACATCCCTAAAGTAAGAGTCATCCCACCAGCCCCTACCACGACCCCTCCCCTGCATTGTGGCCTCTCTGTGGCTCAATGTAATATAAGGGAGAGACCAGCATGGGCTGCAGACCTTAGAAAACAGCATTACATCATCATGATACAAGAAAGTGAGATGATGGTGTGATTTTTCAAACTCAGTTCCAAGGAATAAACATCAAAGAATTATGTAGGTTATTAAGTCTCATCAAGAAAAAGCATCCTTCGCTAGCTCCCTCCCAGGTCATCCCCGTTTCCTTACCTAAAATGCATATTCCATAAAATTACTATCGGGAGAACTAGGAGAAGCAAAGCTGCAAACTCTCCACGAAGCCCCACTTTCTGATGGCGTATCCATAAGAAATTCGATTAAGGATGTCAGAGGCCCTCAATGTGTACTGGCGGGTCAGCACTTGAAAATCAACATCTAAGCAAAGTTCTTCCAGATTCTCAGCTTGAGCAATAACAAGAATAGCTATAAGCAACCAAGCAAAGTTTAGCATCACTGGGAAAAACCTACACAACAAATAAGAAAAGGTAAAGCAAGCTTGTTCTCATTAATTAGTCATAGCCAAATAAAGAGTAGAGGATTCTAAAATATGAGTTGGGTTGAAATCTTAATTCAGTGATTCTCATTGTACCTGAGGTAATAAATTTACCTTGGAGTACAGCTTAATCCACATCCTATTAATTATGATATGTAATTTTGAAATTGCCATTACTTTCTAATCCTTGCCCTGGGTTATTTAGGAAAATTTTGAATTGCCAAGTACTCTTAATTTTTATATTTGCATACTTGTGTCAAAACTTTCAAGTTTTATTGCATCTTTTGCTGGCATAATTTCTTAGTTTAGAATTTTATTGAAATTTTTGTAAATTCTAATATGAATATGTGTAAATGTTTTATTATATGTAGTCTCTTACAAGAATTAGTTTATGTTGTTTCTTGACCATGGTAACAATGACTATTTAAATCTTAGGTATTTTTTCCTGCTTACAAGATCCTTCACCATTTCTTTTATGCAGTGTTTTTATATTCTTGAATTCTTAGCTGTATTTCTAGTGAGCAGGAAGTTTTCAGATAATTTTTTTTTTTTTCAGAACTGACATATATGGGCATATTTTCTGAATCCCAGAGTGAATCTATGAATGTCTCTGGTTACATTTTTACATAAAACAATACTGGCATAATATAAAATACTTGGGTCATATTCTTTCCAGCAAAATTATATTGAAATTGTTTCCTTTTTCAGGCATTTATTTTTGTGGTGGAAAAAAAAGCCTATCTATTTTTTTCATTATCTTCAAATTCAGTTATTTTTATTAAGTTTTTTAATGCTAATTTTTCTTTTATTTAAATATGTAAGTCCTTCTCCTGTTAAAAGAAAATTATGTGTTAAGTTCTTCCATTATTGCTTCTCTTTGCCCTCTTGGTTTTTCCACCTGGAAATGCTTTTTTTGTGTATATGAAGTCTCCTGATTTTCTCTTCAGGCAATCCCTTTTCCATATATACATACGTGTGTGTGTGTGTGTACATGTATATACACATATATATACACAAATATGTATACATGTATTTAAACTAATAGACTTTTCTTTTCATTTTTAGCCATTTTAGATATACAAGAAAAAAAGGAGTGAAAAGTGCAGAGAGTTCTCATATGTCCCCCTTTTTCTCCTTTCAATTTTCCCTAATATTAACATCTGGTGTTAGTATGGCACATTTGTTACAATCAATAAACCAATATCAATACATTAATATTATCAACTACAGTTTATAGTTTACCTTAGGGTTCACTCTGTGTTATATTTTCTGTGAGTCTTAAATGTATAAGGACATATCCATCATTACAGTAACCTACAGAATAAGAGTTTCAATGTCTTAAAGATTCTCTATGCTCTACTTCTTCATTCCTCTCTTCTACCTCAAACCCCAAGCAACCACTGATCTTGCTGTCTCCATAATTTTACTTTTTCTAGAATGTCATATACTTGGATTCATGTTGGTGACTTTGTCAGGCTCACTTCTTTCACTTAGCAATATGGATTTATTTCCTCTATGCCTTTTCATAGCTCTATTAATTATGTCTTTTTGTTGCTAATTCCATTTTATGCATATATCACAGTTTGTTTATCCATTCATCTATTTAAGGACATCTTGGTTGCTCCCAGATTATGGCAATTGTGGATAAAGTCGCTATAAACATTTGTGTGCAGGTTTTTGTGTGGACGTAAGTTTTTAACTCATTTGGGTAACTATTAAGGAGCGTGATTGCTGGATCATATGGTAAAAAGTATGGTTAGTTTTGTTGGAAACTGTCCAATTTTCTTCCAAAGTGATTGTACCATTTTGGCTTTCCCACCAGCAATGAATGAGAGTTCCTGTTGCTCCACATTCTTGCCAGCATTTGGTGGCGTCAGTGTTTTGGATTTGGTCATTCTAATAGGCGTGTAGTGGTGTTGCATTGTTGTTTTAATTTGCAATTCCACAGTGACATATAATGTAGAACTTTTTATATGCTCTTTTGCCATCTGTATATTTTCTTTGGTGAGGTGTTTGTTCAGACCTTTTGTCCACTTTTTAAATTGGATTATTTGTTTTCTGATTGTTGAGCTTGAAGAGTTCTTTATATATATCCAATACCAGTCTTTCTATGATTTGTGTTTTGCAAAGATTTTCTCCTGTTGTGTGGCTTATCTTTCCATCCTTTTAACTGTCTTTTGCAGAGAAGAAGTCTTTAATTTTAATGAGGTCCAACTTACCTTTGTTTTCTTTTATGAATCATGTTTCTGGTGTTGTATCTAAAAAGTCATTCTCAAACTTAAGGTCACCTGCTTTTTCTCCTGTATTTTATTCTCAGAGTTTTGTAATTTTGTATTTTACACTCAAGTCTATGATCCTTTTTGAGTCAATTTTGTGAAAAGTGTAAGATCTGTGTCTAGGTTCACTTTTTTGCATGTTGATGTCCAGCTGTTCTAGCACCATTTCTTATATTTTTAGAATAATTTTCTCCAGTTATCCTGTCTCTGAGATCTGAAAGAACTTGTTGAACTTTTCCTCCCGCTCACTGATTTGACTTTCTGTATTCTCTAGTCCTATGTTCCCTAATTCCATTGACATTTTATTGATAGTTTCTAATTCACTATTAGCTTTACCTGATTGTTTCCTTAGCTCAGATTGTTTTGATGAATAAGCAATGACCTCTCCAATATGTTTTGAAAAAATGAACCAAAGCGTTTTGAATTTAAACATTTATATATAAATTCAATGGACATTCATTCTGGTGAAAGAATCTGTTTACCTCTGTTGTTCTGCCACACATGTTAATAGCAAAATATATGATATTTACTGTTCAAAGGTATTCCAGTTTGGAGAAGAAATTATATAATTAATCTCTATAAAATGATAAAACTGAATTATTTTTCTGTATGGTTCAGCTGGGCCTTGTTCATATATGTGTCCCTACAGAGTTTTTATAGAGAAAAGAAAGTGATAATTATTCTTTATTGTTGTACTCTGTGCCCTACACACACAGCTCAATTCATTACAAACATGCTGTTTATTTAACCCTCCCAACAACTCTACGAGTGATAATTATCATTATCCGCATTTCACTGATGCAAACACTGATGCCCAGAGTTTGAGAATGGGGTTGGGGAGAGTTCTGTGCTTTTCCTCTTTCTTTACTCTGCGTGAGCCTGGAGGTAGGAAATCGTTGTTTCTTTCTCTTTGCTTCTTTGTTTTATTGGGTGGGTGGGATGTGGGGAGGTCAAAGGGAAAGTCCTTTGGCCCAGGCTGGCATCTGGCTCCCCATCCGTGGAATATCTGGGGTGGCAGTGGGGATAGAAAATGAGTGAGAGCAGAGGCAGATTCCCCTTTTTAAGAGGCTGAGGGCCAGGTACAGTGGTTCACGCGTGTAATCCCAGCACTTTGGGAGGCCAAGGCGGGTGGATTGCTTGAGCCCAGGGGTTTGAGACTAGCCTGGGCACATGGCGAAACCCTGTCTCTACAAAAAATTAAAAAAAAAAAAAAAAAAAGGCAGGCATGATGGCGCACACCTGTGGTCTCAGCTACCTGGGAGGCTGAGGTGGGAGGATCACTTAACCTGGGAGGTCAAGTCTGCAGTGAGCCATGATTGTGCCATAGCACTCCAGTCTGGGGAACAGAGAGAGAGACCTCTCTCTCTCTCTCCGCCCCCACCCCACCCCCCACACACACACGAGGCTGAGGGTGACTCCTTCTATAGACAGAGTAGCCAGGCTAGAGACCTACCAGCCTAGTAAAGCTACCAGCAAGCATACCTATTGGCTGAAATCCTGACTTTTTGAGAGCTGCCGACATTTTTAGGATTATGACATGGTGCAGGAAAAATGCAAAGCCCAAAACCTCGACCAAGCTGGAGAGATGGAACACACTGGACACATTGATCGCCTGGACTTGTTAAACACTCAGTAGACTGAGAGACTGGATACAATGGCCACACCCCAGATACATGAACTTAACCAGAGACTGGCCCAGCCTGTACATATTTTAGACCCAGTGTTGAGCAAAATTAAGCCCTGAACACAGAGTCTCCCAGACACACAACAGGCCTGACACAGGATCAGAGCAGTGTTGACACACCACCATCCCAGACCTGCTAGCCATTTAGTTCATGTCGACAACCCCAGACCCAGACTGCTTCCTGGCACCATAAGAGATCTTGCTCACTGGAACTAGAGTGGGGGAGATTGGAAAGGAGGCCAATTTGAGATTAGCTGGAGTCTCCAGCACAGTACCTTTGTCCCTTTTCCAGCCATATAAAACCCTGCTACTACAAATGTGGTCCATGGACCAAGAGACTTGGCATCACCCAGAAGTTTGTTAGAAATACAAAAACTTAGGCCCCACCTCTGACCTACAGAGTTAAAATTTGCATTTAATACGTTCCCCAAGGACTCGTACACACTTTAAAGAATGAGAAACACTAATACAAATTCTTAAATATGTTACCGGAAGTTTGAGCTGGGCATGATTTTTACAGGATCATGCAGGATTGTAGCCAAATAACAGGCAAGCATCCATTGTCTGTGTAAAAACATGCTTGTTAACACATAAATGTCATGATGAACAGGTACTGTAACAAGTAGGGAGTGATAATTTATAGGTAGTGGTTTGAAAGCTTTATTTTCTTAATCTTCTAAACTACAAAACATTATATTATATATAAAAGATAAGGATATCTACATACTCCTTTGAACCTAATCCAGTGCCAACCAGAATTTATAAAAAGCCATATATGCTACTGAGTTAGTTACAGGGATAAACGTTTGGCAGAATCTGCCTAGTCTCCCTCAAAATCTGGTATAATCACAGCCAGGTACTCACTCCTCACTCACTGGAGCTAATTGTAATTCCTGAGAAGATCGAGATTGTTAATTATGTTTACAATAAAATATATGAAAAACAAACGAAATACGCTACAACTTTATATACAATTCCTAGAAGCTGCTAGAATGGTTAAGGTTTCCAGGTGTGTCTCATTTCTCGCAGCTACCCATCTCCATGAGGACCCTTCTATGCCAATTGCTTAATCTGGTCCCCTCATTTTGAACTATTGACTGCATGAGTGCTGATTTGTCTTGTTTGCTCCTCCTGTCACAGGGAGAATCTGTGTTTGTCCGGCATTGAAAGTTGAGATGGGTTCTGCCAAGATTGTTTGCATTCCCTTTCAAACTGTTCAGACCCAGATGAAGAGAAAAGGGAAAAGTTTATATTTGTGTACTTTTTCTTTGCCAGATTAGAATTCCAACTGCCTCTAAGGCCTAGGATGTGAGCAGTGATCACCCCTTCCCCCTACAACACACACACATTAAGGCAACAGCCAGGTGACTCTGGGCTGTTGGCCTCAGAGAAGTGACGTATTAGCAAAAAAGAAAGAAAAAAAGGCCTCTCTTTCTAGGTATTGGGCTTCTAATGCCTATCTTCCCCAAACATAGATTTTGGAAAAAATGTTCTTCCTTGTGATTAGACAAGCAATGAGATTTTTAGGTGAGGGATGGCAATTCCCACCCCCGAGGCTCCAACTCTCAACTTTCCAGCAACCACCACCACCAGCAAAAAAAGGAAGCCTTTCTCTAGGCACAAGGTCCCTCTGCTCACCAAGCAGCCTGCATCGCCATATGCATCCACAGGGGGCATTATTTTCTGCTGGGACCATCCAGCTCTAGTGTCCTTTTCTTTCTTTCTTTCCTTTCTCTTTCTTTTTTTTTTCTTTTCTTTTTCTTTTGAGACGGAGTCTTGCTCTGTCACCAGGCTGGAGTGCAGTGATGTGATCTTGGCTCACTGCAGCTTCCGCCTCCTGGGTTCAAGCGATTCTCCTGCCTCAGCCTCCCAAGTAGCTGGGATTACAGGTATGCACCACCATGCCCAGCTAATTTCTGTATTTTTAGTAGAGATGGCCAGGATGGTCTCGATCTCTTGACCTCGTGATCCGCCTGCCTTGGCCTCCCAAAGTGCTGGGATTACAGGCATGAGTCAATGTACCCAGCCCTGGTGCTTTTTCTAATTGCCACAAAGGCACCATATGTGTTTGCGGAGATCTATGCAGGATTCCTAAGAAAGGGCTCTGTTTCTTGACCTCAATTTAGGCCAAGGGAAGTTAGGAGAGGAGGTAGATTTATATGACATGATCTGCATTCCCCACACAGAGTTCTGGGAAGCCATGAAGATCTTTCAGAAGCAACTCTACGGGGCACTTCTAGGCAAAAGGAGCCTCTGCCTCATGCAGTTTCCTGTGCTCAAGAAGGAAGCAGGAGTAGCAGAGAAACCACTGCATCTGAGGGGCCTTACAGAAGGACAGAGGAACAACTCAGCAGGGACCTTTAGGGTCATGGAGGAAACATGAAGAGAATAGCTAGGGGTGGGGTGGGGCAGGGGGGAAGAGAATCATAACCCACATCCAAACAATCAACACTATTGCCCCTTGACCTGACTTCCATTCCTCTCTCCTGACAAATGCACATCTTCCTAGCATATAAGCGCACCCGGACTGACAGGGGCAAAGACCAATGGAAAGAGTGGTGGACCTGGAGTTGATGAAGTTTGTTTCCTCCAATATGGTAGATTGGAAGCTTGGAACAGAATATAAGCTGCCACAGCGGGGAAATAAGACACTTTTCTTGCTTCCTTGCATTTCCAGCCTGAGAATCGTAACCAATTAACACTTCCTTCTTCTGCCCTGGTTGTACCACTGTTTATTTTTGAGAAAGAGATTTCTAATACCACTTAACATCGCACCGTTAATCAGCACTATGTTTTTTTTTTTTTTCCTTTGTTTAACTTGGCAAATGGTGTGTTCATTTGAAAAAAGGTTGTTTTCTTTTTGTTTATTTCTTGTTTATTTCTTTACTTTTAGTGGCATGATTCTCAAAATCGGCCTTTAAGGAATTCATAAGCAAATTCAAATTTTTCTGATAATAATGGAGATACCACTAAGGCTTACATTTTGGGCAAAGAAAGTTTTCTAATGGGACAAATATTCTATAACTCGTTGGTAAAATAATCATCAGTATTTAGTGCTGATTATTCTTTGAGTGTTTAAAATACCTTAAGTTATCTAAACTTGATGTGTTTGCTTTCCCATTTTTAAGGAACACATTATTTTGGGGTTCAAATGAGAAGATAAGGTGAAATTGTATGAAAAAATGTTAAAACAAAATAAGATATCTTGACCCACCCATTTTAAAAGCATCAGCCCAGTAAATAAATACAGGCACAGTAAATAAAGATCTCTGGTTATCTTCTCTATGAAGCAATGGCCAGGAGATGTGAATGAAAAAAAAATGAGGCAGTAATTTTCCTATTTGATTCCCTTTCTAGACTCTCTTTGGCTCACCAGTATTTACTCCAAATTTTCCCTGGTTATTACTTGAAGAGGATGGTGATGAAGACATGCTGGGACATGTTATAAAGTTTATTTTCTAATTAAGGTGTACTTTTGGCCAGGTGCGGTGGCTCACACCTGTAATCCTAGCACTTTAGGAGGCTGAGGCGGAAGGATCACTTGATGTCAGGAGTTCAAGACCAGCCTGGCCAACAAGGTGAAATTCCGTCTCTACTAAAAATACAAAAAATTAGCTGGGCGTGGTGGTGGGCGCCTGTAATCCCAGCTATTCAGGAGGCTGAGGCGGGAGAATCAGTGCAACCCAGGAGGCAGAGGTTGCAGTGAGCGGAGATAGCGCCATTGCACTGTAGCCTGGGTGACAGAGCAAGACTCCATTTGTTCCTAATATAGACTTACATAGAAAGCTTTCAGACCATGATGCTGATCTGACACTCATGAAAAAAGGGAGGGAAAGAAGCAGGATTTAGCGGGGAGAGCCTCTGATTTTGATGCTGGGCTGTCAAAGTTCAGGCTAGTCTGATCGGGAGCCTTAGACCAAAGAGGATCCATTAGAGGAGGCTCATGCTGGGCAGAAACGGCCAGGCCCTAGAATTCGTGTCATGCTCAGTCACTGACTGGTGCCTTTCTTCAAAGAGCATGGCCTCAGCTCAAAAGCTGAATTGGATCCCAAGGTGCAGGAGCTGGAGGCTGTTAGCTAACTGCTCTCCTTGCAGATGAGACAGAGGCAGGTTCTCCCGTGAAGAACTGAGCAGCACACTTCACTGTGCTTTAGTGACTGAGGCAAGCACAGTTACTAAGGGGTATAACCGTTTAGAAATTAATTAGAAAGGCTCATTGAGAAAGTAATTGGCGGTGGGGGGGATTGGGAAGATGCTGGCCAAAGGATACAACATTTCAGTTACACGGGAGGAATAAGTTTGAAGATCTACTATACAACATGGTGACTACAATGAATAACAATGCATTGTGTACTTGAAAATTGCTAAAAGAGTAGATTTTAAATGTTCTCACCACAAATATAAATATGTGAGCTAATGCCTATGTTGTTAGCTTGGTTTAGCCATTCCACAATGTATGTATATTTCAAAACATCATGCCGTAGTGTACATCATCAATATATACAATTTTATTCATCAACTTAAAAAATAAGAAATAAAGGCTGGGCACAGTGGCTCATGCCTGTAATCCCAGCAGTTTGGGAGGCTCAGGCGGACAGATCACTTGAGATTAGTAGTTCGAGACCAGCCTGGCCAACATGGTGAAACTCTGTCTCTAGTAAAAATACAAAAAATTAGCCTAGCATGGTGGTGGGTACCTGTAATCCCAGCTACTCAGGAAGCTGAGGCAGGAGAATCACTTGAACCCGGGAGATAGAGGTTGTAGTAAGCTGAGATCGCACCACTGCACTCCAGCCTGGGTGACAAAGCGAGACTCCATCTCAATAAAATAAAATAAAATAAAATAAGAAAAAAAGAAATTAATTAACCTCTTTAAAAATATATAACTCTTTTGTTTCTGAGCTGGAAGGTATCTCTGAGTTCACACAGACCCCGAACCAGACAGGATCACATGTTGACATTTATCCACAGTGTTCCTTGATCTCAGGCTCTGTGACATTTTCTATTCCGCACACACCATCCAGGAGAATCACATTTCCAAATGGCTACCCAGAGCCTCGCCCTCTTGGCACCCCTACCGCACCTCATGCACTCTGTAGGTCAAAGCACCCTGAGAAGCAGCTGCTCAGTCTCCCTATCTTTCCTAGCATCCTTGCTTCCCATCTGTTTTCTATTTCTTTGATAGATGGATGACTACTTAGGCTGAAACGCTAAATGACACCCACTGATAAGAGCTAAATGATCACCTGATTTGTGTCTACAGAATTTAACCCAAATAAATGGCTGGTTAGTAGGGGAATTAAAAAAAAAAAAAACACATCTGTACAGGCCAAGGTTGGCGAAATTTGGGGCAGAGAGGTATGTTCACCCTTTATACTGAGAAAACAATCACTTCACACTAAAAATAATGACCAGGTGCAGCTTTTACTCTCAAAAGGCACTCATTTGCTGACTATTGACCTCAGCCAATAGGTAACTCATATTTATCAGCTGATCAGGAAATTTTAATATTCTGGTTGACTTTGTCTTTCTATACTTTGATTTTCTACTCTAGACAAAGAAGCAGTAACAGTAATAAAATAACAGTGACCAACTACCTACTAGATTCAAAGAGTGGTATTTGTTTGTACTTTATACCATAGGTTTAACTTAGTTGTTCTATAAATTACATTCTATAATTCTATTTTACAGATGAAGCTCAGAAAAGTTAAGTGGCCTAAAATCAATGAACTAGAAAATAGTAATTGTAGAGCCTGATTTAGTTTAGGTCTACCTGACTCCCTAATCTTTTGCTTAATTCTTTCTCATTCCACAATTTACAATAAGATGTCAGGGTCTAAGGCTTTCAACTTGAACTCAACATCTGCTGCCATTAGTACTATCTAATAGTTGCCATTGGAGAGCGTAGGGATTATAAAGAAAATAAGATTGGTCATGAGTTGGTCATTGCTGAGGCAATTATGCCTGTCCATTGCACCTACTCAAATTAGGACAGTGAGGGGGGAGTCATTTTATACTAATCTCTCTGCCTCTGTATTTGAAATTTTCCATAATAAACAGAGGCTGGTAGAAACTTTTATATGTTCCATAAAGACATTCAATAGTTACAAATGGCTCAGCACCTAGCCAGGACATTAGGAATGTCCCGCCTCAACCCAACTGGCCACAAACACAAACACACACATAGAGTTACACAGTTTGAGACACCTTGTAACATAAACAATGCAGATATCAATTTGTCATGAAGACGCAAAACAGAACTCTACAGATTTCAGCATTTCCAACATGTCAGCATGTGTGAATCACAGCATTCAGCTCCATTCACTGTCTTATGTTCCTTTTCATTTGCTCAAGCCCAGCCAAGCCAAACCAGGGATCACCAGTGGGGAGAACTGCAAATGTTTGCAAACGGTGAGCAAATGAGGAGAAAATCCTAGATTTACAGAGACATGAATTATTTTGTGCAGATATAAATAAACATTGTTCTCAGCTTAGGTTCTGTCAACACCTCAGTGCTCCGTGCAAATTCATCCAAAGATAAATGAGTTAGTGTTACTCATACCTGATGAGCTCCAAAAACCACCTGAAGGGGCACACGCTGTACTTTGCTCAGTTTGTTTGCAAAACTCAGCCCTTGGAATACAAAGCTACCACAAAATATGCGGCCAACTCTGAAATATGTGTGTGTTTTCAGGCAGCCATAAGGGCAAAACAGCCATTTGCTTTTGTTGATCCATGCCTTAGATCTTGGCAGTGGTTATTCCGGGAATCCCACACGTTTTTCCTCTACCCGCTCCAGTTTTTAATCAAGTAAGACACGCTGATGGTGTAACATTTGTAAAAATACAATTAAAAAGATTCAAAATTGTCTTATTTCTACTATGTAGAGGTAACTACTGTGAATTTTAAATAGATGCTTCTAGAATTTTTCATGCATATATAAACTCTTCAAAATCAAAATAGAATCATACTGTATGTAACTTGCTTTGTTTATTCAAATATAGCCCATGTACATTTTAATGCCTATAAACTACATCTACAACAATATTTACAATGTTTCCACATATGGATATAAAACAATTTATTCAATCAAAACATACGATGTTATTGAATATTTACTAAGAATGATTGTTGAACATTTAGTTTTTCAAATTTTTGCTTCTGAAACTGAGCTTGGATGAGTATTTCTACAGATAATTATTTCTACAAATCTATTATTATTTCCTTAGGATAAATTTCACAAGTAGAATGCATGGAGATGAACATTTTGAGATCTCTAATACAAACGACCTTTCAGAAAGAGTATACAGATTTACACGCCTCATCATCCTGCACCCTAACAGTGCTGAGTGATTATTTCTTTTTTATCTTTGCCAATTCAGCAGGTAGAAGACTGTATCATTTTATTGGAATTTGTACTACTTTTATTACTAACGATATTTAAGTTTTTATTGTGTTTATTGAAAGTATAACCACATTTCTGTTCATGTAATGTTATGAGTTTATTATTTATCTCTAAGACTGTTTACATTTTGATGGTGGTATCCACTTGTTTGTCATACAGGATACAATTTCTTTCCTCAATTTTTTTTTTTTTTAAGAGATAGGGTCTCAATATTTTGCCCAGGCTTTCTCAAACCCCTGGGCTCAAGCGATCCTGCCTCCTCAGCCTTTTCTGTAGCTGGGACTACAGGCACACACCACCATGCCCAGCTCTTTCCTCATTTTTTATTGCTTTTTAATTTGATTTGCTATTTGGGACATGGAATTTTTAGGTTAAAAAATGCATGTATTCTTATCTTCATGGATTCTCTGATTTAAATCACACTTAGACTGTCTTTCCAAAACCTATATTTTTTTCCTATTAACTCATTTAAAAATTTTAATCGACCTGAAATAAATTTTGGAGTAGGGCATAAGGTATGGATGTAACATTTTTCCTCGTAAGCAATGGTTCTGAGGTCCCTCCGTTGTTTTTCATGTAAGCACTCTTTTCCATACTGATTTAACATGCCAGTATTATATGCACCATACTTATATATTTGTTGGTCTGTTCTTACACTTTTCATTCTGTTCCAATGATCTTGTTATCCATTCTTGGGCAAGTACTACCAAGTTATTTTAGCTACTGAAGCATTGCAGTAAATTCAATATATTAGTGGAGAACCTTGCCTTATCCCATTTTATTTCCTAACTTTTCTTGACTATACTCGTTCATTTATTCTTCCTAGAAAACTCTGGAATCATTTTATTATGTACTGTTTCTCGGATTATGTCACAGCCATAGATTATATTGGAGATAATGGACATCATTACAATATTACCTCTCCCAATAAACATAGTATACACTTCATTTTATTCAAATATGTTATGTTCCTGGAGCAGAGGTGCACTCACTGTATATTCCATGGCTCACCTACATATATGCCCTTGCATTGTGGTTACATTGGGGCTACGTGATTAGTTCTAACCAATGGGCTGTGATAATAAAGGGCATTTGCCACTTATGGTCAGAAGGAATCGAGAGTGAGTCCCTCACACTATTCTCCAAGGGTGGTAACCACCAAGACCACATATTAAGAATGGTGAAGCTGCAAACTGAAAGCCTCTTGGATCTTCGAGTTTCCACTTGAAGGATGGCAATCTTGAAGAGTCACTCAGCCTGCATCAGGCTTGAAGTGAGTGGGAAATAAACCTTTAATTTGTGTTAAGACATTGAGATTTGGAGACTTATTTGTTACCATAGAATAGTTCCTTAGTAAAGGTTGCAAATTGCTTATTCAGTTTATTTCCAAATATGCATATTTCTGTTGTTATTGTGACAGGGAAATTTTTCAATAGTTCTAAGTAACTATTGCTAATATGAGAAGAGCACTTTTGGATATAGAAATGATATATCTCCGCACTTACTTCCTTCCATTTATGGTAGAAATTCTGTGACAAATAAAGAATATGTCGATTCCTCAGATTGGTCCTCTTCTTTTGAACTATTGAATTTTTTGTTTTTGCCTATCTTGCCTGCATGGAGAAAAGGGGGAGGATCTATGTTTATCACACCGGGAGTGTTGGGACAAGTTCTTTCAAAGATTAAGTCTTATCTTTCTAGCTCAGATGGAGGGATAGGGAGATTTAAATAATATAGTGGCATGGCTTTGTGGTAGACAGAATAATGGCCCCTCAAAGATGTCCACATCCTAATCCCAGGAGCCAGTGAATGTGTTAGGCTAAATGGCAAAGGGTAATTAAGCTTGCAGATGGAACTAATATTGCTAATCATCTGACCTTAAAATAGAGAGATTATCCTGGATTATCCAGCTGGGCCCAGTGTAATCAGAAGGGTCCTTAAATGTAAAAGAAGAAGACAGAAGATGAGTCAGTGTCAGGGTGATGCAGAAGGAGATGGATTTGATCAGCCATTACTGGCTTTGAAGAGGGAAGGGGCTGCAAACCAAGGAATGCACGTGACAGCCTTCAAAACTGGAAAAGACAAGCAAATGAGTCCTTAGAGCCTCCAGAAGGAAAAAAGCCCTGCCACTGCCTTGATTTTTAGCTCAGTGAGACTCATTTAGGACTTCTGACCTCCAGAACTGTAAGATAATATTTGTGTTGTTTCAAGCACCAAGTTTATGGTGCTTGTTATAGCAGCAATAGGAACCAAATACTAGCCTTGAGTCAGATCTAGATTCAATGCTCAAACCCATCAATCATTAATTATTTGAAATCAAACACCTTTTGAAAAACCATTCTAAACCTTTGTTTCAATGCATATAAAGTGTGTATAATAATATCTACTTCAGAGTAGATATTGGTGATGCTGATAATAATAATAGTGGTAATATCATCAATAATAGTGGCTGCATTTGCTGAATGCTAAATTCTGGTTACAGAGCCAAGTAATCTACATACTGGGGATAACATTCTTAGCTCATAACTTTTCCATTAACTCACCAACACTCAAAAAGAAACCCTTGATCTAGGTACTATTATTGTCTCCATTTAAAGATGAGTTGAGGCACAGAAGTTAAATATCTTGCCAATAGTTAAAGACCTAGTACATAGAGGAGCTTGTATTTAAATGTAGGCAGAGTTCAGAGCCCATGCTCTTAAATGGAGGCTACCATGCTTTGATTTACCATAGTGTTATCCTATACCAGATAGGAGGCCCATTTGCCTAGGAGGTCAGGGAGGGAGCAGATACATGGGGTAGGAATGTCACTCCTCTGCCTGGGATCTTCTATTCCTGTTTGTAGTTCTAGCTCAGTTAGCGAAGCTCTAGGGCAATGTTTCAGAGCAATTCTCCCCAACAACCACCCCCTTCCTTAGTTTTAAGGCAGTTTTGCCCTGCTTTATTCAGCCTGGGAATTCATTCCAAGTGTAAACTGCAATTGAATGCTTCAAGGAGCTTCTGTGTTGGTTCCAGATGCCCTCACTCCCAGATTCTAACTGTCCTCTTGTTCCAAGTTTGGGGAGGGAGGTATTGGTTAAATTTTGCTTATTGGCTCTTCTTTCTCCCTAGATGAATCTCACCTTATATATGTCATGAATCACCAATCGATGGGCCATTTTCCCAATCTAACCTCATCTATACTCTAATTTGCAGAAATTCTTAGAAATTATAGCCAAGTGGACACTACCTGGTTTCAAATGTAGAGGTTTTTTGTTTTGTTTTGTTTTTTTGTTTGTTTTTAAATATAGAGACTTTGGGAGGGAGAACTAATTAAATGTGTGGGTTCAAACCATTATTTTAAATGAGTGGTCCTCTCATAGATATTTCCAAGATAATTTGGAAAACACTAAGTGGAAACCCAGATGTCTGTTGAGGGAAAGGGTTATCTTCTCTGGACCTTCCACTTCCCTCTGTATGTGGAAGGGTATAGTACTGCAAGGATTGATTTTCCCACTGAAACTTTCCTTAGAAAATGGAAATGATTACAGTCTGTTTCAAATAACATTTTTCCCTCAGTTGCATAAATCAGAGTGCTAGCCAGAGCTCATTTTCAGATCATGTTCTTTTTGTGTTCCTGTCAGTTCCTGGTTTTCAAACACCCATTCATGGAAGAGATCTTATCTATGGAAAAAGTTATTCACTGCTCTGGGGCAAAATATTAAAGGATTTTTTTCATAAAGCTAAATTATTCTATTTAAATAGCCATCAGTTTATGTACCTTTTAAATTTTTTGGCATTAAAATAATCTGTCTTTTATGAAATGATTCTAACACTAGATGGTAGTTTGACATGTTTTAAACACCCTTACAATGTTAAAAGTTGGCAATACTATGTTGGTTTCAAAATTATTTTTGACTTTTTTCTGGTCTATATAATTCCAAACCCTGCGAACCACTGGAATGTATCTTTGAATAGTTTTTCAACAAGTGGCATATTTTCTGAGCCCTTGCATTTTTGAGAATGCCTGCCTGTCCTACTGAAAGACAAATTGCTGGTTATAACATTCTTAGCTCATAACTGTTCCCTCCTCAAAAACGGTGGAGCCATTTGGCATCTAACTGTTGCAGAGGAAACATCTGAAACCAACCCAAAGTTTTGTTCTCCTGTAAATACATTTTTACTGAATAGTTGAAAGATTTCTTTCATTTATTACACTTTCTCCCTTTCTCAAGGCATTGTACACATTTTCACCAACTACATGCCACCGAGATGGAATATGTGGTGGCTGACGGCCAAGTGGCTAGATTCTAGCATCTCCTAAGTTCAGATCTAGTTTCCATACTTTACTAGCCACTGTATCCTTGCGCAAAGTTATCGGTTGAGTTGTATCTACCCAAAAGATATGTTGATATTCTAATCCCCCATATCTGTCTTTTTTTTTTTTTTTTTTTCCGAGACAGGGTCTCACTCTGTCACCTAGGCTGGAGCACAGTGATGGGATCATGGCTCACTGCAGCCTCTATCTCCTTGGCTCAAGGGATGCTCCAGCCCCAACCTCCCAAGTAGCAGGGACTACAGGCACTCACAATCATGCCCAGCTAATTAAAAAAATTTTTTGTAGAGATAAGAGTCTCACTATGTTACCCATGCTGGTCTCAAACCCCTGAGCTCAGGGAATCCTCCCACCTTGGCCTCTCAAAGTGCTGAGATTACAGGTGTAAGCCACCCCATACCCGGCCTGAATGTGATCTTAGTTGGAAATAAGGTGTAGTCAAATTAAGGTGAGGTTATTAGGGTGGACCCTAATCTAATAAGACTGGTGTCCTTTTAAGAAAAGAGAAATCTGGACACAGACACCTAGGGAGGAGAATGCCATGGGAAGAGACACAAGGAAAGACAGCCATGTGAAGATGGAGTCAGAGACTTGAGTTTTGCTGCCACAAGTCAAAGAATGCCAGGGGCTACCAGAAGCTGGAATAGGTAAGAAAGGATCCTTGTTGGAGGTTTCTGAGGAAGCATGGCCCCTCGGATATGTCTAGCCTGGTAACAGTGAGACAATAGGCATCTGTTGTTTACAGTTACCCAGTACATTACAGCAGCCCAGGAAACTAAGGCAACTGATTCCTCAAACACTTTGGGCTTCAATGACTTCATGAAATGTGGATGATAATTTGTTTAAAGTTGTAAGATTATAAGATTGTTGAGATTAAATGTGATTAAATGAGACAAGATACACAAATTCTGGCACATTCTAGCTAATAAATAAAATGGGTTGTTTGTTGTCGTCATCCTCAACACCAACACTACCATCACCACCACCCACTTCCTTGGATAGTCCTCTCTCCTGGAAACACTTTTTTTTCTATACTCTTGAAATTTTTATACAAAGCTTGTATGATTTTTATAACTCAATAAAGTCATTTTTTTTTAAACTGTGGATTCTCAGGCCTACCACCAAAAATCTTTGATTCAGTGGGTCTTGGTGGAATGGGTATTGTTTGAAGGTATCCAGATATGAACTCTCATTAAGTATCAAAAGTGCAATGTCATTTAAGTGTAGGCCTCGCATTAGTATTCCTGTTCTATAAATATGGAAGCTGAAATAAAAGAAAATTGAACCAAGTCAGAAAATGTAAACTTGAGTAACTTTTTCAAGGTTGAACTTCAATAACTACATCAGTTTGATGAAGTGAATCTAGACCCAAAACTTCCAGATAATGAGGCATTGTAATACCTCAACAATACCTCCATGATACAAAAAATATGGGAGATGGTACAATAGGAGGATTAAGAACATGTTTTGGAATCAGAAAGGTTTAAATTCTAGCTGCAGCACTTACTTTCTAGCTATGGGAATGTGGGAAAGTTATTTAACCTTTAAGGTCTTAGCTTTTCTTTTCTTTTATTTTTTTTTCTTTTTTTGAGACAGAGTCTTGCCTTGTCACCCAGGCTGGAGTGCAGTGGCACTATCTCAGCTCACTGCAAGCTCCGCTTCCCAGGTTCACACCATTCTCCTGCCTCAGCCTCCTGAGTAGCTGGGACTACAGATGCCAGTCACCACGCCCGGCTAATTTTCTGTATTTTTAGTAGAGACAGGGTTTCACCATGTTAACCAGGATGGTCTCGATCTCCTGACCTCGTGATCCACCTGCCTTGGCCTCCCAAAGTGCTGGGATTACAGGTGTGAGCCAGTGCACCCAGACCAGGTCTTAGCTTTTCATCTGAACATGGGAATACCATGTATCTGGGTTCTTGTGAAAAAGTGAATGAGATGTCACGATAAAGCATTATTAGTATTATCGTTAGCACAGTAAGTGCTAATAGTGTATTTTTGCAACATATATTGACATTTATTTCGAAAAAAGAAATCAGCATTTTCATCTGCTATTGATTGTCGTAAAGGTACAATGCCTTTGGGAGGCTAAGCTGGGCAGATCATGAGGTCAGGAGATCGAGACCATCCTGGCTAAGACAGTGAAAGCCCGTCTCTACTAAAAATACAAAAAATTAAACAGGCATGGTGGCGGGTGCCTGTAGTCACAGCTACTCGAGAGGATGAGGCAGGAGAATGGCGTGAACCTGGGAGGTGGAGATTGTAGTGAACTGAAATGAAACCACTGCACTTAAGCCTGGGCGACAGAGCGAGACTCAGTCTCAAGAAAAAAAAAAAAAAAGGTATAAATGCAGGGAGAAAGAAGGACCACAGATTAGAAATAGTGGCTGATTTTAGAAAAGAATGCTCTCCATGGTTTCCCTTCCTAGTGGCTTGTTAATGATTATTGTTCTGATAAATAACTTACCTGGGATTCTACTTATTAATATGCCCTTAGTGATTCTCCTTATACCATGTTATTCTCTATTTTTATAATATTGATTATACAAATTGACAGGTCATTTGATTGACAGGTCATATTGATTGACAAGTCATCTACCATAATACATAAGACTCATTTTTAAGAAGACCTCATAGCTAAGAGAAAATATATCTGTGAGAATGTTCTGACTGGTTATGATTTCTTCAATCAGTAGTGCCCAATAAGGTTAGTTTCCTGCTATACTTAGAACACTTCAGTGTATTCTTCACGAAGCTCTAAGATGTCAAGAAGGGAACAAGGCAAGAAATGCTTTCCTTGGTGTGGGAAATCAGACATTCTGACCTCATCAGAGGAGTTGCACGCACAGCAAATGGCAAGAAACAAGGTAGGAAACAAATCTGCACAAAATTTCTTTTATTTTTGCATTATTTAAACTATTGTGGATTTAAGTCATATTATAAACAGCCACTAATCTGTATATTAGAAACAGATATAACAAATCTGTTTTTTGTTAAATGTGATATATTTTTTGGATAGCTGACATGATTCCAGTTGTCTCTCCATGTCACCTGTCCTCAGCAAGCTTTGATGTCAGGTTGCTCACTCCTTGTGTCACTGATTGAATGCATCATCCAGGATGCAATGAACAGAAAACTAAACAGTAGCTTAAGCATCATAATATGCCCGTAGCCATCAGTCTGCAGACAGATATTCCTGACTTGGTGTAGCAGCTCAACAATTTCCTCAAGAAACTGGGGGCTATTTTTTTCTGCTTTGCCTTCCTTGGCATGTCTACTTGTCCTCATGCTTGTCACCTCATCATTGCAAGATGGCTGCCTCAGTTCCAGCAATTCCATCCACAGTCTTACATCCTGAGTATAAAAGAAAAAAGGCAGAAGGAGCCCCTCCCTTCGCATGCCCAGCTCTTTCAATGGTAAACAAAATTATCCACCAAAACCTTACCAGCCAGTCTCGCCTTATCTCTTTAGTCAGAACTGAGAAACATAGCCATCACTGGCTGTAAGAAACTGTGGAAATGTGACTGACAGTACTCTGATAAACTTAAAGCAATGATGATTCATCTCCTGGCATATTGCTTCCCTTAACAAAACCAAGGTCTGTTTATTAAAAAGGCAGAACACCATGGCAGTTAATAGAACTTGTTTATAGTGCATTTCCCTGCTGCTTTTTCCTTTTTCTGTGTCCAGTACTGCACTTTTCAGTTTTGGTATCCCAAAACTCATGTGTGGAATAAAGCCCTAGGGAGTAAAGATGGAAAAGGTTGGCTGGCAGGTTACAGCTGAGGTGTTAATGACTGATTGGAGTGATCTTGGACTAGCATCGTAGCCTGATGTTATCAGTCACTTCAGAGGAACTATTAAGAGATCTTAGGAACTGATTTAAGTTACTCAATCTCAGAGGAGACTGACTGGAAACTCTAATCTGTACACTTAGAGTAGAACATCCACTCAGAAAATTCCCATCAGTTATCTGCCCTGGCTCCAAAGCTACCCTTCCATATCATGCCTAGAGCTGGCAGAGTGCAAGCCACATTCCTGCAAACCACAATCTCTGCCAATGAGGCCTTAGTAATGCTACAAGACTGGGCCAAGGAGGACTTGCTCCTCCTATTGCTTCCCATCTGCCTGCAATTCCTATGAGCACTACTCCAAAGCTTCTAGAATCCCCAGCAACAGTTGAGCACCATTTGCAGCTTTCCCAACACATAAAGAACCAGCTCAATCAGCTCCTGCTCAGTGACAAGAGCATCAGGGGTGCAGTGCCCCTCCTTAACAGCCTGAGTTTCCACTCCTCTAAGTTTCTAAGTTGTAATAATTCCAACTTCTTCCTTTTGTTTCCCCAGTCATAGAGATGGTAGCTGCTTCTTAGTTACCCACACCTAGTTAACAACTTTATACCACATTAACCTTTCCTTAGGTTAAATTCTTTCAAATAATTGGTGTGATTTCTGTCTCCTGACTGGACCCTAGCTAATTCAGTAGTGTTACGTCATGAAGAGACAGTCAAATGAAGAAATCTTAAAATACCCTATGCTTCCCCACACTGGGGTTACTTACTGTAGTTGCAGGACCTTCACAAAGCCTCCAATGGAAGATAAGACCAGAGGGAGGCCACTGTTTATTACTACATTAAGGTTCTGGCCCCATATGCTTATGTGGAAGCCCTAACTTTGGTGAGCAGGGACAGATCTGGTGGGTCTGACAAGGAGGGGCCTGAGCACCCTCCTTTTCCCTGGGTCTCTTTCAAAGCAGAAGACCCTTTTCAAGCAAGAGACATATTCAGACTCATCTTGTCATCACCTTCCCAACATCATGGGACCAGGGGAAGAACCATCAAGGATGATGGGTAGGGGTGGGGGTTTATTTTGAGAAAGAAGAACTGAAAGGCCAGGAAAATCAAGAGACTGACTCCAAAGAGAGGATGTCAAGTGAAAACCCAGATGTTCATCCCTTTTCATCACCTCTCCAAAAGCCTGACTCTCAGCAGCATGCTCATTAATATCCTTGTTCTTAACCCATCCATATTAGCATTCCTTTCTGGGGACGAGTGGCACCCTTATCCTAGAGAACCCTAAGTAGAGTCTGGTGAACAAATTTTGAGATGCTAGTGTGGTGAATGAGAACAGGTGAGTTGGATGGTCTTTAGGAATATTTCTATGAAGTAAGTAAGTTCCCATTTTCCACCTCACAGATCTTGTGTCTGACAAACTGGGACCAATTGTCTAAGCTCATGGTGCCCTCATTCCTAAATAGCGTAAATTTTGCTTTCTCTAGATTCGTCATATTGCTTCATTTTGATGAATAAACTTCATCAAATTGCTGTATTACAATAAATTTTTGAACACTACGACTCTTAAATTTTCCTTTTGAAAACACATATTTTATTTTATTTTATTTTATTTTATTTTTTTTTTTTTGAGACAGAGTCTCGCTTAGTCGCCCAGGCTGGAGTGCAGTGGCGCGATCTCGGCTCACTGCAAGCTCCGCCTCCCGGGTTCACGCCATTCTCCTGCCTCAGCCTCCCGAGTAGCTGGGACTACAGGCGCCCGCCGCCTCGCCCGGCTAATTTTTTGCATTTTTAGTAGAGACGGAGTTTCACCGTGTTAGCCAGGATGGTCTCGATCTCCTGACCTCGGGATCCGCCCGCCTCGGCCTCCCAAAGTGCTGGGATTACAGGCGTGAGCCACCGCGCCCGGCCTGAAAACACATATTTTAAAAACTATTAACATTTTCTCATCATTGCTTATTAAAGCATATGGTGAGTCATTTAATAGCAACAGCTATCGCTTTTGACTTGACTATGAGCTAGGGACATGAGCTCACTAACTTTACTATTAATCACATTAATGGTATATTGTTTGGATTAAGCAGTACCAGAGGGGGCAGAAAACCCAAACACCGTGTTAAACAAGTTAGAAGTTTATTTGTCCCTCAGGAAACCAGTCCAGGACTGATACAGCAGTTTCACAAGCAGTAGAGACCCAAGCTCTGCCTATTTTATTGACTCACTGTCTTCAATATGTGGCTGGTATCTCATTATTAAGGACGCTTGGAACTTAAACACATTACCTATGCTTGCATCCCACTGTTGAGAATTACTTGCAAAGTCATATCAAGCTGCAAGAGAGGCTGGGAAATGCGTCTATTCTGGACAGTTACATCTTCCACTCTACATGAGGAGGGAAGAGCTATTGGTAGATGTCTGTCCAACACCAGGACCTTTGATCTCCTTGAGTAGCTCTTCCTGTCTAATTTAAAAACAGGTTTATTGGTAGATAATCCATATTCTATACAATGTGCCTATTTAAAGTGTACAATTCAATGATTTTTAACATATTCAGAGTTTTTCAACTATCACTAAAATCAATTTTAGAACATTTTCATCCTCCTCCATCCTAAATAAACCTTGTACCCATTAGCAGCCACTTCTCTTTTACCTCTACCCACCTTCCCAGCCATAGGCAACCACTAACCTACTTTCTGTCTCTATGGATTTAACTACTTTGGACATTTCATATAAATGAAACCATCCAATATGTGGTCTTTGGTGACACTTCTTATACTTGGTATGTTTTTTGGTTCATACATATCATGGCATGTATTGGTACTCCATTTTCATTTTATGGCCAAACATTCCACTGTATGGATATACAACATTTATACATTAATCAGTTGATGGACACTTGGGTTGTAGCCACTTTTTGGCAATTATGAATAATACTGCTATAAATATTCATATATACATTTTTGTGTGGATGTATGTTTCTATTTGTCTTGAGTCTATGCCTGGGACAGGAACTGCTGGGTCATACAGTTCCATGTTTAACTTATTAAGGAACAGCTAAACTGTTTTCTAAAGTGACTACATAATTTTATGTCCCCGTCAGCAATCTTTGAGGGTTCCAGTTTCTCCATATCCTTGTCAACACTTGTTATTATTTGACTTTCTGATTACAGCCATCCAAGTGGATGTGAAATGATATCTCATTGTAGGTTTGCTTTGCATTTCCCTAATGACTACTGATGCTAAGGTTTTTTTTTCCCTCGTGCTTCTTGGCATTTGTAAGTCTGCTTGGAAGAAAATCTACTCAAATCATTTGCCTCCCCTTAGGTTTTGAAATCTATTTTGTTTTCAAATACATAGTTCTGTGTCAACTGGTTACATCCTGCATACTAGGTTGGGAATTTTTTCTCCCTTCAGCTCCTAGGGAAAGCTGGGTCTTTATCTATTGTGGGAAATTCAGCGAGGCTCTGAAAAAGTTAGGATTTACTTTCAAGTCATGTGATATTGTATAAACTGCAGATTTTATTCAGTACATGTAGACTTTCTGAGAAGAAATCTTATTTGAAAGCAAAGGAGCAGCCAACCTACAGGACAAAATGGGACGAGAGTATAGGTTAGTTTCCATTTTCTAGGTTCTCAGGCTTTTGAAATATTAATTTTAAGAGACAAGTTACAAAGCTTTACGAATACTACTTAAAAATATATAAGCAGGCTGAGCACAGTGGCTCACGCCTATAATCACAGCACTTTGAAAGGCTGAGGCAGAAGAATTGCTTAAGCCCAGGAGTTCAAGATCAGCCTGGGCAACACAGTGAGACCCCTGTCTCTGCAAAAAATTTAAAACTTAGCCAGGCATGCTGGCATGTGCCTGTAGTCCCAGTTACTTCAGAGGCTGAAACAGGAGGGTTAATTGAGACTGGAAGGTTGAGACTGCAGTGAGCTATGATCACACCACTGCACTCCCACATGGGTGACAGAGTGAGACCCTGTCTCAAAAAAAAAAAAAAAAAAAAAGGAAAAAACATAAGTGGTAATGATCATATTAACACACAATTGAATGATATAACTCAACTTTCTGTAATTATGCAATAATATATATAATGCTGTTAGCTAAAAATAATGCTTTCAATTATTTACATCTATTTAATATTTTGGTTAAAAAATAATGCTTTTGATTACTTATATCTCTTTCCACAAGTGATACTGAACATAGCCTATGAAACATATTTTGCTTGAAATGTGAAATGCAAAGTCAAATAAATACTATATCTAATTGTGGAGTCCTACACTATTTCATTAACGAAGATGCTACAGGGAGACTGAGGGACAAAAAAAAAAGACAATATAATGAAATGGAAAAAATGCTGACTTGGATGTCTAGAGTCAATGTTCTGTTACAGAGTAAATCACTTAACCGCTCTGGACCTGGGTTTACAAATCTAGAAATGAAAAGGTAGGGAGCTATATAGATTTCTGAGGCCTATCTCTGAAAGTACTATTTCCTGTTTTAATGGTATTTTATAAAATGGGTTGTGTTCAAAATGTTTGGAAAACTGTGGGTCAAATAGTTGTGATACTCTTTCAGTTACTTATCCAAAATCTATTCCCCACTTCTTCCTTGGTTTAATGTTAATTTGATTTGAGATAGCAATATGGCTAGGTCCACAGTGATGAATTGTGACTGGCCTAAGGTAATCATTGCAACTCTATTTTCAGCTTTCCTTGCTTTCCTTGCCACTACTCACGGCCAAGTCAATGTATATGGTCATGGAACCCTCTTCATTCCAGAAGTATCTCCACAGGATTACTTTTTTGGAGAGTACGATGGCCTAGGCTAACTATATCACAAATAGTAGATAGGTAAGTGCATTTCTTGGCCAGTAAAGCCAGAATGTATTATCTCTCAGACATTTCTCTATAAAACATTTACTCTAATTTCTTTTTTTTTTTTTTTGAGACGGAGTCTTGCTTTGTCTCCCAGGCTGGAGTGCAGGGGCGCAATCTCAGCTCACTGCAACCTCTGCCTCCCAGGTTCAAGCAATTCTCAGCCTCTAGAATAGCTGGGATTACAGGGACCCACCACCACAGCCGGCTAAGTTTTGTATTTTTAGTAGACACGGGGTTTCACCATGTTGGCCAGGATGGTCTCGAACCCTTGATCTCAGGTGATCCGCCCACCTTGGCCTCCCAAAGTGCTGGGATTACAGGCATAAGCCACCGCACCCAGCCTCTAATTTCTACAAATAAATAAAAACCTAAGCATTCATTTGTGTACTTGGTCTTACCTTGCCCCCATTTTTGGAAAAAAATTTAAAACAAAGGAAAAATCTGTTGGTCAAGAAGGTGCATGTCTATTAAACCCCTTGTCTATCATAAGCCTAGAGGACTTGAGAGTTAGTGAAATATAACATTTATGTTAATCAACTTTTTAGACATGGTTGTGTTGTGAAGTAAAAGCTGGAATCCAGTATTCTCAGTTCTGTGTATCACTATCACCAGCGGTGCTTTAAAGAGAAAATTACAGGTCTCTCTACATCTATCATACACCTCTTCAGATTCAATAGGTCTAGAGGTGGCTTAGACATCTATAATTTTTTAAAGTCCTACATTTGATTCTGATAGGCAGCCAAGGTGAAAACACTGTTTTATAAATCACAGAAGCTATGACTCTTCCAGATGCTTAGGTGAGTAAGGCCTTATGGCATGGTGAAAATATAACATTCTCACAGGTTTCAGGGACTCAGGTCTTTGTTCCGGCACTCGACAGCTAGGTGACTTTGAGCAGATTACTTAAAACTCTTGGGCCTTAATGTGCCAGACTTAGGATAACTTTTGCTCTAGGTTTAAACAACAAGTGTTTATAAAAGCACATGGAAAATTATAAAGAGTTCAAAAACTGTTAACACAGTACTTAATGCTATTTTCCTCTTTACGGAGTGTCCTTTCCCTTCTTGTACGCTGTAAAAATCTTACCGTTCATTCCAGAGCACCAAGTTTAAATCTCTGAAGCCTTCCTTAAACCAACCCCACAGAAATGTTACCTCATCAGTGTTTCTGCAGCACTTTGTATACTACCCCTATCACACTGGTAGTAACAATCGACAACGTCTTGTCCCCTCATTGGTCTAGTGTAAGCTCCTACAGAATCGGGGAGGGGTCGGGGGGTGTCTTAATCTCTTCAGCGTTCCCTGTGCCTAGCAATGTTAGTTGAGGTGAACCAAAACCGCTATCCTCTCATTATTGAAAACACAGAAAGAAATTGCCTTTTTAGAACCCAATTACCTATTTTTCTCTTCTTTTTCAAAAGTGGAATCTTTTCTTCAATCTACCTGTACTTGTGGAACCCCAATCTGAAAAGAAGATTGAGGGGTTGGGGGATGCTGAGATCTGCCCCGGCAATCACAACACTTATGATAACACAGGTAATAATCTATTAGTGCCTGTACCTAGTAGGTGCCTGACTACCCATGACACACATTTATCTAATTATCTCAACTGTTTATAAAAGATGTGCTATTATTACCCCATCGTATTGCTAGATAACTGAGGTCCAGAGGACTTGGGTAACTCGCTCAAGCAAGGTCACAAGGGCAGAACTGAAATACGGATTTCACTCCAGAGCACCAAATATGAACCTCTACATGCACCTTCTTCATCTGGAAACATCTGGATGATTCAGTTCCTTTAGTGTGGCTCAGAAACAAGTAATCCGGAGTTCATCTGGGCTCCCATTTGATAGACTATGGTAAAGTGTAACTGATCAGACGTGGAGGTGGAAGCATCGCCACGAGAACCATTTCCTCATGATGCTCCTGTCACCTGGAAGTGTCCTAACTGTAACTTTATTTTTGTTTTAAAATTTATTGTTAGAGACAGGGTCTCACTGTGTCGCCGAGGCTGCAGTGCAGTGGCGCAATCACTGCAGCCTCGACATTCCTGGCTCAAGCGATCCTCCCGCCTCAGCCTCCTGAGTAGCTGAGACCACAGGCTCGCGCCACCACACTCGGCTAATTTTTACATTTTTTCTAGAGGTGGGGTCTCGCTTTGTTGCCCAGGCTGGTCTCGAGGTCCCAGGCTCAAGTGATCCTCCCGCCTCGGCCTCCCTAAGCACTGGGATTGCAGGCGTAAGCCACAGCGCTCGGCCGCTGTAACTTTAAATTGCCCGCAAGGACTCTGCAGCCCAGCCCTGCCCACCTCACCCGGTCACCCGAGGATGCCTGTCAACGTCTGGGAGCTGCGAGCGCGGGCCGGCCAGTCGTCTGCGCGCGGCTTTTTCTTCAGGACAACGGAGGCACACCGTGCTTTGCGGTTCCCGGGTCCTTCAGGTCTCAGACCTGTCAGCCCGCCACACTCCAGCGTGTACGTTGCGATCACCTACAGCCACCACGCCCTCCTCCCGGAGCCCGCCGGCCGGAAGTGACGGCCCGGAACTACTCCCACAGGGGGGCGGGGAAGGAAGATGGCGGCGCCCGGCAGCCCGTGAGGAGAGAGGACACGGGCATCCCGGGGAGCGGCCAGACTCGTGAATTATGGCCGCATCTCCTCACACTCTCTCCTCACGCCTCCTGGCAGGTACTGTACCTGCCTTGGGCACGACCTTGGGGGAAATTCTTCTCTTATTGCCACGTGCGAGGCCGTGGTTCCGGCTGGCTGCAACCTTGGGGAGCCCTTGGCGAGGTTGGCCGGCCACCGGTGTGGTGGGGGAACTGACCTCTGGAGTAGCTTGGAGCGAAGAGGCTACGGAACTAGGGTCCAGTCTTGCACTGTGACTTTGGTGGTCCACACCGCCTCTTCCATCCGGCTTCTGCGGAAGAGCGGCGTCTTAGTGCTGCTTTCGGTTTTCAGATAGCGGAAGCTGGAGGAGAGGGCAGAGTAGAACCTTGGGGTTCTCCTCCTTATCAGATCCTCAGCTTCTAGCCACTGGCTTGCAATGACAAGGAAGTACTTTGCTTTCCACTCAGAAGCCTTGTTCCAATATAAAGGGTCATGATGACAACGGTGATGATAATGACAGTTGCAGACAGCGGGCTGTAGTCCCCCTGAGACTTTTGTCTTTGTACCCCCAGAGTGGTCTTGAATATCCTTTCACTCGAAGGAACTAGTGACAAATGTATATTGGAGCTGGAATGTTCTTCCTTGACTCTTGGTAATGTCTCATCTCAAATGTCACCTTTTCAGAGAGGCCTTTATAGGGACCACCCTATATAAACTAGGGCCCCCTACCTCTTTCTGTTCACATCATTCCATTTATTTCTTTCATTTTGGTTAGCACAGTCTATACTTGTTTATTTATATACTAGTTTATTATTTGTTTTTCCTAACTAGAATATAAACCTTGTGATGGCAGGGACAGTGTCCATCTCTGGTTTACCTCTGTTTCCAGTGCCCAGAACATTACTTAATGTACATTGTTTGCTCCTAATAGTTATTTGTGGATGGATGCAATTTGTCCCCATGGAGATATGAAAGAGGACGTTGGGAATTATCTTGCCCCCAGTATCTTGGATGATTAACTAATGGTTGTGTGAGGAATGCGATGCTGGTAGTGCATATTAGAGGCCAGATAAGAGAAGCCAGGGACTGCCTTTTGATCACATCCTGGAAACTTTTTTCAGTTGTCACCAACCACACACAAACTCTCTGTACCATCTGGTGATGTTGACACTGTGACTCCATGAAATTGCATTCTTCTTTTTCATAATGTTATTTTATGGCTCTCTTCTGGTCTGTGTGATCCCAGGGCAATTCATTTGACTTTTCTGGAATTGAGTTTACTCATCTGTAAAATGATGTAATTGAAGTAGGTGATCTCAAAGGTCCTGATTGGTTTGTAAAGTGGAGAGGTAGAATAGATGAAACGAGATTGGCTAGGGTTTGGTAATTGATGAAGCTTAGGGATAAGTAATGGGGGCTCATGGTACTCTTCTGCTTTTACACATGGCTGTGATTTTCTATAATGAAAAGTTGTTGTTTCTTAAAGTCCCGTGATTCTTTTTTGAATCACTTCTTTGTTACCTTCTACCATCCCTGACTGTGAATGTTCTTTGATCCTGATCCTGGGCACTCATTCTCAGAGAACTCATCCTTTTCTAGTGCTTGAAATATTTCCTCTGTATGTAGGTTTTTCCAGCATGCATCCTTCAGATTAGCTGTTTTTCTGCCTTTCCATTCTATATTGTCAGCTGTAGGTCAATTCTGCTTGACTACTATGAATTCCCCAGTTCCAATGGTGGGCTGTATATGGCCCACATGGTTTGTTGCTGCATCAGTCTTTGCAGTGGTGGTATGGAAGGAATTAATGAACAGCTTACTCCCTGAAGCTGTGAACGTAATTACCAAAAACTCTGCTAGTAAGTGGCCTGTATAACTTCCTATGATCCACTTGGAAGATTACTAAGAGAGCTTGATGGGGAAGCAGCATGGTGGGACGAGGTGGCAGAGAAGGTAACCTGGGACAGTGTTAGTGATCGAGTAGTATCATGCCTGATTTTGCTTCTAAAAGTTCTAAGTATTTTATAGCCATTTAAAAACTAGGCACAGTAGCTCACGCCTGTAATCCCAGAACTCTGGGAGGCCAAGGTCGGTGGACCACTTGAGGTCAGGAGTTCAAGACCAGCCTGGCCAACATGGTGAAATTCCCTCTCTACTAAAAATAAAAAAAAAAAAAAAAAAAGAGAAAAAAAGAAAAATAAAATTCGCCAAGTGCAATGGTGTGCGCCTGTAATCCCAGTTACTTGGGAGGCTGAGGCAGGGGAATAGCTTGAACCCAGGAGGCAGAGATTGTAGTGAGCCCAGATCGTGCCACTGCACTCCAGCCTGGGTGAAAGAGTAAGACTCTATCTCAAAAAATAAAAAAGTAAAAATAAAAAATGTCAGCATTTTTTAGTTACTTGTCTCCTTACCTAATTTTAAACGTCCTTAAAATCAGGAGCCAGTGTTGATGGTGAATAATAGATATGGTGTTATGCTTCCAGAATTTTAGTGTATAATCTTTGTGTATCTTCAAACTTAAATTTGTTTACACAAGGTTGAAATGTCTTTCAGTTTCTGGGCACTGATTCATAGAAATGTGACGTGTTTCAACTAAATGAAATGTCAGTTTCCTAACTGTTTTTTCTTCTTACTACCATTCTGTAAAATCTCAGTTTGACCCACTTAATCTTTTTTTTTTTTTTTTTTGAGATGGAGTTTTACTCTTGTTGTCCAGACTGGAGTGCAATGGGACAATCTTGGCTCACTGCAACCTCCGCCTCCCGGGTTCAAGCAATTCTCCTGCCTCAGCCTCCTGAATAGCTGGGATTACAGGCGCCCACCACCACGGCTGGCTAAGTTTTATATTTTTAGTAGAGATGGGGTTTCACCATGTTGGCCAGGATGGTCTCGAACTCCTGACCTCAGGTGATCCGCCCACTTTGGCCTCCCAAATAGCTGGGATTACAGGCATGCACCACCATGCCTGGCTAATTTTTTGTATTTAGTAGAGATGGGGTTTCACCAGGTTGGTCAGGCTGGTCTCAAACTCTTGACCTCAGGTAATCCACCCACTTCATCATGAAAGTTATTTTCCAAGGTGGTTCCAAGGCAAACACATTTTCATGTTTATGGAAAACAAGCATGTCAGTTAACTCAGGTTTGAGACTGTAATTTCAATGAAGAAGTGATTTATCTCCAGTCTAAGAAAATTGTGATGTATTTCTTGGGGTTGTGATAGTTCTCCTTCCCATAGTCCAGGTGTGCTGTTTGGGCTATCTAGTCATCAAACATTATTTCCTTATTATATAAAAGTGCTCTGCTAGCTGTTGTACAAAGGTGGTGAGTAAAGGGGAATTCTTGCCATCAAGGAACTAAAATATTAGATGATGGGAACAATTTGCATGAAGAAGTGTCATACAACATGGCATAAAGTGATAGAGTAGTTCAAAAAGACAGAAAATTTGACAGAGAGTGGCATGCAAACAAGGAAACAATAGAAACATGAGCAAATTGTGAAATGTGTGGTGTTTTTAGTGGAGGGTCATGGGCAATGTTGCTTTGGTGGGTTGTGTGAGTAATATGTATTCAGGGCCGCAGGAAGAAAACTGTTGCCTCTGGGAACGTGGATTAGAGAGGAAAGGAAGTATTGAAGGCAGGAGGACTGGCTTGAATGCTGCTGTCATTACCATAGTCCAAATATAAGATGGTAAATGTAAGATGATCAGTAAAAATGGAAAGAAGTGGGCAGATCTGACCTATACTTCAGAGTAGATTGGACTTGATGGTTGTTAGGTAATAACAGGAGAGTTCAAGATGTTCCTGAAGTCTTAAATAAGTAATGGTTTTATGTGCAATAGGGAACAGAGTAGAGATTGATTGAGCATAAAACGCTCTTACAGACATTTTGCAATCCATCCATGTAGAGACACCAAGAGAGGAGATGGAAATAGGCCCAATGACTCTAGAAATGGTTTGAAGATCAGAAATTATCCTATAATTACATTTGCTCAGGGACAATATTTAGTGTTCAGAAAGAGGGAACATGACTACCTTAAGGTGGCATACATAGCAAGAATAGACACCATCTGCAACTGAGAAATAGAATGCAGAGAACCAGGAACACTTAGTGTCATGGAAGCCATCGGGAGAATCTAGTGTTGTATGGCTTGTCGGAGGCTTCAGTAGGATGAGGACCAAGGCAGAGAAGCATTGAATTTGTTGATACTTGAGAGAAGTTTCAGTAGAATCTAAAAGCCAAATTTAGATACAACAAAAATAGCTTATTCCTAACTAGACTGATAGAGTCATACTTTATCGGGAACTGTTTCTTCTTCCTTTTTGTTGTCTTACCCTGCATAGTTAAAATGTTAACCTGAAATCTATCTATTTCAATTTATTGTCATTTATTAAGAAAAATTAATGCTTTTTATTTTCTACTTTTGAAAAATTGACTGAACGGATCATTTTATATTTTCTTGAAAAGATCTGTAGCGTGGTCATTTCAGCATTAAGTGTAATAAAGCATAGTGACCCTGAAATGAAAATTTTCCCTGGCCCTTCCGAAGGCTTACACTGACTTGAACAATGAGTAGGGCTGGTAAATTGCATTTATTCACAAATCTGGATTAGATTATTTCAAAGCTCAGAGCCATCACACAGTGTAGCACTGCATTAGTGGCTGGCTTTGCTTCTGGGGAGGTGTAGTCATCATTTGATAAGAAGTACGAATCATTTAACCTTTCTTCCACTTCTCTCTCTTTTATAGGTTGGGTAGGAGGCTGTGTCTGGTATCTTGAAAGAAGAACTATACAGGAATCCCCTCACAAGTTCTTACATCTTTTCAGGAATGTCAATAAGCGGTGGATTACATTTCAGCACTTTAGCTTCCTCAAACGTATGGTATGTTTAGAAGACCATTCTTACTCTGTTACTTTCTGCCTTTGTTTTTCTCTGTTGAGGGAATTTCAGAAATTCCTATTTAATAAAAGTTTTAAGAAATACTGTTTGAAAACAACTTTTATTTAGTGTCCTTAAATTTATCCAAATCTCTTGTTTTGATTATTCTTAACCGAAACCAGAATAATTCTGGTGTTTGAGGTTAAAAGTATGATCCTGAACTTACTGATTATGTTTAGAGAAAGACTGAAAACTTGTGGCATATTTCGACCTGGCCAAAATTGGGAAAAGCTGAACTGTTGTGATACATCTTTTAAAATTCTTTGGAGTTCTGTGACTACATCAGTAATAGAGAAATAATTGCTTTAAAAGTGTGACCTTCTCATTTTCTTTCTTTTTTTTGAGACAGTCTCGCTCTGTCGCCCAGGCTGTAGTGCAGTGGCGCAGTCTCGGCTTACTGCAAACTCCGCCTCCCAGGTTCATGCCATTCTCCTGCCTCAGCCTCCCGAGTAGCTGGGACTACAGGCACCAGTCACTACACCCGGTTAATTTTTTGTATTTTTATTAGAAACGGGGTTTCACCGTGTTAGCCAGGATGGTCTCGATCTCCTGACCTTGTGATCCGCCTCAGCCTCCCAAAGTGCTGGGCTTACAGGCATGAGCCACCACGCCCGGCCAACCCTCTCATTTTCTTAAATCAGCAGTACATTTAAAAGTCTTTTTTAACAATTGCACTTCTGAGTAAATTCAAACAATTCGACAGTTTTTATCATTTTCTCGGCATTTTATAATAGGTATTGATAACATACATCAATCCAGGTTGACTCTGTGAATTTGTGGGCAATATGGAACTTACTGTTAATTGCCAGCGAGGCCATTTGCATTTTCTCAGATAGAAAAAGGGTCGTAGAATGGCAGAATGGTAGCTGAAAACTCATAGTGCCAGCCTGAAAGAACAGCAAACTTATAATTTAAAGTCCTATTCTACATTTCTCTCATCTTTAACTTAAAACTTAAAATTAAATTAAAATCTTAATAAAACTCGATACGTTGATAAGAAATTTAAATTTCCAGAAATGTTCAGGCTTTTTAAGTTGGGGGGTCAAGGATAATGGTGGCTATTCAGAGGAGAAATTCAAATATGTGTAATGCCCTTTTTTATGTAAATAGAACTCTTCATTCATGAGTCTGTAATTCTTTATTAAGACTAATGTATGTAATTTCACATCTTTGCGATGTAATGGAAAAGGCTCTTAAATAGTTATCAGCATAGGTGGCTCCACTCCCAGGCCTGCCTATAGCTGGTTGTTAGCTGTTGATATGCCAATTTATTTCTGAGGCTTAGTTTCCTTATCTGTAAGTTAAAGAGAGAGAAAGAGAGAGAGATACTAATAATGATGTATCTTCTTTGACAACTGTTTAGAAGATTAAATGAGATATATATTATATAAAACTGTGAAGTACTTCACAAATAGTAGTAGTAGTTATTAATTTTGCTAGTAAGTGGTAGAGACTATCTGACTCTGCAGCCCACGTTCTGTCTTCATCCTGCCCTGCTAGAAAATCATTCAGCCCTGGATTATGCCCTACCACTGAGCCCCTCCCTATGCTGTTTGCCTGAGAACATGGAAGGTCAACAGGTTGACTTGGGCTCTTTCTTTTTTTGTGTGTGAGACAAGGTCTCACTGTGTCGTTCAGGCTGGGGTACAATGGTGCCATCACAGCTCAATCTCCTAGACTCAAACAATCCTTCTGCCTCAGCCTCCAAGTGGCTGGGACTGTGGGCATATGCCACCATGACCCACTAATTTTTTTTTTTTTTTTGTAGAGACATTCCCTGTGTTGCTCAGTCTGGTCTCATACTCCTGGGCTCAAGGATCCTCGGATTACAGTCATGAGCCACTGTGCCCGGCTGGGCTCTTAATTATTGAAAACTTTTTTATTGTATTTGGAATGTTAAGCCTCCAGGGCAAATTCTAGAGGAGATGGATAACAAGTAAATGTATTTTTCTTTCAAGGAACATATATTTCTATGCTTTTCTAAACTACAGAAATTGAAAACCATTACTGAGGCCCAAATTTTATTCTCCATATCTCTTAGTATAGTGATTTCCATAATTAACAGATATTAAAGCTGTGGGAAAAGCTTTCAAATAATGTAAAAGCTGAACTGATTAAAGAGATTGCTAAACAATCGTTTGAGAGCATTTGGGCCTTGGTTTTATAGTAACTTGTGCTTTTTTGTTTAGTATGTCACACAGCTGAACAGAAGCCACAACCAGCAAGTAAAACCCAAGCCAGAACCAGTAGCATCTCCTTTCCTTGAAAAAACATCTTCAGGTCAAGCCAAAGCAGAAATGTATGAGATGAGACCTCTTTCACCGCCCAGCCTATCTTTGTCCAGAAAGCCAAACGAAAAGGAATTGATAGAACTAGAGCCAGCCTCAGTAATTGAAGACTCAATAGATGTACGGAAAGAGACAAAAGAGGAAAAGCGGTGGAAAGAGATGAAGCTGCAAGTGTATGATTTGCCAGGAATTTTGGCTCGACTATCCAAAATCAAACTCACAGGTACTTTGTTTTTCTGATATACTTACTTATTTGAAACTTTATTTTTAGTTAAACAAAAAGCTCATTTTATTTACCACCCGAAAAGAATAATTTGGAACTGCAGGTCCTGTCTTAGTATTTTTCCTCTCTTCAATTTAACGGGGATTTGAAATTAAATTTTCTGAATTCTATTTACACAGAATTTTAAATAGTTTTGCATTGTAAGTATTGTACTAAAAATAGTCACCCTTTCCTTTGCAATTAAAGTTGAATGTTTATCCTGCTTATTTCCTTGTCGTTAGTGTTTTTACACTTACTGTAAAGATGCATAAGATAGTAAGTTTTGTCGACTTGAGTTCTGGAATGGGAAGAATTGCACTGCTGGGCTTGATATGAATCCACAGTGGCTACTGAGTCTCCCAGTTCACTTCTGTGGTTTGCTTCTTGTAGAGCCTCTGGGGTTGTCACAGGTCTGTGGGGATGTAGGGTGCATTTTTCCTGAAAGGAGATTTGAACCAGATTTTGTTTTTTAACCTAATTCTAGCATCTTATGCCAAATTGTATTACCATAATTAAGTTAAGTTATTATTACAGGTTGTTACAATCACCCTGGAAGTCAGGTAGAGCATCATTATTATCCCATCGTATAGCCAGACTTTGACTTAGCTTATTCTGGGCTAACCTTGTTTAGAAGGTATGTTCTGGGTCATGCTGCAACTTGGGGGAAACCTGGTTGATTCCTCTTAAATGAGAATAAAGAGACTGAATATAATGTGTGAATAGTAAGAGTAAGCCAGGCCTCTTTGAGGACAGAAAGTGGTAAATAATGTTGGAGTCAGATGAAAAGATGAGACAGGGAGGCTTGTGAGAGCAGAGAAGGATCAGGGAAAGAGTGATTTTTTTTTTTTTTTTTTTTTTTTTTTTTAAGAGACTTGAGCCTGAAATCCAGGGCAAAAGCAGGCAACTAGACAACTTCTCTCCTTAGCGACCAGCCTTACTTAAAGAAAGTTGTTTTTAAAGAAATGATGAATAGACACAGAGGGGTTGGTGAAGGAGCTAAAACGTCTTAGTAAGACTTACGTAATGTAACTCTAAGACGGTGAGATGAATTCTGTGTGATAACCTTGAAAACATGTCTCAGTGGTTTATGATCACTAAGCAAGGAATCAGCATGTTTCTAAAGAAATTCTCTTTTATCATTTACACAAGTGGCCTGAGTGTCATGCTGCTGACATGTTAAGAATGACTATAGATAAGTTATGCTTATAAGGATACCACCCCAAAAAAGAGGCCTCTCAGCCCGTAGGCATCAGATGTGGCCTGTCAACAGCAGGAGCTTCTTTGTGTGTGCCATCACTTAGCACGTCCACCCGGCAGATTAGCTCTTGTCTCTTATCGTCCCATTTCTGTCAGTTACAGCATTCTTCACTTCCTTCAGAGGGGAAACCTTAGAACCAGTCATCTTCACTTTTTGCTCTCTGCTCTCCCCTTCATCTTTAGTCTAATTTCTGTCACCAACAGAATCTTTCGTAAGGCCTATGAGATTTGCTTTCCCATCCTCATTTCTGAAGCTGCCATCCCAGTTTAGGTTAGAAACACGGGAGGCTGTTGGTTTTTGCAGCAGCTCCTCACTGTTCTTTTCTTTTGTCCTCTGCCCTGCTTACCCTGCAGTTCATGCAGCCCAGGGTTGCCGAACTAACTTTCCCATAATATTGCTTTCGATTTTCCTAGCTTATATGAGTCTATAGTTTCTCCGTGTTGTCTTCTGTTTCAACCCTGCTTAGTGTTAAAGGAACACTGTAACCTGGAATGATCAAACTGTTCCTCAGAATCAACCTTTTTTCCCTTTTCCCTGTCCCTCCACCCTACCATTTAGGCCAGTCCTTCCACCCCACCATACTTGTTCCCCCACCTCCGTGGGAAACTGGTCTGCCTGTCTTATATCCAGTCAGATCCTTTCAAGGCCTCTGTTAATCCTGCTCTTGGTCCCAGTCTCCCTTCTCAAAACTCGGAATTGACAAGCACACTTGAGTTCAGATCTTGGCTCTCACATTTACTAGCCGGTGAGACTTTGGGCAGTTCCTTAACTTTACTGAGATGATTTCCACGTCTGTAAAGTAGGAATAATAATAGATCATTTAAGAATTAAATCAAATAATGCATAGAAAGCATCCAACAGCATGCTCGACACATGGGAGACACTGCAAATTTCCAAATAAGTATAGGTAAACATTTGATTGTCTGCTTAATGTGTATTATATTTCCCCTAAGGTTGTTTTTGCCTATGGAGGGACTTGAGGTGAATGAATATTTACTCAGCAGGGAAGATGAGGAGGAGAATTTTAAGTAGAGGGAAGAGTCTTTGCAAAAGCAAAGAAGTCTGAGTTATCCTGGCACATTCAAAAAGCTGCAGGGTGACTATGAGTAGCATAGTATGACCTGAGTATCATATAGGAGAGGTGCTTATTAAGATTGAAGAGTTAGGCAGTGGTCATGTTGTCATATTGGTATGTATATCAGGCTAAAGAGTTAGACCATAGCCATGGAAAGTCCTGGAAGCTTCTATGGAGGGATATGATGACTTTATGTTTTGTCTTATTTACCTTTTAAATATTTTAAAATTTCTATTGAATTAGTATAGGCTTATTATAAAAAAGAATTCAAATAATACAGAAGCATATATTTTAAACTGAGAAAGTATCCTTTCCCACCATTCTAGATTAAAAACCCCTGTGTGAAATGTCGCCTTCTGTATATAGACACATATGCAGATAGAGCTATGGTTGTAAGTTTTCTTCCACAGAAATAGGATCATTTTAAATATATATATATACACACACACACACACACACAGTTTTGCAACTTGCCATTTTCTTATGACGTATAGTTTTCACTCACAGTATTCACAGCATACTATTCCATTGTATGGATCTGCCATTATTAACTAGTCTTCTGCAGGTAAACATTTGTGATATTTCCAGGTTTTTTGCTATTAAAAGCAATTCTGTGATTAACTTTTATGTATGTCTTTGTATACTCATGTGAGTCTGCCTTTAGGATCAGTATTTAGAAATGTAATAGCTAGCTTTGAACATTTAAATCTTTGGTGGAACAACAGATTTGTTTCTAAAAACATAGTATAATTTGCCCTTCCCCTCAACAGCATTTGGGAATTAGACTTTCTTTTCTTTTTTTTTTTTCTTTTGAGACGGAGTCTCCCTCTGTCGCCCAGGCTGGAGTCCAGTGGCATGATCTCGGCTCACTGCAACCTCTGCCCCCCAGGTTCAAATGATTCTCCTGCCTCAGCCTCCCGAGTAGCTGGGACCACAGGCGCCCGCCACCACACCCGGCTAATTTTTTGTATTTTTACTAGAGATGGGGTTTCACCGTGTTAGCCAGGATGGTCTCGATCTCCTGACCTTGTGATCTGCCCGCCTCGGCCTCCCAAAGTGCTGGGATTACAGGCGTGAGCCACCGCACCCGGCCAGCATTTGGGAATTAGACTTTCTCTGTAGAGTCCACTCCTGCATAAGCAGTGTTTCCCAGTTTTGCCAGTTTGATCATTGAAAAAGATTTTGTGTGAGTTTTCATTATTTCCATTTTGGTAAGGTTTAGCATCTTTTTTCTATTTTGATCATTTGTGTTTTTTCTTCTGTTATTTAGCTCTTATATCCTTGGTCATTCCTTATTGACTTTTTAGAATTCTTTGTAAATAAAGAAAATTAGCATTTTATACATCATATTCATTACAAATATTTTTTCTCATTTTGTCCTTTTCTTTTTTTGTGGTATTTTGTTGTTTTGTTTTGTTTTATTTTGCCCCATGGAGATTTTTGACTTTTATGTATCTGTTTTTCTCATGCTTAGAAGGGTTTCATCACCCTGTGGTTACAAAAGCATTCACTCATGTTTTCTTCTGATGTTTTCATATTTTTGCATATTCTCTAATGCTTTGAAACCATCTGGATTATATTTCAGTGGAAGGAATAGGCTTGATTAAGAAAACTGCTGTGGGTAGTACTATAGAGCAAGGATCACCTGTTTTTGTAGATGCAGTTTTAGTGGGACACAACCACGCCCACTTGTTCTGAGCATAGATCATGCTGCAGTGACGGAGTTAATTGCAACAGAAACCTTGTGGCCTGGGAAGCCTGAAATGTTTACTATCTGGCCTTTACAGAAAAAGTTTGCTGACCTTCTATCGGAGAGCACAGACTAGTGAGAGGCAAGAATGATGGCAGACAAATAGTGGTGGTTAACTGAGAAACAACTTGGGCCTGAACTGAGGCTGTGGTGGGGAAAGAGAACAAGGGAGAGAGAGAGAGAAAGATAGATATAGAGAGAGAAACATTAAGGGAACTGAATGAGTAGGACCTTAGCTTGATGAAGTGGATTGCTAAGGAGACATGAAATAAGAGCTGAGAGCATGGAGCTGCAGAGAGTTTGAATACCTTGAGGTGAAGCAGGTATTTTCCAGCTTCATGGGCCCTTTTGTCATTTATTATTCTAGGCTCTATCCTGCTCTCTGAGAGAGAGCAGAGTGAGCCGTCTTCTGGAGTGAAGATTCCCTGCATTCAAATCCTGGCTTTGGCTAGCTGACTGACCTTGTGCAAGTTTTAGAATCTCACCGGCCTCAGTTTACCCATCTGTAAACTAGGGATAATAATAGTACTTCCTTCATAGGGTTGTTCTGAGTAATAAGTGAGTTAACATTTGCAAATGACATGCAAGTGCCTAGTACATGTCAAGAACTATACACATATTTCTTAAAAAATAAATTTAATACCTGGCTACCCCCATTGGCCTTTGGATTTACCGCCCCTGCTCTAGACACGATTACGGGGTTTTAGGATGAAAAACTAGATGAATGGTGGTATTGAGACTTAAGAGTGTAAATATGGAAGAAAGAAAAGATTTAAAGAAAACATGATGAGTTCAATTTTGGACAAGTGGAATTTGAGTTGCTACTGGCATATCCAGTGGGGCAGGGGGCTGTGAAAGGCAGGAGCTCCGAGAGAACATGAGGCTGGAAGAACCAGGGGTCTTCAGCCTGGAGCTGGCAGTGAGGTCATAGTAGTAAATGGTGTTACCGAGGATCAGTGTGTGGAGTGACCATGCTGATGGTCACCAGAACTTTGGAGCATATCCCCTTTTAAGGATCGGATAAGGTATATAATGGACCCGGCAAGGAAATAAATGGTCAGAGGGAGGAAGACCGGAAAAGACCCTGTCACAGAAGCCGAAAGACTAGATCCAGTTCATAAAGGGCAGTGATCTGGACTGGATGTCAAATGCTGGAGGTCTCCTGAGAAGCCTGGCCGGTGAGAGTTATTTTATTTGCCAATTAGGAAGTCAGTGTTGGCTGGTTGCTAAATCAGAGAATAATGATTGCTGTGTCTTCTTAGAGTCTTAAATGAGCTGCTTTAAATAATTCATTTTAAAATAATTTTAAGTTTATTATCATAATGCTTGTTTCATTAGAAACACAGGAAAATAGGATAACTTGTTTAAGATCAACTTTTCTCTTGGCCACATCTTCCTTTCCTTCATACTGGCTATTGTATTATTTCTCCTTTTATGTAGCTTATATGGTTATAAATCTGAATTGTCATTCCAGATGCAGGGTTTGATATCTAAAACATACTATCTGAAATCTCAAGAAATTAATAAATTATCTAATAGTACATACTGTGATGTGTAGTGTACATCAACTCATTGGCTTCCAAATGTCAGCATGGTGATGTACCCTCATGGTGGGCTTCTTAAAACAGTGATTCCTGGCCACTGTTTCCACTGATTCAGATCCCCTAGGGCTGGGACAGGACCCAGAGATATGCATGTCTGACGAGGACACCAGATGATTCTGATGCAGGTGGTCCTAGACCACACTTCGAGAAAGCGAAGTAGGTGTTAGGCAGACAGCGAGTACCAGTCCCAGACCGAGTGGTCTGATTGAATGTGGAGTCAACTCACCTAGTGAGAGCCAGCAGAGCCGGTCGCTACCACTGGCAGCAGGAAAAGCCAACTGGGCAAAATCTGGACCACACAAGAGAGGCATGCAAAGCAAGACAGATGCACCACAGAAAAGGGGAGCAGCCTCACCTACACACACAGATGGAAAGGTCCCAGGGCAGTAAATTTCCCTTGTATTATTTTATATATTCCACGCCCCAGGTTTCTGGATGAACTAATTGAATTAAAGTCATTTCCTTCTGCTTGTTCCATTTAAAGAAGCAGCACCCTTTGAGTGACCCCTACCCTCTTATCTGACCTTTTACCTCTCTATTTAGTTTATTACTAGAAGTCACGTGTGTCTTAGAGTCAGCAGGATTTTTTATTTAAGAAAATACCTGATATCTGTCAATTGATTTCTTTTGGACTCTTAACATCTCGCAGAATTCATTTATAGCTAATGATAGCCGAGGCAGAAATATCTGGGAGTCAGCGATCCCTTTCCTAGAACTAGCCTTTCTTTCTTTGCCTTCTTTTGTTTATAGCTGCAATATACAGAGGATAATTAACTGTAGAATAAGTGAAGGGCCATATAGTACTCATTTCATCTGTGGGATAGAAGGTAGCAGCAGCCTGATGCCTTGGCATTTAGGCCAGGATAGGAGCCAAACATTTGCTAGTGCTAATGCCATTTAAAGATTTTTTTTTTTTTTTTAAATGAAGGGAAGTAAGACTGAGATTATAAAGAAGGAATAATATGTCTCCCTTGAGTTTCTCTTGCCAACTGAGCTATTTACAATATGTTTTTGGAGTTCATTGCATGGACCACACTGGGGTAAAGAAATTTTATTTGGATTAGGATCATAAGAGGCTTTGGTGACTCAACTGAGTTTATACTTAATATAGGTCAGTAAAAAGCAGAACTTTTTTCCAGAGGAACATCTGTGCTGAAACGCTGCAACACGTTTTTTGAGACCAGGACACTGAAATAGATTATTTATTGGAACCAATAGATGATGCTGTTGATGGAACTGATATGAAATATGGTCTATCAATTTATAAATTTTTTTCTCCTAGAGCCTAGAATGCTGTTTTTTATTAAAAGAGAAAAGCAGAAATGGAGGATACACATTCATTTTAATCACTTGTATAGTTTAAGAAGTCAACTTACTGTAATCTTCAGTTATTAAATATTTGTATTAAGGGGTTATTAGCATTCACTCAGTATGAAATGACTGAATTACTATGATTTCTTGAACTTTATTTTTTGAAATAAGTACCTTAATAATGATATACTTACTAAATGTTATAGTATTATTTTTATTTATACGACTAATAAGTATTTATTTTTAGAAAAAATAGAAAATACAGATAAGCAAAAAGAAAAGATTGAAATCCTCCTATAATTTCACTATCTCAAAATAAAACCATTTTGAATATTTTGGTATATTCTCTTCCAGAAATTTTTTCTATGCATCTCGTATGTTTTTGCTTTATAAACAAATATACGATCATAGTGTAAATGCCTTCTGTGATTGAAAAAAATTAATATTCTGCTCATGTCTTTTTGTGTATCAACATGTTTACCCTGTTTTTAGTGACTTTTAAAATTTAAAAGTAGCGTTTTCTTAAAACACAATCACATAATATACAGAAAGTCCCTTCAGGCCATGCAATAACCAGGGTTTTTATTCTTTTTGAGAAAAAGTTTCGCTCTTGTCGCCCAGTCTAAAGTGCAATGGTGTGATCTTGGCTCACTGCAACCTCCGCCTCCCGGGTTCAAGCCATTCTCTTGTCTCAGCCTCCTGAGTAGCTGGGATTATAGGTGCCTGCCACCATGCCCAGTTAATTTTTGTATTTTTAGTAGAGATGGAGTTTCGCCATGTTGGCCAGGCTGGTCTTGAACTCCTGACCTCAGGTGGTCCACCTGCCTCAGCCTCCCAAAGTGCTGGGATTACAGGCGTGAGTTACCATGTCCAGCCAATAACCAGGCTTTTTGCATGCAGTTTTTTAGCCTTTATCTGTGCATAGTGTGTGTTTTAATATTAGCAGTACAGCCTCTGGAGTCAGACTGGCTGGGTTGGAATCTCTGGTCTACAATTTATTGGCTTTGTGGTTACAGGCACATTTTTTTTCAAGTCTCTAAGCCTTGGTTTACTTGTCTGTACAATGGAGATAATCCTCCCAGAAAGGATTATTGTGATGATTATAAGCAATAATGTAAGCAAATGATTCACTGCCATATCCAGTAAATGTTCAAGAAAGGTTATTATTACATTAGTGCATAGATGGTTTCTATTTTGTTTGTTTTATAAAAATGGGGTTATATTACATGTTTTGTTTAGTTATTTGCTTTCTTCACTAATTGGTATATCTTCCTCATACTTCCTCATCAATACAATTAAATCTGCCTTCTCTTTTTAAAGATTGAGAGTATTCCATACTATAGATATATTTAGTTTATTGAACCATTTCCTTATTAATGGACATTTAAGTAGTCTCTTACTTCTTGTTATTAAAAATAAAGACTTGTAATATCATTTTACATATATCCTTTTATGTATTTTTTTCTCAAAGTTAGCTGTATGGAAGTATACCTTTATTTTTGATGGGTATATAGCATGCCATTGCATAGTTATACCATAATGTATTTATTTATTTCTCCTGTTTTAGATGTTTTTTATTTTATTATCCTTATTATTATAAATAGTACTATAATAAATAAGCTAAATCTATAATGATTTTCTTAGGACAAGTGTATATAAGTGGCCTTGTTAGGTCAAAGGGTATGCATGGTTTTAAAGCTTTCAGTTTTCATGAACAGATTCCCCTCAAGAAAAGTTGCACCAATTCATGCTAGCCACCTCACCATATCTTCACCAATGAATGCTTGACGATAATGTATTTTTCTGAATAACTCTGTCAATTCAGTGTGTGAAAGTACACTTAGGTTTTTAATTTTGTACTTAATTCTGATGAGGTTTTATATTTGTCATATGCTGAGTGGTGATTTGTATTGCTTTGTTAATGGCCTGTTTGCCTCCCAGCCTTCTCTTCTGTGCTCGTCTTTGTTTATTGTTTGTAAGGATTCTTTATATATTAAAGATTTGATCTCATTATATATATCTGTCACAAAAGTCTTATGTTGTTTGTGTCTTGTTTTCATTTATCTTTGTTATTTGATGTAACCAAAGCTATTTTCTTACAAGTTTCTGGTTTTTATACCATGCTTAGGCTTTCCCATATGAAGATTTTGTAAATACAGTATTTATCTGCATTTTTAATATATTTTTATGATTTTATATTTTATAATAAAATTGATTATTGATAAGAAATGTAGTTTGGTCAGTGGTATAAGATAGAGATATTGCCAGTTTTTAATAAATCATTAACCAGTGTTTGAATGTTCTATTCACAAAGAATTTATGAAGCTGTATACCTGGAATAATACCTCAATTCTGCTAATATTTTAATTGGGATTTCAATGTTTATTCGGGGATGAATTGAGAACTTTACCGTTACGTCAGCTTCATTTATACAAGTCTTCTTTTATGCCTCTTGAGTTTCATAGTTTTACTTAAATAGATCAGTACATGTATTGATAAATGATTTTGGAAGTATTTAAACATTTTTTTTCAGTTGATTATTTCTTGAGTTTTTCAGGAATACGGTGAAATAATGATCAAGTTATCTCCTTTTTCATGTTTATGCTAATTATTTCATTTTCTGGTAATTGCCTCTTTGTTGTACTTTCTCTGCTTGCTTTCTTCATTATAATTTTCTGCTTCATTCCGAAGGGTCTTCTGAAATGTGTTATGTAGAGTGCTGACTTGATTTTGTGCCATCTACTTTTTATTACATCTCGTGACTTTTAACATTCTGCTATGGCAGTTTTTGTTTCTTGTACTACTTTTCTTAACCTACTTTGTTTCATGAGCTTTACTTTTTTCTAGAGTGTACAAATTTACTTGTTCTGTTCATTCAGCTGATGTTTGTTGAGCATCTATTATATTCCAAATATCCGCTTCTGAGTGTTGTGGACAGAATAAGGTGCAGGTGACTGACACAGTCTCTGCCCTGATAGGTCTTACTCTTCAGGAGTTTATAGTCTAGTGGGTCTGTGGTACATCTTTTTAAAAATATGTTCAGCCTCTTCTTCCATGCTACTTTTTTTTTCTTTTATACTGTAGAATCTTTTTTAATGAGTCACACTGATTCGTTTTACCTCTCTTTATCTTTCTCTATTCTGGCAAGAAGACAACACTATCCAGACAGTAGTTACACCCCAAATGAATGTAAGCTTCATGGGGTGGGGCATTTTGTCTGTTTGCGCTGTTCTGTCTTCTGTACCTACAGCAGTGCCTGGCACATAGTAAGCGCTCATTATGTGTCGATTGAACGGATGCAGGGTTGGGTTTGTATTCATCACCTAACAGTTTCACTTGTTGTTGGAGTTCTCTCTCATTTTAAGTGAGAGGAACCAAGGCCATCAGTTTGCATTCACTGGTTTAGCAGTCCTGTGGCCTGATGGAAACGAGGAGGGCACAAGCAGTGAGGGAACTTTTTCTCCAAAAGGTTTTTTTTATTTACCATGTTTCTGAAACAACAGTGCCAATGTCCTGTTTCCCAAATCTGGGTTTTAGTGTCATCTGTTTCTCCTCTCTGCATATGGTATGTCTGTGTCCAGCCTCTTCTCTGGTGCTGTGGCCTGCTGAGTTGGAAGAATACCACAGTGTGCCAAAGTATGGTGGCAGTGGGTGGCTTGCTACACTGTGTGAAGCCATCAGAAAAGTGTTCTCCCTTGTCTCAGTGAGAATTATATCAAGGTGAGGCCCTGCTTTCATTTTTTCATGACCCTCTACTGCTTTCTAGCCCTCTAGCTATGATGTAGCTGCCTCTCAGCTCTCCTACACTGTGGTGACAAAGGGGCTTTCTGAGGAGTGGGCTCATCTGGCCATGGTTCACCCTGGCTTCTGTCCTTGCTCCTCACCAGGAAGGAATAATGAGTATGGTTAGAAGAGCCTTGATTGCCCATATTTATTTCCCATATTTATCCATTCCTTATTGGTAGCTATTTATGTAGTATATTCTTTTGCTATTTAAATAATGAATGTAGTGACTCAGCCCTCAGTAACTGTCTTCAATTTAGTCTCATCTGTCCTTTATTTAACAAATGCTTCTTGAGGTTTTTAGTATCCTGTCTTTACCTAATTTATTGCTGATGCAGATTTTTCTTCGATTTTCATTTTTATTCCATCATTTCAGTTGGTTTCTGTGGGGCTGGGGCTCTACAGATACTTTAGCCAATGTTCCAATTTAGACAAAAAAAAAAAAAAAAAAAAAATTTAGCTAGGCTACTCTGTTTTCTGATGATTTAGTTGTTAAGATGGGATTTAACTGCCTTAAGTTCAATATGATTTTAATTGAACTGGTTGTAAGTATAAGATGTTGTGGTAGATGCTAGGGGAAGGTAAAGATAAATTTTGTAAGAATAATAATCACTCTCAAAATATATTGAGAACTTTAAAGAGGAAGAAAAAAAACTAAGTTGAGAATTGATTCAACATCACATAAGTGAAAATTTGAAAATAAATGACTTAAGTAAAGGGTTTATTATTTCATGTGTCAAGGATTCTGAGGTTCCGAGTCTGGAGCTGGTGCTTAAGGATGTTGCCAACATACCTGGTACCTTCTTTGTCTGTTATCATTAGCTTGTGGTTTTTGTCCTCAGGACCACAAGATGACTTCCATACCCTCATCATCATGTTGTATTCTGAGCAGAAAGAAGAAATGAGGGGAAAATGTGGAAAGGCAGAAACCTCCTTATAAGACTTTGCCTCTTAATTTGGGAGGCAAAGTTCTTCATAGGAACTTATTATATCTTATTGGCCAGGAGTGTGCAACATGGCTACCTCCAGCTGCGAGGGAGGTTTGAAAGTAAGGCATAATTCTTACATCTATCATTTTAAAAGCCCAAATATCTTAAATTCAGCCTAGTCAACTCTGACAGTAGCCAACTTCTCTGTCTTGATAGCCCTCACTGGGCTCTCTCATTATGCAGTACATCCCCTTCTTGGAGGAGGACATGAAACTGCCTGCCTCTTCCCTACCCAGTTTTTCCAAAGAAAAATACAATACCACTCTGTAGTCTGCTCTGCGACTACCACCACACATGTGTGCTTCAAATGCAGTATATTTAAATGAAGACTGACTTGCCAGCTTGGCATTTACTTTTCCATTAGCGGTTGTGAATGTGTACTAATCTGGCAGCAGTTTCTCCCTATCATCTTGATAATCAAATACACATTTGGAGACTCCTGGTTTGGGTTGGGTTGTATGTAGTCAGTACTGGACTGTACAACAGAGGAAAGCCAGCTAGCCCAAGTGTACGTCTTCATGAAAAAGTGTTGGTGGATGATGGAATTTCAGCCAAACCAGAAAGCAAGCCAGGTGGCAAAGCTGTTAGTGAATGTTGAAGGAGTTGAAGATCACCGTAAACTTTCCTGTCTTTCACTTCTTGTTGCATTCCAGTAGTTGTTGAGGGTTTTGCCTTCTTGCTCAGTTTTCTTCTTTATCCAAGATTCTACCATCAACCTAGAAAACTTCACTATTCCTAGGAGTTCTCAAACTTCATATGCCATCTGAGATGCTTGTTATAATGCAAATGTTTAGCCGTCACCTCCATAAATTCCTTCACTCTGGGTCTGGGGTAGGGTCTAGAATTGTATGTTTTAATGGTCCCCATAACATACTTTGAGACACACTCTTCTAATCTGTAGAACTGATTCAACACTGTCTCTCCTAGCTCTTCTTTACTCTCAGCACACTGCCTTGCTTCCCATTACTCACAAGAATGTTTATTTCCCATTAAGAGAGACCTCTGCAACTTACAGCTAACGTAGTTTATCTGAATTCTTACTTTTTTTTGTTTTTTCTCTCCTCTGCCTGTTCTCCCCTTGTCCCCTTCAGTGGATGGCACTTTTAGCCTGACACCTGGGGTCCTCTAGATTCTGCACGTCCAAGCAGATCTCCCTCTATCTACTATGTGGAGAGAATGTTATCTGAATCACTCGAGGGAAGCAAATGATTGCCTCTCAACCTGCAGGTCAGACTTGCCTGGGTACTTAATCATCATTTTGGGTTTTATGAAGGGCTTGGTTTTTACTTCAAAGCAAAACATTGTAGCATCTTATTTATTAAGATTAAGGAATGAAACACTTAAGATAAATGAATTTTAGAAGAATGTTGCAAGATTGTCTCAAGTTTTTGCTCAACTGTTTATTTGTTTATTTTGGAAAATAAACAAAAAATAAACAAATAAACAAATAACAAAACAAATAAATTAAAAAACTGTTTATTTTGGAAAACCTTTCCAAAACGTATATAAAGTTTTAAATTTACTGGTAGCTTTAAAAAATATATTAAATAAGAAGGAAGAATGGTAAACTTGACAATTAAGAAAGAAAAGAAGAATGCTGCATGTCAGTGAGCTTTTACAAGGATGCAGAGATGCATTTTTGTTCATAGTTACTTTGCGATATTTTATCTGTAGATGGAGAGTGACTCTTTGGAGCACTCTCTCAGCCTGTGGATTTTGTGCTTTCTGTAGCCTCTGTCTCAAACGCGTATACCTCACCATCTTCCGTGTTTGCCAGATTAACTCCTTTTTTTCCTTCAGTCTTCAACTTTGACATCACTTTTGGGAAGCCTTCTGAGTTTGGAGGTCCTTCTATGTTCAGAGTTCCTCACCTGCTGAATCACTGTCACCTTGTGTTGTAATTCATGCCTGTTGACTTTTCTGAATCTTTATCAGGGTGAAAGCCCCAAGATGGCCGGGACCACATCTATCTTGTTGACTATTACATTCCCATTGCCCAGCACAGTGCCTTGCAAATAATAGGTGCTCAAAAAATAGTAGCTCAATGGAGAAAAGAAGTGTAGCGATCTAGCTTGCCACCATTTGTAGAATTTTGAACAGCTTAGCCTTTTAATTACAAATAATTATTTTACTGTACTGTAGTACTTTAGTGGTTAGTGATGACTGAAAAGCATTGTATCTAAACTGTTAGGCAGCTGTGCATTTATAGTTACTTGATCTGCTTTTCCCAGTGTCTCTTTCAACTGCTGTGTTTGTGTCTTGAAGTTTTTAGTCGGTTACGTGATTTTTGTATTCAGGATAATTGTGGAGGATTGGAGATAGCCCCACTGTGTTTGTCATAAAGTTCATCAAATTCGTGAAAACTACCGATGGAAGCTCAGAGGGATCCGCAGAGACTTTGCTTCATTCTGTTATCAGTGAATTGCTATTAGGTTTGACAAACTATTGATTTTCAGTTTCGTTTAAAGGAACAGCAACACCAATAAGGGAATTCTTTTAGTTGTTCATCATCTCAAAAATATTTCTAAAAGATTCTTGCTAGAAAGCTCCTTTGAATGCTTAGAATGACATAAGCATCATTCTTGCCTAAACAATTAATAAGAATAAATGAAAATTCCCAAAGAAAAAGAAAACAATGATACATTAATATATATGTATGCAGTTAGGTCCAGATGTAAATCACAAGTGAGTAATTGCACAGAAATTGCATCCTAAGTAGGTATTTCAAGGAAGTTGATTCTTCTGCAGTATTTTCGAGATTTAAATAAATGTAAAAGCATTATGGCATTTTACTGATTTGTTACATGTGTTCTGCAAAATAAGCACAGGTAGCTAAACACTAAATACCATCAAAATCAGAATGATACTCGAAATGGAGACTTAATTCTTTATTTTAAGTGTTTATCTTGTACAATATGCTCTCTGGATAATCACAATGGTAATTTTGATATGAAACTGAGATAAAGCTTTATTTTTGTGAAAACTGTCCAACTAACAATTTCTTTTCACCAAACTCAGTTTTGAAACTACATATTTCTGCTTCTTAAAAGTTTCCGTTTTATTCATCAGTTTTAGTTTACAGGCACCAGCTTTATGGAATTTTTTTTAGTTAATTAAAAAGGTTATAAATTCTTGGTTATTGAGTATATGAAGTAAATTGAGTTTATTGAGAAGAACAAACTAAAAGCAGGATGATAAGGTAAGAAAGCTCTTTGGTTCAAGGAAAAGCTATAATTGAAAGAACAAGATTAGGATGTCACTCAGTGTTGCAAAATTAGCTTAATATAAACAGCTTTTTTTATTTGTCAAGCCTGATAGATACTTCATTTTCCTTTTTCTGAATGCTAACTGTAAGTGTAAACCAAATGCTTCCTGGTGAACTGCCTTGGTGACCATACTTAAATGCTTCATTTCGGTGTCATTGTTACTTAGTAAATTTGAAGGTATGCGATTTAATTTGGTCCTAGGACTTTCAGTGTAACTTTCATCATTAATCGTATGAAAAATAAGAAAGGAAAACAGGAAGCCCTAATAAATTCTTACCTTTGCAGCTGTGATGTTAAAAACCTGTATTAAAAGTTTTATCTTTTGAACCAGAAGTGGTTATAGTTTGTAATCAGTTAGGCCCCTGATTGATATCTTTTAACGTGGCTGAGAAAAAAAAAATACCATGTCTCATGTCAATTGACTTTTCATCTGAACTTAACAATAAGCATGAGAATTACCACCTTCTGTGATATGTCTGTTGGGAAGACAACTATATTATGTGGTTCACAGAATGCTGCCTAGCTGTGAAGCCTAAAAAACTCACTTAAGTTAGAAATTCAACTATTCAAAGTTTAAGGTGCCAATAAAAAAGAGATGAAAATCATTAAGTACAGCTGTTTAGTAAAAAGTACACTCTCATTTAAAAATCAAAAAAGACTTAACTCCTTCCTCTGAATTAAGTTACACGATTTTGAACTTTGAGATCTACTAACAAAAGCTTAACTCCATTGCTTCAATGCACACATAAACAAAACCACATACAAATTCATTAACTGCCTACTCTTGGTCAGCTTTCCACGTTAAACAGCTTTAAAGAGATTACATCTCAAGTTTATGGGACTTGGATTACAATGTTCCATAGTATCTGCTATCAAGGATAATGAGATATAATAGATTACAAGGGTAATTTGAAATCTATAGAGAATCTCAGTCTCATTTAGCCAGTGGCTTTACTCTTGCTACCAAATCTTTCATCAGAATTGATAGTTATCCAAATTGACTTTTTGGACTTTTGTTTTTTCTCTTAGTTCTTTTGTGGCCAGTGCTAACAAATAGTGAGGCGTTAAGAGACAGAGAAAGAAGAAAAGGAAGATATAGCTGACCCATTTTTTAATGTAACCTTTACAGTTATTTTTAGTTGATGATTTTAGAAAATTAAGTATAGTCATTATGCTTATGCACAAAGACCAATAGTCTCAAAGTACTGAGACTTAAAAAAAAAAAAAAAATTCTTGATAAAGCTGCTTCTCCAAAAAAACCTCTTACGTGTTGGAAAAGGCAAAACATTTCAAGTGGTTTACTGCTGCCCTGCAAAGTATGCTGTGAGGTTAGAACTAGGGGCCTGGCTAAATTTGTACTGCAAGTCCTGTAAAAGCCTCCATTTATGGGTGACAGATAAAGCCCCCTCTGTTGCAGAAGTAACAGCATGCATAGCAGGGCTGCGTCTGCCCACCCCCAGTATGGGGCTCCCTCTGTGACTCCTTCCAATTCCCCCTTAAAATCTGTAGACGAAGAAGTGTTATCATGGATCCTATGCTAAGGATACAGTGTTAAAGCCTGTCTTGCCTGCTTTGTGATTTTGTGATCAACTAGGTGATTGTGTGTTTGTATGTGCTTCATTCCTTTAGTTAGTGGAATTTTCTTTTTCTGAAAATGAGTCTCTGTAGTACTTCACTAAAGAATATTCTGGCTGGGCATGGTGGCCCATGCCTGTAATCCCAGTGCTTTGGGAAGCCGAGTCAGAGGTGGAGGAATCACTTGAGGCCAGGAGTTGAAGGCTGCTGTGAGCTCTGATTGTGCCACTGCACTGCAGTCTGGGTGACAGAGCAAAACCCTGCCTCTGAAAAAAAGAGAAAGCCAAATATTACACATAAACCATATGATTCTCTTGATTAGACCTTGGTAGATTTTACTACCAGTAATTTGCATATGGTCCTGCATATAGAAAATCAGACTTTGTACCTACAATTGCTTGCTTTGCTTTTTTTTTTAGAGCCAGGTCCTCCAGTTTGTTAGTCCTGTACTTTATCAGTAAAAAGAACTTTAAGTGTATTTAGGTATAATATTTATGCTATATATAAATATATATAATATAAATGAATATATATAAATAAAATTCATGTATTCTTACTCTGATATATTCATTTTAAGATATGCAAACTGTGGGTTTAAAAAGAAAGGGTTAAAAAATTAAACATAAGTGAAAGTTCTCCTGTTTTCTTACCGTGTCCCTGAGGTATCCACACCTTTCTTTGAAGTGCAGTATTTTTGAGATTTAAATAAACGTAAAAGCATTTTGGCACACTAAAGTGCTTTGCAAATGTAAATTTTGTTTTTATCATTATTATTTGTAATGGTTAAGGGTTACTATCTGCTCACTCCCCTGAAGGAGACAGAGAGATAACTTAGATTATAATACAGTAGCATAAGGAGTATGGTGTGAAGTGTTTTGTTGTTTCTCTAAATTCTTTTAGGCATTACTTTGAAATATAGAGTCCAAGTGTAGTGGCCAGAGAAATATTTGATCTAGAATTTTATGAACCACATTTTAATAATTTCCAAGAGCACTGCTTATTAAGCCCTTATTATTTACCAGACACTGTACTCAGTGCATTTGATATAGTCACAAACTGTTGTGTCTGTAGAAGATGCCCTCGGCATGGACAGGAGCCTGGAAGTCAAGCATGGTTGGTTACTAGCGACATTTAGCTTGGAGGGACAGAAACTGTAGGAATAGTTGGGTTTGCATGATTGAAGGGTTGTGCTAAGAAAGAAAAAGTTAATTCACTGCTGCTCCAGAACACAGAAATTGCATCTTAAGTAGGTATTTCAAGGAAGTTGATTCTGACTTGATTGGAGAGGGAACTGTTGAGCAACTAGAGCTCTTCTGTAGCAGAAGGGGTTGCCCAGGGAGAAATAATTTCCTGTCACCAGATTTGGAGAGAATATACACTGAGATGTTGGAGAAGGGATTTACATTAGGAGAGAAATTAGACTAGTTGACCCTAAATCCTCTTTGACCTTTTTGGATTTGATTACTTGAAGTACTGGATTTTGTTTAGCTCCTTCTACAACTGCTTAAATTTATTCAGTAACGAAGCCCTTTGTCACCACTTTTAAAATACTTACAGCGAACTGTTTGCGCTGTTGCCATCCTACCCAGGCCCTCATCGCCTCCCACCTAGCGCCCTGCAGTAACCTTTAAGTGGTTCCCTGGGTAAATTTTCCTCCACTCCAATCAGTCCTCTGTGTTGCTGGTAGACTAGTCCTTCTTAAGTGCTACCCTCATTACAGTACATATTAATTTTCTATTGCAGTGAAGCATATTACCACAAATTTAGCAGCTTAAAGCAACACAAAGTTATTGTTGCACTATTTCAACAGGTAGAAGTCCAGGCATGATGTGGCTAGACACCCTGCTCAGGGTCTAACCGGGCTGAATTCAAGGTGTTGGTTGAGACTGTTCTCATCTGGGGCTTAGAGTCTTCTTCCAGGCTCACTGGTTGTTGGCAGAATTCATTTCTTTGCAACTCTAGGACTGAAGTGCCTGTTTTCCTTCTAGCTGCTGGCATGGCCGGCTCTTAGCTCTTGGAAGCAGCCTGTAGTGCTTGCTTTGCCCTTAAGTACATGGCCCTCATAAGCAGTTCTCATTGTGTATGTTTGCTTTCTTCCCGCCCAGTCAAGGATGTTTTAGTCTGTTTTCTGTTGCTTATGGAACTAGGTAATTTATAAAGAAAAGGCGTTTATTTCTTACAGTTATGGAGGCTGAGAAGTCCAGGGTCCAGGGACGCCTCTGGTGAGGGTCTTCTTGACGGTGAGGACTCTGTAGAGTCCCCGGCAGCACAAGGCATGGCATGTTGAGAGGGTTGAGTGTGCTAGCCCAGGTCTCTCTTCCTCTTCTTATAAAGCCACCAGTCGCACTCCTATGATAGTCTATTAACCCATTAATACATTAATCCATTCATGAGGGCTGGGCCCTCCCTTCCCAATCACCGCCTATAGGCCCAACTTCTCAGTCCTGCCACACTGGGGATTAAGTTTCAACATGAATTTCAGAGGGGACCAACTTTCAGACTGGGGCATATCTCACTGCGATTGTTTCAGAATTTTAAAATGCAGGCTTTTTTTTTTTTTGAGACGTCCTTGTTCTGTTGCCCAGGCTGGAGTGCAGTGGCATCATCATAGCTCACTGCAGCCTTGAACTCGCAGGCTCAAGTCATCCTCCCACCTCAGTCTCAAGTAGCTATGACTAAAGGCACATGCCACTGAGCTGGGATAGTTTATTTTTTTGTAGAACAGGGTCTCACTTTGTTGTCCAGGCTGGTCTTGAACTCCTGACTTCAACGGATCCTCCCACCTCAGCCTCCCAAAGTGTTAGGATTACCGGCATGCGCCATGGCATCTGGCAAAAAATGTGCTTTTGTTTTTTGTTTTTTTTTTAATTTTGGGAAACATGGTAGGAACTTATTCCTGGAGAAGGCAGAGGCAGATAAGAGAGCATCTGGAGCAAATGAATCCTGGACAACAGATGGGACCTAGTAGGCAGGACTGTCTTTAGTGAGGGCTGCTACTGGATCTCTTCATGGAGAAGCTTGAGGTTCTCTACCTGGCCTTCTACCCAGGAGTGGGGATGAGTCAAGCTCTGTTGGTTTGGGAATATTACTCTCCCATGGGCTCCCAGAGCTATTTCTGGGCCTGCAGTGCAGTGCCTCTGGGCCTGTGTTAGATGGGCCATGCTTCATTGACAACATTGATTTTATATTTATTTGTGAAAGGGCAGAATATGAGATTACCAAATAAAATATAATTTCAGGTGTTATTAATGAGGGAGTATATTGCATTCACTTTTAATGAGATTCTGGTGTTACAAAATGATTCCGTGTAATGAACCCCAGGAAATCAATGAAAAGTTTAATTACAGTTATGGCAGTGTTGTATGAGAAAATCGCTTCGGTCAATTTTACTTGTACAATTTATCAGTCCTCCCTGCCTTTCTTTTTCAAATTAATTGCTTTGATGAAATAAGTATAAATACATTCTTTGTTAGCTTTTGGATTTTTTTTAGAAATGTGTTACAAAATTCAAATTTCCTTCTCTCTAGTAATAGTTGTTATTCTTTTTACATGTATTACCATTTACAATTCGTACATTTTAAAATTAGGTAGTATTTCCATTTTGTAAATTTCATCATTGTTATGTCTTACTAAAACACTGTTCTTTTCCCTTTGTTAGCTTTTTATAAATCACTTTTTGTCTCCTCAATTTATCAGTAGATGCAGTCAAACATTTGATGTACTTTCTCGATGCTTTATCACCCCATCAAGCTCTGGGGTGAATAAAAAGAATAACAAGATACTTCCTCCTCTGATTAGCAGTTTTCCTTTCATTTAACTACATACCCTTTTCAATTTTAGACAAAATGAACTTTCTTTTTAGAACATTTCTATTGTTGACAGTTCAATGATTATGAGGCTTTCTTGTCCACTATAATGGTAATTGACTTAAAAAAATTTGTTAAGCGCAATACAAAATGATGATCTGGATATTTAGAGATCTCTAAGGTATAATACATCATCCTTTGGAGTATCCCTGGGGGCTTGGCTCCAGTATCCCATCTCTAGTTTACTTATAATACCTAATACAATGTAAATGCTACATAAATAATTGTCATACTGTATTGTTTACAGAATAATGACAGGAAAAAAAAGCCTGTACATGCTCATTACAGACGTAACTATTTTCTTTCCGAATATTTTTGATGCAAGGTTGATTGAATCCACAGATGTGGGACCCATGGATACAGAAGGTTGACTATAGTCTTCTATTTTTGTGACTGTGGATTTTACTAACTATATATTGAGAAGGTTATAGTAGATTTTCTTTTAACTATTACAGTTGTTTATGAGTAGTAAACAACTCTACTTTTGTATTCAAGGCTTTAAAATATAGTCAAATTATTTTGGCTGATTTACTCTGGAGAGAAGCAGTTTACTTAGTTTGATTTTAAGAGAGAAACCTCTGCAGTCTCTTTTTCCTCAAATTCTCCCATTGATACCATCAGCCTTTCTTCTTCATGGTATAATTCTTATACAAATGAGAGGCAGGCTGGATGTTAAGGACTTTTCTTCTAGTCCTGGTTGTCACTGATGGACTGTGCAATATGTGAAGAGTCGCCTAACCCATCTGGAGAGCTCTTGAGTCTTGCAAAACAAGATGAATCTTGTTCTTTCACACTGGCCTGTCCAGGAGGTTTTGCAATTTATGGTGTGATAGCTACAAAGAACGAAAAAGCTTCCTCAAAGATGGGTGCTATTTGAATATTCTAAATGGAGCTTTGTTGTTTGCTTTCAAAAATAGTGCCTTTCTTGATGGTCATTAAATGTGTGCAGGTAAAACTAAATGGCCTATTACAGGAGAGACTGTTTGTTCTCCGTTGGCACAAGGGTAAAATGTACCTGTGACTACTGTTTTCAGAGTCCGTAATCACCATGGCATTTTCCTTTAGGCATAAGTTGTTACAGAATTAGATAGCTAAAACTTTTTCCAGAATGTTTACTTTGAAATTGAGTATTCTACCTTTGATTGCTGCCTTCTGCTCCATGTGATTCTTTGCTACTGTTAGGTACCTTGTGTGCACTTGTTGTGTTATGACTTGTAGTACCATATAAGGGCCAGAAGAGGCTGTACCCCTAAGCGGAGGAGATGTGAGAGGGGACAGCACATGCTTTCTGGCCTAGACTCCCCACCTCAGCCATGCTACCTTTGTCCTAAATGTGTGTGTCTTCGTGACTTCTGATTAGCCTCATTTGCCTTCAGCTCCTAATCTGCTCATCTTCCTGTAATCTTTATCCAAACCCGCACCCTCATTCCTGAACCTTGCCCTCTACTTATATCTGTGCATGTCTCTCATTTCCTGGAGGTAAATCTTCCCCCAGGATATTCGGATGCACGCCATATTTGGTTGGGAACGACTGACTTGAAGGAAGGACCCCTTGCCGAAATACTTGTGCTTAGGTACTTTGAATTGAGATAGTTATACTTAAGGCACCTTACAAACTACCATTGAACCCAGCCAAAGTATTTATTTGATTTAGCAATATCAAGAAATCCCTATAGATACTAGGGAAGGGGCTTGTTCATATGGTAGAACTATAAAGGATTATTGTAAGTTGCTGATAAGACTAGATTGAAGAACATGCCAGCCAATTCATGATGATTATGAGGAACTACCAGTTTCTCCAGCATGTACCTGCTGATGCCGATAGTGGTGGCTTCCTGTCCTGCTTCCTGTAGCCCCTCACATGGCTACTGGACACCTATGCCCCCTTATCGTCTTGATGCATATCTCCAAATATTCTTTATGTCTTTCATTCTTTTCCTTCCTCACATCTGTAAAGGTCTGACTTTTTCACGTACTTCTCTGCATTGTACCTGTTGCCCCTTGATCTCATCCATTCCCTCAGGCTCAGCCATGGCCTCTGGGCGACTCCAGAGCTTCATGCCTCTCCAGTCTCTCAAGTCTCCCTCCTGAGCTTTAGTTTCATATTTCATCTGTGTTCTTTCTATTTCTACCCGGATGTCCCACAGTTTCTCAAAACAGCACATGTTCCTAAAGCCACTAGCTTCATCACCTCTTTCCCTATTTCCTTACTTCTATTAATGTTATCATTCCTTTCCATGTCACCCAAGTGCATGGCAAATGGTAAAGAGCACTTTTCCATTCATTCTTTTTTGTTGTTTTATCTTCCTACCTCTCCCAATTACCAGATCCTAACAATTCTCTAATCAAAATATCCCATTTTTACAACCCTTATTCACAATGAATTAATGGCATGGCCTCCTAAAATGTTTCTCTGTAAAACTCTCTGCCTCTCTTAAGTCATAGTGCACAGATACTTCCACTTATAGATTGCCTTCTTGCATTAGACTTTCAGTGACTCTCCACTGCCAACCAACCAAACCACAAACTCCTCAGCTTGCTATTCTGCAATCTGACAGTTGCCACCTTTTCTCCTGTTTTTCCAGTAAATACTGCTCTATGCCTAGCATAGTGATGGCCCCCCAAATACAGCAGTGAACTACACAGACCGGGGTCCTGCCTTCATGGAGCTTATATTCCAGTGAGGAGTCAGAGTGTAGTAAGTGTCGTGAAGGAAATAAAAGGAGGATGTGAGCGAGGAAGTCACAGGGGAGGCTTACGTTAGATGAGGTGATCAGGAAGGTTTCCCTTAACAAGTAGTATTTCAGATGGGATCTGAAGGATGAAAAGGAGCCAGCCATGGAAAGAGGCAGATGAAACAAAAGTACAAGAACCCAGGGACAAGAAAGAGCTTGGAATGCTCAAAGAATAGAAGAATTCTCATGATCGGAGAACAGTGAGTGAGCTAAAGAGAGGTGTGAGACGCACTGACTGGCAGAGAAAGAGTTTACATTTTATGTCAGGTATAGCATCAAAGAATTTTCAGTGTTCAAAGCAGCGATGTGATTTGATCTGTTTTCATTTTAAAAACACCACTCTGAAGAGAAGCAAGATGGAAGCAAGGAGACCAGTTGGGGGTGAGCTCTTATGGTAATTGCTTGGACTAGGTCAGGGTTTCTCAAGCTCAGCACGATTGGCATTTTAGGCTAGAAAATTATTTGTCGTTGGGGAGTATCCTATGCACCATAAGATGTTAAGAAGCATCCTCAGCCCCTGTCCACTAGAAGACAAGTAGCACCGTCCCCTCCAATCAAAAATGTTTCCAGACAATGCTAAATGTCCCCTGGGGGGCAAAACTCCCCCTGGTTAAGAACTGCTGGACTAGATGCTGGCAGTGTGATGGGTTTCTATCTCTACAGTAGGTACTATCTCTACCTCTACCTACTATAGAGATAGAGCAAACACTACTTTGTAATGAATGAGATGCAGCGAGTGACAAAGGAGGTAATCAAATATGCTTCCTAGGTTTTTGGTTGGAGAATCTAGGTAGATGGTATCACGCATACTTTAGATTCTTGACATTGGTCTTCCCTTCTCTTGTGCCTGTTCTTGGAATTATCCTTGTACCTGTAATGTTGCTCACCCCACCATTCTCTTCCTTTTCTCTGCATGCCCTCTAGAAGATCCAACTTAAATGCCATCTTCTTGAAGCTTTCCCAGATTTGCCCACCAATGGGGATCCTTTTTCCAGCGCATTTCTACAGCTCCATATCAGCACCACTCTTGGACACTTTCTGGGCCTGTCAGCTTCTATAAACCCCAGGAAAGAAGCAGCAGGGCCTACTGAAAAGGAGCAGGCTTGGTGGATGCTTGAATTGTCTGGCTTTGCTTCTGTACCTCGCCTCTTCACTTGGTTCCTGTTGATGGCTTGTAGGATTATCATCTCCCACTACACATTCTCTGACCCCTGGGACCATCATCTCTTATAGGCAAGCCCACCCCTAGGCTTGTCTGGAGTTTGTCACATAATTGGGATCCTTGTTATTTGTTATTTGCTATTTTGTGTTACAATTATTAAGGTATATCTGCCATCTCCCTTTCAAATTACCCAAGAGCAAGAATAAGACCGTATACATCTTTATCCCTGACAGTACATGCTGATTACAAATTTGGTGTTCAGTAAACGTCTGTTGAATGAATAAGTGAATGATTGAATCTGGAAGACTGACCTTATTTTTTTCTCTTGAGTATGGAATTAGAAGAAAATTAACAGTTTTAGTACATGTAGTTTTTATAATCAGGAATATGTGGATCCTTTTTAAACCAAAGATGAGCCTGTACTTTGTATTATTAATATAATCAATTAGTTTATATGAAAGATGGCTTGTTTTTTGTCTTTTTGGCCTTTACAGTTGGGACTCTGGTTGGTAACAGTGCGTCTGCTCTGTTTCTGTATCACAGGTCTAGTCGTAAGTACCACTGCAGCTGGATTTGCATTGGCTCCGGGCCCTTTTGACTGGCCCTGTTTCCTGCTTACTTCTGTTGGGACAGGCCTCGCATCCTGTGCTGCCAACTCCATCAATCAGGTCAGTTTCACACTTTCACCTTAATTATGATACTGTCACTTTTTCCTAGATGGCTGTATTGTCATATTTTTAAAAACCTTCCAAACTCATATATATTGATGAAGAAGCATTTGTAACACTATATATCCTACAGGAGCCTGTGGGTTTCATAACCAATTTGTCTTTTCTTTTGAGATGAATGGTTTTCAGATATGTTCAGGTGAGAGAGCAGTAGAGTAGATGCTTCAGATGACTAGGATTCCTCGGGTTAAAACATGTTTTTGAGCTGTCATAACTTTCTACTCTTAGCGGTATCTTTGTTTATCCGTTTCAGATACATTTCCCTGAGCTTGTCATTTTTATGCACTATTCTTTCTTGGTTTCATTTTTTTGCATTTTAAACCACCACTATAAGGAACAGAATATATTTTAAATACACATATTCAGCTATTTTTTTTAAAATCGGTAATTTAGTACTCAGTTAACTTGGTGTATGGAATAAGATTATACCCCAAAATTAGCACATTATTTTTAATACATGGCCCCCCCCGCCATTATTTTAAACATCAAAATAATTCTCCCAAATAGTTTTTTTTTCCCCATCTGGTCATTGTGGTCTGCCCTAACGTTGTGGCTTTCTCATAAGATACTATAGTGAAAAATGTTGGCTAGAACTTAAGGAAAATCGTTTTCATTACCAGAACACCCAAGAGGAGTTGGCACAGTTTTAAAACAGGAATTCAAGTTACCAGCAGGAAAACAGCTTGGCTGAGTGGATATATAAGTTGCTAGTCTGCAAAATATGTGAATTTAATGTGATAATGCCTCTAGCCATTATGGTTCTGCAATATCTTGTCAGCTATTTGGAGAAGGATCAATCTATTTCAAGTAAGTGTTTGGTCGTTGTTGTTATTGTGGATGTCAAAACAGTCTTCCAGTAAGGTTCACATAGTGCTACCACTTTACCAAAAGGATCATCCCCTTCTATAAAGCAAGACACCATCTCTTCCAAGTAGTTTCTTCCTTTTGCTACCTTCCCATGTTTTCTGGTAAAGAGAATAAACATGATTCTGCCATGAACATATTTTTAATGAAAATGCAAGTAAAAAGCAATGTAAGCCAAATTGATTTATTTGTCCACTTGGGTCTATTTTTTATTTTTTAAAGTTATTACCTCTATTTGGTTATACATCTGGGACCCGAGATTAAGCCCGGAGCACATTCTAGTTTTCAGCCTCCTTTTCTTAAATTGAAAAGCCCCATTTATCCTTGAGATACTGATTATCTCAAGGATTTAAATTATGTAGATTCAAAGAAAATGTTTAAAATAAAGTATGGACATTCGGAGAAAAAAATAACTAGAAAGCATCAAATGGTTCAGAAACTCCTAAATATTATAAAAAAGAGGAGTTGTTTGAGTTGGAGCTGCTCCTCCTCCCCTCTCATCCCACCCCTTTTCTTTTTAAAAATAGGTAGCTCAAGAATTTATCATGGAAAAAACCTCTCAGTTGTAGCAAGAAAGTATTTGGAGGAATAAAAATGGAATGATTTACATTTAGGCAGAAATTGACAGAAATTGAACATAAGCCAAGGTTTTGGAAATTTTAAAAGGATGTGTTTAGGTGGCTGCTTGATTTTTAGTCTGTAGAACTATTTTTGCTATAGGGGGCGAGTTGGATTCTGTAAATTTTAAAAATACAGAGGAAAGCCACAGAATGCATGATGGGATTCTTTCTGGTACTGAAAAAGTGCAGTGTCTGCCTCTTTCCTCCTTCGGCTGGTTTTCCAACCCTGCTCCGTATCCCACTTACACAGCGCTCTTGATCTTCCGTTGGAACTCGGTGTCATGTTCCTCCATGTGTCACTCATCCCACACAGGCCTCTGCAGTGTCCTGAGTGATGTCAGTTCTTCATCAGTGCTTGTGGTACAAATGAATTTCTCCATCTTTTTGTACCCCTCATATTGCTTCCTTCCACTTGTCTCAGGCTCTGATTTCATTTGGGAGCATCACAACACTTTAAAAATCTCAACAATTCCCGGTATAGTAGAATCCTAGTGTTATCATTGTGGTATCAGTCTGCTTCCCAAATTATAATATTTCCCATTAATGTTAGAGATATTTTAGTTCCAGTGTTAGGCAATCTTATAAATTTAAAATAAAGGAATGCAAACCATTTTGATTAGTGTTTTTAAATAGTGTAAGCCGAACAAAGAGCACTGAGCAATAAGGGTTCACCAGAGTTTTTGAGTAGCATATAAATAAAGCAGTAGTCCTTAGCAAAAAGGAAGAGTTTACGATACTTTTTTTAGAGAGCTAGTGTTCAAATTAAAAATACATATATGTGGTTGATCTGTATAAAAGTTCTTCACTTTTAATAGAATTCTATGGGAGGAAAACTTTCCTTCTGTTCCTATTTATAAAAAGATTCACATTTTATTTATATTTTTAATTTATTAATCTTTTAGCAGTTATTCATTTAGTTCTTAGCATTCTTTGTACTCTATTTCTGTGATCTCTGTGAAAGTAGAAAAAATAAAACTTTGGAAAGCAATTTTTACATTTGTTTTAAGGAGAGAAAATGAGATTCAGCTTCTGAATTATGAAGAAGTGACTAGTGCATAAAGAGATATGTATAAGAAACCACTAACATTAAAATGTTAAAGTAAATTGCATACATATTTTGTAATATATACACATGCTTCATTCGAAACTGTAGTGTGGCTTTAAAGTGCATACGCCTTCAAAGGATGGAAAAATCCATAAAATGTTTTGAATTTTGCAACTGAAAGATAAAATGTTATGGATGGTTTAACTGATCAAGTCTTGAGAAACAAGTGACAAACTGAATAGTTGAATTAACAAATTTAAAAAGATAAGAATTATCAAAAAACTATAACAATTATTTTGAGGATTTGACATAATAGTGTTATAATAAGCTGTAATTGGGATTGTTTTACCTAGATTACATATACATGATGTTTTAGAGTGGTTATATCAGTCAATGTGTATGTCAATAAATACATTTCTACAAGATAACATTTTAGTGGTGAGATGGTATTTCATTTTATGGATGTGCCTCAACTTTCTCAACCAGTTCTCCATTGTTGCAGCTTTTTGCTTCTATAAGTAACACTGCACATGTCTCTAATTGTTTTTAAAGGACAAATTATTGGAAATGAATTGCTGGGAGGAGGGCTGCCAGTGACAGCACACATGAAACCGCTTTAACTTCAGAATATATGATCTTAACAAAATAATTAATTTTCTACATTTATACAGTGCTGTAGAATTTACGGAGCATATTTACATAAATTATTCTTAAAGGCTTATAATCCTTAAAGTAGGTGGCATTCCTTTTGTTTCTATGTGTAAAACATTTTGTTTTGCTATTGAATTAGTCTTTTAGAAGGCAACATTTAAAACATGTGTTATGCAAATAATGTTTTCACTGCATATCAGTGAGAAAATATAGATAAACAAAAATAACAATAACAAATTTTATTTTACTTTTCCTTTATGCCAGACATTGTTCTGTGTTAGAGATACAGCTGGAAACAAACAAATATCTTGCTTTTGTGGTGCCTATATCTCACCACCCAAATAGATCCATTTGTTAATATTTTGGTTTATGTTATTATAGACTTCTTCACATACACACATATCTTCACATATATAACATATATGAAACATATTTAACATATGGATATCTTCACATATATATCATATATATCTGTAGTTTGGGTATATTTTTTCATTTTAATAGTATGTCATGGACATCTCTCCATGTCAATATTTGGTATAGCATGATTTTTTTTTTTTTTTTGAGATAGGGTCTCACTCTGTCGCTCAGGCTGGAGTGCAGTGGCGCAATCTTGGCTCACTGCAACCTCCTCCACCTGCTGGGTTCAAGCAGTTCTCCTGCTGCAACCTCCCAAGTAGCTGGGATTATAGGCGCCTGCCACCATGCCCAGCTAATTTTTGTAGTTTCAGTTGAGATATGGTTTCACCAAGTTGGCCATGCTGGTCTTGAATTCCTGACCTCAAGTAATCCACCCACCTCGGCCTCCTAAAATGCTGGAATTAGAGGTGTGAGCCAGTGCACCCAGCCGGCATAGCATGATTTTAAGAGTTGTATATTGATTCGTTTAATCAGTTTCTCCTTATTTGACATTTTAGGAATTTCTAGTTTTTGTCCATGTAAACAATGCTGAGCTGAAATTCTTGTAGCTAAATCTTTGCATATATCCTTATTGATTTTGATAGTTTTCTAAAAATATGTGGTCATGTCAAGAGATTCTGAGGTTTTCAAAATACAAAGTTAAAATTAAGAAAAACTACTTTAAGTAAAACTAAATGTCTTCCCAGTCTTTTGTTTGTTTGAAATCAACTTACGTTTCTGTTTATCAGTATGTTAAAGTGCTCATTACTAACGCTGTGAATTAGAAAATCTTGGCTGGCTTTATAGGTTACCCATCAGAAGTGTTCTTTTAGTTCAAGTTGTTTTGATGACTTACGAGGTGGAGTGTGTTTATTTTTTAGTGGTTATTGGCCACTGATGCGTTTTTTTGGTCAGTTGTTTGCTAGTGAGTTTTGCCTGTTTTGTTGTTGGGATGCTTGCCTTTGTCTAAGGGCTATTGCTGTGTATAGATTGCATTGACATGTAAGGTGCAAGTATTTTCTTCAGTTTTTGTCTTTAATGTTTTACAGTGCAGATGTTTCATACGTTTTTGCAGTGAGGTCTTTTTATTTTTAACACAAATGTAATACAGAAATTTTAATAATTTCTCGTCTTAGCACTATTAGCAGTTTGGACAAGATGACTGTTGTGTGGACTGTCCTGTGCATTGCAGAGTGGTTCCAGCACCCCTATCTCTACCCACTGGACACTGATGGCACTCCCCCACCCCCACTTGTGACAGCTGAAAATGTCTTCAGACATCGCCAAATAGTCCCTGGGGCCTCAAATCACTCCCAATTAGGAACCACTGCTTTAATAGTTTCTACTTTTGATTTTTTTTCTGAGATGTTTACCCAAGATCCTGGCTATAATTTTTGTCTCAGGCAAACCCTGGCCCACATTTCTTTTTGTTTAATTACTCGTGGATAGCTAGGGTGATCATATGTACTTCTTTATGCCTGTGTTCATGGCATAATTACTAAGAATGCCTCTTTTACTTTCAAGTGTCCTAGTTTGGACAAGTAATTATATGATCTTGCTATTCATAGCCCACCTCTGCCTTCAATCTTTTATCGTAAATAAGATGTAAAAATATCTTTGTATCGAAACAAATCTCATCTTGAGTTCTTTTTTTTTTTTTTTTTCCTTTTTTTCCGGCAAGTGTTCCCATGAGACAAGTAGAGAGTTCCTGACCACAGCCAAGGTCACCTGGCTGGCCTCAGCTTTCACCCTCTTTGTAGCTACATCTTGTTCTACTGTCAGCCTAATTGTAGTGTTTTACACACACACACACACCCCCCACACACGACCGTAGAAAACATTTTATATCCATTATTACTCTGCTCTTAGTAAGTTGTTCTAGAATCTTGATGACTGATCTCCTTAGTTTTTACAATATTCCTGGCAGATTGTCTTCTCATTACTATGGCTCTGTAAGTGGACAACCTTGATGACTAGAATGCTCTTTCTCATCCTGAGCCAAAGTCAGCCTCCTTATAACTTCAATCTGTTGGTCATAGTTCTGCTATGTGGAAAAACTCAGTGTTCTTTTTTCTTTCATGTGATAATACTTCCAGTGTATCACTTTCTGACTATGGTTAGTAGCCACTTGTGGTATTGCTGTATAATTATTCATTTATATCTCTTCCCTAGAGAACTCTTGACTTCTGGAAACCAATGATTATGACTTACATATTTTGTACATCCATCACTTCTGCCTACAAGCATATAGAGCAAGACAACAGAGTACAGCTTTGAAGGAATATGTATGAGGGAGGGGAAAAAGTAGCAATAAGTGTTCATGATAACAATAATTGCAGCAAACACTTGTGCTATATGCCAAATAATGTTCTAAGCATTGTACATACATTAGATCATTTGTTTGAGTCTAGGTTCATCAGGTTTCAAAAAAAGAGAGTTCTTTTGAAAGATCAAATAAATGGTGAATGAATTGATAACTTAGTCTTACCTTTAAGGAAAACCATTGATGTTCTCAGCGACTTTACTTTGGAGAAAATTAGAAGAAAGGCACAAAACATAAGTAGAGTTTCAGATCTGAGAAGCAGGTTATAATTAGAAAGGTAAGTGTGACAAGGGGATATTATCTTTGGGATCTAGTGTATCTGTGAATGTTGAATAATTTTTGTGAAAGCAAATGAAAGATCAAGAGGTGTGAGTAAAATAGGGTCAAGAAGAGACATGTTTTTTGTTTAATACTGACAATACTTGAGAGACATTCATGGCTGAAATAAGGTAAAAAAGAAGGGCTTTGGATAAAGAGCTCTGAGGTGTAGAGTAGGTAGGGCAAAAGAAAATTTACATCTTTTTAAACTCTGAAAGGAAAAACAGGTAAAGATTTTTTTGTTTTCCCAGTGAATACGAGATTAATATCTAATGCATTTTTCTCCATTTTCCTTTTCTCTGATGTTTCTTGTGTTTTGACTATACAGTCTGCCTAGAGCAATAGAAATTGACTTTCATCTTCTATGTTGAACAAAAGTGGTTATTAAATTTGGTGTTGTATTCCAGGAGAATAAGACTTACGTTAGTGAATACCAGTGATGTGATTTATTGAACATCATACATATAAGAAAAAAATCAATATGGGAAATATATTTTTCTTCTGAATGTTGTGATTTGTTTGACTTTGATGTTTTAGCTGCTGGGCAACTAGCATTCATTCAGTGGTCTCTGAAGTTCATAACTCGTGGCTTATTCAGATGATTCAAATTAGCTACTGCACTAGATCAGGTTTGCATAGAGAGTTCTTGAATACCATGTTGGAAAGAGTATCTAACTAAATATGGTTTTTATATATAAGGGAAATGATGAGCATTACTGAACAATGACAGAAAGAAAATGCATTTTGAATGCAAACTCTCTTTTCCTGAATTTAAATAACCTCAAATAATTTCTAAATTACATTTGATTCCCCTTTCCAGAATGATCCATCTCAGTGGAGTGAGTTTGGCATTGATATTTATAACCAAAATAACTCCAGGTGAGGTTTTGCCAACAAATGCAGAAATTATGATAATTCGAACATGTATTTGTAAATAGTTTTTCAATAATTTACATGCCACTGGTCATTATTCGCTTCTTACAACGACTCTGTGAGGTGGCATTATTCCAGTATTGTAGAAGAAGAAAATGAAGCTTAATGGTACGATTGATCACACATGTCTGAAAGTGGTCAAATTGGGAGCAGAACCTGTGGACCCAGTTCACTACTATTTCCTCTCAAATGAGATGTCTTATTCCAGTTGCTACCTTGGAATCAGGCTATTCTTTATTAATACGAGTCTTTCTGCCACCAGGTTAACTGCTGACATCCTTGCCACGGTGTAGTAGACGTGGAGTTAACATAGTGGGTGTGGTGATGTATCTACCTCTGATGACATCGAGAGGATCTAGAGCACTTACGTCTTAGTCAAACGAAGTGTTCCATTAATGTTAGCTATGATTATTGTTATTAACATAAAAGTTTGGTCTGGTTTTGGCCCACATCTTTCACATGTTCAGAATCTGAATATCTTGCAGTTATCTCCAGTCTTGGTTGAGTCTAGATTCCTGGGATTTCAGGAAAAAAAAAAAAAATAGCTCTTTTGTAAGATGAAATAAATGGTGAATGAATTTATAACTTAGCTTTAAGGAGAACCATTGACGTTCTTAGAGACTTTATTTTGGAGAAAATTACAAGAAAGGCACAAAACATAAGTAGTTTCAGATCTGAGAAGCAGGGTCTTAATAGAGAATGAGAAGGAGACGTGTTTATTTTTCTCAGGGCACTAAGACTTGGGTTATACTGGCAAACTTTAATATGTGTATGTTACGAATATATGTATATATTTATGTCAAGTGTGTATATACTTGTTTATGAATTCTTCATATTTGAATATGTGGCGATGACTTGGGTTCCGCAGACATCGACTTTCTACTCTTCGGTAAGCGTTGTGGAATTATGTATGAGGTTCTGGTAAATCAAAGAAATATTGGTGGAAAAGAGTGATTCAAAAGCAGATAATTAATTGAGACATAAGGGAAGTGATACAATGTGGACTTGGGGAGTTATAATTCTTGGTGTGTATCTCTGGGTAGCATGTTGTAATTAAACCTGATTTGGGTGGCTTGGGGACTTGCTTCCTTCATCTCCCCACCACCCCCACCTAGCAGAGGTCAAAGTAGCGTTCTTTTCTAATTATCTCTTTCTTTTCTTTTCTTTTTTGAATCTTCAGTTACATTTTGCCATTCCTGATGGTTTTTGTTCTTCTGAATCCCATTAGCCTCCTAGTTCTCTGCTCTGAACCACAGACTCCCCTCCCTGTTATCTGGCTTAGATTGACTCTTGGTTGACTGATGACTGATGGCACTGATGTAAAAACTGACTGTGTGGCTGATCCCTGAGAGACTGTATCATTTCTTTGTCTCATACTCTCTTTGCCTTAGTGACAAACTGCTTTTAAGATTTAATTTGTGAACATCTTGATGCCTTCATATATATTTTTTACTTTAAAATTGGAATCGTTATATGATTCTGAATTCTAAACTGAGCCCCCAGACACTGAAAGGAATAGAAATTGGGGTGTCAGAGGGTGGTGGGGATGGACAGTAGAGCAGATGTTGTTATACCTATGCTTCTTTAACCCAGACTACCTTTTGAGACTTCTTTGTCTGTTGCTGTTTCTAACTAGTAATAGAGCTCCGGACTGCTTTAGGCAAGCTATTAGACCTTTAAAATTTGTGTGTAAGTGATTAAGTAAATCCTAAAATTCACATTTTCATGACCACCCATTTCTGTCTTACCAATTTTCTAAGAAGTTTTAGAAAATATTGTTGGGCAAGAAAGGGAAATTACTTACCTGTGTGATTAATCTTAAGGAAAATTTCACTGTGGCATTTCCTTCAGATCCTATGCCAGATTTCTTCCGGAAGCAACAATCACAGGGGGAACAAAGAAATTCTAAAGGATTTGAATGATGGAATGTAGAGATAGGATGAAACAAAAGAGAAATTTTGGTAGTTAATCAGATTTATGTATACTTGTAATCTAGAATATCTTTATGCTTTAAAATATACCATGTAACCTTAAAATACTAAGTTAAAGTGCAGCTTTAGCTTTCATTCTGACTGGGCTTTCCTTAGTACTAAAAGATATTTACCTGCTAGCTTACAAGAAAGAAAACTGCCACTTACAAGAAAGAAAATTTTTATTTCAAGAAAGAACTACAAGTCTAATTTAATATTCCAACATTTTCATTGATATGTCTGAATAAAATTATGATCTGTTATTGCTTTTAGCAAAAGTATGATTGGTAATCTAGAAAATGCCATTGTGTTGTATTGCTGTCATTAGATGAAGTAAGTAAAAAGGATTAAATAGTTCTGTGTATAATTCCCTTAAACAGCTAGCTGAAGATATGTGGATAAAGGTTCTTCCCCTAATGTTACTGATGTAATCTACTAACTTAAAATAATTGGGATTAAATACAGCTTCTGACCTTAAGAACATATTGTTAAGACCACATTCTCAGTTCTTATAAACATGTTCAGGGATTTATAAATTAGGATATCAATAAAAGACAAAATTTACTGAGGCTGAATTCCTTTCATGATTTTCACTTACTCTGAGTGAGTGAGTGAGTGAGTGAGTGAAGAGTGTATTTGAGTGAGTAAGTGAAGAGTGTATTTGAGTGAGCATGCACAAAGTGTAATGTATTTTTCCACAAGAGGAAAAATAGTTTATAAGTTTTCCAGCAGAACATACTCAGCCATCCTAAGTACCTAGGACTTAAGTAAAGTCAGGTTACATCAGAAATGACCCTTTTTGTAAACACTCAGTGAACCTTCAGGCTTTAAGACTTTAATACCTTTGAAAAGCAGTTCACACTTCCACAGAATTTTGTTTATTCTACTTAGTTCAAATTCAAATTATTGAGGTTGGGGAAGGCAGTTGAAATCCTCTTGACATTCACCCACCTATTAGAAAGTAATTCTGATTTGGCCGGACCAGAAAGCAGAATGCCATTACATAGTAGAAAGTGCTGATATTCTTTGCTGTTATTTTCTTGAAAGCTGTTTTCTGGAAGGATCCGTGTATATGTATTGATTACTTTTGCTGGAGATAAAAAGATTGGTCCCTACTCTGAAGCAGCTTACAGTCTGGTACAGGAAGACAGATGAATAAATAAGTACAATAAAACAATAACATTTGTTGGCTTTGTAACAGAATATAGGCAGTGCCTTAGGCATATAAACGAAGGTGTAGGGAGTGGCCATTTCTACCTGTGAAGGTCACGAAAGCTTCTCAGAGAAGTGACCAGAGCATCAAAAGGTTAGATGGGTTTTTTACTAGGTATATGCATGTGATAGGAGAACTTTCCAGACAGAGGGAGCATCATGAGTAAAGACCCAGAGTTGTGAAATTTTATAACATGAGGGGCCATTTGGGGAACTACAAACACTGCAGTGTAGCCGAAGCACAAGGTTGGGAGGATACTGTGAGATATTTGGCTAAAGAAGCAGGAGGGCAGGCCAAGAAGGGCATCATGTGCTTTGCTAAAGCAACCAGGCTTACCCTGTAGGTGTCCAGCAGCCATTGGTAGGTTTTGGTAACATAGTTAATGGCTTTCTGTTAATGTTAGGCTAGAGAAGGAAGACCTGACTTTGACCTGTAGACTGTGCATGATCTGATTCTTCTCAAGCCCCTTCTCCTTTCACTGTCCATGTCTGAACTATAGGATCTTCTAGATTTCAGCTAAAATGTCATTCATTCAACAGACATTTCAGTTGACCTAGTCATGCTCCTCTGGCATAACTTTAATTCTGTTTGTCCAATATCTTCATTTTCTCATCACAGAAAGCACCAAAAGTCAGCCCATGCATTTCAACCTCTCTTATGTCCTCTGTTCTTGTGTACTCTGTCCCCTTGCGCCTTCCTCCCTTCACTCCCTTCATACCCAACAAAACCTGTCATTGGGTTGAACTTGTCTTGACTCCTCCACAACAATTCTTGTCTTTGAAGGAGGACATATAATTTCTATATTATCATTTACCAAAAATGGATGATGATGAAAAAGAGCTTTTTTTCTGAAAACGGAATTTTTTGCAAGTAAGTAATAGAATGTAGTTTTGTCTCCTTATTTTCATGTTGAGAAAGTGAAGCATGAAATATCTGAGCAGCTTATATAGCATCAAGCCATAGGTACTGAATTTTAACTCATAGTTTCAGCTGCTAGCCATGGACAATTGTGTCTTCTTGAATTATACCCTAAAAGAGCTCATTGTTTTTAAATTTTGAAAGAGGAGGAGTGTGTTACTGCTTTAGCATTCAAAAGGTAAAGTCACAGAGACTCAAAATTGCTTCAAGAAACACCTGGAAATTGCAAATGTGTTTACAATTATTTCTTTACTGATGGCATTATGTTTCAGAAAGTGCCATTAATTGTGATAGAGTAACACACAGCCCTTTGTGAAATTTAAGTCTATTGAATATCAGCACCTTCAAAGACAATAAAAATTCCAGCCTGCATTTATCTATTCCCATGTGAGGCGTTACTACAATGTATATTGTATCTTTCCATGTGAAATTCTTTGGCCTAATCGCCTCTCATTTATACTCAGTTGTCTGAGGTCAGTTTTCCATTTTGCAGTTGTCAAACAGCTGTCAAATTAAAACAGCAGATCATAAAGTTAATTTACTTTTTGTGTCATTCCATATTAGTATACTTTTTGACTTCAGTATTTAAAGAGTTATCCACATTTCTTAAGCATCCTTTCCCTCAGTTATCCCATTTTTTCCTGCAACTGTTCACACATACATTAACTATGATACTCTAGATACCATTATTTTCCAAGCATAGTGTTTAAAAATTCACATGAACTTTAAAAATAAACACTTGAATTAGGCATTCAGCCAATTAACTCCAGTGTTCTTTCTACAAGAAGAGAAAATCAAATCACTTTAAACATGTCATCCTTATTTTCATTGTCATGCTTATTTTCATCCTCATTTTCATCATCATTTCTATCAAGTTGAAATCTCAATAGTAATTGTACATAGAATTCATAATTGCATTCTAAATGTCAGTATAGGTTAGTATAATAGTAAAAAATTCAGCATTCATTTTTAATAATTCATTGATCAAAGAAATATTTCTGATTATGCTATTGATGTTTTACTACAAAGTACCTCAAGTTGCCAGCGGGTGACATTAACACCATAATCCTCTGTAAAAGAAGTCCAGCCCTTAGGTGTTTGATGAATACTTTAGAGTTAAATAATTTGGTGAAAGACCTATAGTCATATCCATGTAGAACTCTTAGTTGTTAGATAGAAAATACCTAAAATGAATATTCTTAAGTTATGATAATTAGGGATTACATGTAGTTGCATAAAAATGTCCGTATATTAGTTTATTTAACCTTTTCCACTAAGGTCATTTTAATCAGTAGTTGTTTGCTAATTACTTTCCATAAACTTGCAAGTTAGATAGGGTTTAATGTAATCTTTTCTAGAATTTTGACACATTCTCCTCTGAGATCTCCTAACTCCTTGTATATGGCTCTGTTACATCATTTATTAAATTGCACTTCAATATATTTTTATGCATCTGAATGTTCCACTAGCCTATGAGTCCCTCTCTTGCTATAAGGGCATATTTTATTCATCTTGATTCTTGGTACCTGACAGGCACTCAGTGAATGGCTGCTAAATAAATGAAGGAGAACATGGGTCAACAAATGAGAACATAAACTCAACAATTAAAAGGGGCTAAACACACAGTGTTACTTAGTTTCTTTATTACTCCAAATTCATCAGAGCTGTCATTTAAAAATGAAATTACATTTTAGGATGTACAGAGGAAGATAGTCCTATTGTTCGTACACATTTTCTTGGAAATGTATTAGTCAGTGAGCTTATAATAAAACAAGTTGAATTAAAATTTGGTTAACAGTCACCAGTCAGAGTGGCTATTATTAAAAAGACGAGAAATAACAGATGTTGGAGAGGATGCAGAGAAAAGGGAACTCATACCCTGTTGGTAGGAATGTAAATTAGCACAACCTTTGTGGAAAATAATATGGAGATCTCTCAAAACTAAAAATAAAACAATCATTTGATCCAGCAATCCCACTACTGGGTATCTACTTAAAGGAAAAGAAATCAATGTATCAAAAAGATACCCGCACTTATACATTTATCACTGCACTACCACCATAGGAAAGATATGCAGTCAACCTAAGTGTCCATCAATGGTTGATTACATAAGGAAAAAGTGGATAAGAAAATGGAATACTATTCACCCATTAAAAGGAATGAAATCATGTCTTGTGCAGCAACATGGAACCAGAGTACATTATCTTAAGTGAAACAAGTCAGACACAGAAAGATAAATGCTGCGTGTTTTCACTTGTAAGTGGAAGCTAAATAATGTGTACACATGGCCATAGAATATGAAATGATTGACAGTGGAGACTCAGAAGGGTGACAGGGTTTGGAAGGGGTGGATGATGAGAAACTGGTACAATGTAAGTTACTCAGTTGGTGAATACTCTAAAAGCTCTAACTTCACCACTGTGCAATCTATACATGTAATAAAATTACATTTCTACCCCATACATTTGTTTTTAAGAACATGGTATACTAAGGGAAGAGATAAAATTAAGCTAAAGTTAGTGGCAATGTAAAAGTTATTTATAACAGCAAAGCAGTTTTTTTCATATAACGCTAAATGAAATTGTGTATTTATTTCATCTTCTTTGTCATTTGAAAGCTTTTAAAAGTTACCCTTCATTAACTGGTACATCAGTCCCCCTTATCCTTTCTGGTGTTTCAGTGACCCACAGTCAACTGAGATCTGAAAATATTAAATGGAAAATTCCAGAAATAAACAGTTCCTAAGTTTAAGTTGCCAGCCATCCTGAGTAGCTATTAGTGAAAATGTATTTCAAAGATACATTTTCTCATCAGAAATTTCATTACTAGAGGAAAACACAAGCTAGGAGATACAGAAACCCAGACTCTTTCTAGATCTAACTGCCCTCTCACCAGCTCCGCGTAGACTTATGCAGGACACTACAAGTGTAACATTCCTATGGCTTCTGATCTTTCTCCTCAAACCGGCTCTGACTTCCATCTCAGCTACTGTTAATCCAATCTGTTGGTTGCTCAGGCCAGAAATGCTGGAGTCATCAGTGACTCCTGGTTTCTCTCAAACCCCACATTCATGCCATCAGGAAATTATGCTGATTGCGCACGCACGTGCGCGCGCACACACACACACATGTGTTAGCTGTGGAAGTTGTGAGGAATGATTAGAGGATGGCTGGACTTTCCAGCCAGTTCTCACAGCCTTCACGTTAGCACCACCATCATCTCTTGCCAGGGTTGTAATGACTTCTTTATTGGTATTACTACTTCTACCTTCTCCTTCTACAGCATCCTCAGTACAACATCCAGGGTGATCTTCTGGAAATATAAATGAGATCATATCCCTCTTCTCATCAGCACCTTGCAGAGGGACTCCCCTCATCCTGTGTGAACATTGTGCCACCCACGCCCAACTCCTGGTTCTTCACACACTGGTCAACACGTTCTTTTCATGTTAGTTATCTTAAATTTTGAGAAAAGTAACATGGGCTTATGTTCGTGATGCTTTAATTACAAATACTTATTCATTATTTGTATTTCCCTTTTTGTTAGTTGCCAATATTGTTGTCATATCTTTTGTCCATTTGAGCATGAAGACATTTTCTTTTTAAACAACATACAAGGGCTTTTTTTTACATTAAAAACCTTAACCCTTTGTTACAACTATTTTTCTGATCCGATCCCTTACTTAGCTCTTTATGTTTATTTTGGGTTGTACGGAGGCTTTACATTTCAAAATATCACATCTTTTTTTGTTTTGTTTTGTAGTTTCTTCCTTGGGAAAGATCATTACAAAGGCTTTACATAGTAATATGTGGGTTAAAAAAAAAAATGTGTGAGGTGGTGATTTAACTTAATTCGGTCCTAAACTGTTAGCTGGTTTTTCTGGTCTTATTTTTAAATGCCGCTCTTACAATGTGCTACATTATGCTGTATTTTGAATTTGTTACTGACTCGTTATTCTGTTTTCAAAATCACAACCTATGTCTCTGAAACGAGAGAAGTTCCCTTATCCCCCTTGCAGGGCGTGTGACAGGGGTGTGGCTCGCTCCTTCGGTGCCCCGCTGCTCAAACCCCAAGGGGGAACATGCAGACAGGCAGGTGCAGAGGTCGTGGGGAGCGTTTTTAGGCCCTGACCCAAAATCTGACCCAGCGTCTAGGGGTGAGTGTTTGCAGCTCCCAAAACCCAAGTGGGCATATATTCTTTCCACTTTGCTGTCTGCTGGCGGCTTGTGTTAATCAGCTCAATTAGACCTTCTGCCTTATCCCAAGAACAGAGGGCTCTCTGTATCCCACGTTCTTGCCCTGTATTATACCAGAAAAATCGGATCACATGTGGGCTTGGAGGATGAGTGCAATATTTTATTGGGTGGTGGACGTAGCTCTCAGCGAGATGGATGGGGAGCCAGAAGAGGAATGGAAAGGGAAGGTGGTCTTCTCCTGGAATCAGGCCACCCAGCTAGCTGGACTCTCCTCTGACCTTCCCGGCTGAATTCCCCTCGGCATCTGCGTTATTCCGCCGTTGATGGCCTGCCAGTGTCTGCTGATGTCTCTCAGTGTGTTTTTCTGCTTCTCTTGAAGTCCAGCTGCTCGTGTCTGTGCTCGCTAGGATCTCGAGTTTTTATGGGCATAGGATAGGTGGGCATTGCAGGCCAAAAGGCAACTTTCGGGGTGCGAAAATGTAAATGCTTGTCCTCATTCAGGTCCATGGACACAGACCTGGGGGTGGAGCACTCACCAGGGACCCCGCCCTTCTCTACCCAGCATTTCCCTGCCGCCCCCCACTCATGTAATCTGTTATTTACTTTAATATCTGAGAGAGCAAGTCTTCCCACAGTGCACTTCTTTTCCAAGACGTATTTAGTTCTTTTTATTAGTTTATTGTTTCAGATGAGGTTGAGAATTACTTTTTGAAGTTCTTTTTAAAAAGTAGGATATAATTAGAACTACATCGTATCTGCCTATGTATTTGTATAGAGTATACATCTTTGCACTATTTTAATCTTCCTAACCAAATGTATTTCTTAGACTAAGACCATTTACTAACACATGATGGCAGGAGGGTGGCTAACATTAGACAATATTAAATGTGCAAATCAATGTGAAGATGAATCCATTTTAGAAGTACTGGAGAAAAGACTTAAAATTTTTTTTAAATGCTACTTTTTTCCTGATTTCTCATGTTTTATATTTCATGGTAAAGTATATTTCAAAAATTTAGATCTGTATCTGTTTTTGAACGTTCCTTTCTAGGTTTTCTTTGCTCTTAGATTTTTTAGTTTCTTTAAAATAGTTCCATTTCTCACCCTTTTTCTTTTTATTTCTATAATACATGTAGTCAGGAAGCTTTTTTTTTCATACAAATATGTTGTCATATCTTCTCTTAGTTCTTTTAGGTATTGAGAGTAAAGGACAAATGCTTTTCAAAATTTGTTTTTCTCTAGTAGGATTGTTTTTTTCAAATAAACTTTCCCTCACCTCTCAGTATTGTTTTCCCTTTTTTATGTCAGGGAGTTTTGACAGTTTCAATTACTGTTATTTCCCTCTGTTTATTCATCATTGAACTCAGTGAGGTACATTCAGTTGCAGTATTTGCTCATATGCGGAGTGTGTGATAGTGTGATATTTACTGGAATCTGTAGTGTCTACAGACTTGGTGTTACAGGCCTCCTCTCTGCTCTTGTGATTGCCAATCATTGACAGGTATGTATCTCCTACCTAATGTTTATGGAGAGTTCATCTGCTCTGAGGTTACATTTCCTGGTCCTATTTCAGATATTTTGTGAAAATTTGTAATTTATGCCTTTATTAAAGCAATTTATTCATGTGTTCAACTTGTGTTCAACTGTTATTTATGTCTTCAACTGAGCGTCTGTCACTCAGCTCTGGGGATACAATGGTAGGCAAAAAAAAACCCTGCCATGATCTTTGTTGTCAGTGGACCTATTGCCTAGTGAAGAATGAGGATAAAGATAATAATTAAATAATTATACATTTTATTTTAAAATTATAAAATTGGTTTAGTGGGAGCTGCAAATTGAGTGATACCTGGTACTACTTGAATTTGTAAAAGGGATTGAAGTGATGCTTGAGCTGAAATCCTAAAGATGAATAGGAGTTTTCTGGGCAATAGGACAAGGAAGAGGGTTCTGGGCAGAGTGAATAAGATGTGCACAAGCCCATTGACAAGAGGAAGCGTGGTTTAGAAAAACTGAGAGCCTTGTGATGAGACAGAGACAGAAAGGGGAATGTCGAGTGAGATGAGGGTGGAGATCAGACCATGAATAGTCTTATAGACTATGTTAAGATTTTCTTTGATTTTAGTTTTGGAGCATTAGGAAACCATTGTCAGGCTTTAGAGAGAGAGACCTGATCAGATTTGTTATTTGAACCAGACTGGATACAGAGAGAATGTCCAAAAGGCCTTCTGCCATACTCTAGACAAAAGGTGATGATGCTTTACACTAGGGTGATGGTTGGGGGGATAAATTTAAAAGATATTTAAGAGATAAATAATATTTAGAGATTGATTAGCAGTGGTGGAAAGAGAGAAAGAAGTTTATGAGGATGACTCCTAGGGTGTAGCTTACAAAATTAGGTGGATAGTGATATCATTGACCACCCAGAGAGGACCTAGGTTTGGTGGAAGGATCATAATTTCGGTTTTGGACATGTTGACTTTGAGGTTGCCTTCAGTGTAGCCAAGAGGAGACATCAAGTGGATAGATGAATATGTAGGTCTAGAGGTCAGAATAGAGGAGCATGTTGCAGATAGAAACTTAAGAATCATCGGCACAGAGATGGTAATTGTAGCCATGGATACTAATGAGATTAAATGACCTAGGATTAGCCTTGAAGAGCTACATAATTGAACAGCATATGGAAGAGGATGATGTTGCAGAGGACATAAAGAAGAAAACCAAGGTATCACAAAAGCAGAGGGCATATTTCAAGGAGGAAGGAAGATTAATAGAATGCTGTCATAAGGTGATGTGAGCTGAAGACTAGAAGAGTCCATTGGATATAGTGATGAAGACACCAGTGATGACCTTAGGAAAAGCTGCTTTGTTGGTCTGTTGGGTGGGGAAGCCATAGACCCACAGTGAGACAGAATTCCAGAAGATGTCATTCAGATGGGATAAAAATGAATGGTAGTTCCAGGACTTATGCAGCACGGTAGCCATGAGAAGCCAAATTAGAGACAGAAATAAGTGATGAAACATAGACCGTGAGTACAGATAATTTTACACAAAAATGATGAGTGAAAACTGTATCCTCTGGAATATAATGTCCCACAATTTGTGAAAGCTTGGCCTCTCTAATCAATGGCTTTATATCCTAAAGCTTAGATCCCTAGAAATACGGGAATTATGATGTGGAGAACCTACATCTTTGTAACACTTCCCATACAGGCACTGGTTATGTTTTCCTTCTCCATTTTCTCTCCTGACATTTTCATCTCTTTGTCCTTTGCTTCTGTAACCTGGGTGAATGTGTCATGCTCACTCTGCCTGTGACTAACTGGCTTAACTTCCTTGGGGATGGATTTTGTTCTTTAGCATTTGTAGTGCTGATTTCAATTCCGAAAATGTATTTTTAAATTTATTTGTTCATAACTTCCAGTTCTCTTTTTATATCTTGTCTGCCTCAGCCAGATGTATTTCATCTCACCCTTGATATCAGGCTTTATGATCTGAATTTTGTGAGTAGGAAGTAATGATTTTTAAAATTGTGTATTTATTCCCAGGCACTTTCTAAAAACCATGGCAAGGAAAAGAGAATAATAAATTGAAAAACTTAAGTCAGAAGCAAGGTTAATGCTGAGGGATGCATATGTTAATATCCTGCACTGTTGCTATCATGGTTGCAACTTAGTCACTTGGGCTTCCAGCAACCTAATAATTAAAGTAACAATGAAAATATCGTGAGTTCTAACAGTTGCAGTATGCTGATAGGCTGCATACCACAATGGCTAGGAACACAGATGTGAGCCCTGGCTGTCACTACTTGTAGTTGTGTGACATGGGGCAAATTACTTTTCTATGTTTTGATTTCTTCATCTGCACAATGGAGATAGTAATAATAGTATCTATCTGCATCATTTGCTCTCGTTGGAGACGGGTAAGACAGACATTACTTCTACTCCCAAAACCTAGTGGGAAATATAAGATATGTACACAAATAAATGCAGTTTAATTTAGAACATAAATAAAATAAAGTGATAGAGAATATCACAGAAAAAAGATTATCTCTGGCTTGTGTGGTGGAAAGTGGTAGTGAATGCTTCCAAAGGAAGTGGTGCATTTTAGCTGGAGTACACAGGTTGTACATGATTTGCAGATGAGGAGAGGAGGATTTTAGTCAGAAGAAATAACCTGAGCCCAGAGAGAGAAGCTGCGAAGCATACTCATGTGCATGTGTGTAGTGTGGGGAGGCCTAGAATGTCAGATGGCAAAAAGGAAGTAGTTGGCCATACTGCTTGGGTCATGTTGTTGAGTATCAGAATTGCCCAGCTCTAAAGAGTTGAGATTTGATTCTGTAGGCAATAGGGAGCCATTGAAGTGGGCAAAGCCTAGAGGCATGTTGACCAGTTCAGGTATTATTGCCATCACCCCAGCAACTACAGGAAACAGGAACTTGGAAATGATGGAGATAATGCAGAAGAGGAAATGGATTTGAGGCCAAAAAGGGCCTTCATTCTGAGAAAGTTGATTTAATTTGAGCTGTAACTTTATTAGTAAACAAAGAGGCACTTGTTTGCCTGGGTGTCAGGCACCCCTTTGTGATCAGGGTCCTTATACTTATAAAACACACGAGGCTGCAAAATCTTCAGTGTGCTCTGGCAATCCCCATCAACCAACTAAATGAGTTGATACTCACCGTCTGTAATCTTACCAAATCCTTGCTTATCCACTTACAGTTTATCATCATTTGTTCAGTTAAATTTTTAAAAATAGAGGAAACCAAGAGACATTTAATATGATCATATATGATTCTGGTGAGAGAAAATTTTTTTTTCTGTGCTTTTATTTGCTATTAAATGATTTTCTGTACAGGGCTGCCTGAAGCCTTGGTTAGTGGCAGTGACTCTTGGGATTATCTGAGGGAGAAAAATGCCCTTGTCCACCTATAAGGAGTCCTGGCAGTTGGCGATTGGTGCCAGGATCTCTGAGACTTGGCCTGTTCATTGCCACAGAATACATTCATTGTACCATCTCTTAGTTATCTTAAACACAAGGTTACTGGCCAGCCCATTGGCCAAAGTACTGTTGCTTCAATAAACCACATTAAATTAATATCTTTTATAATTATACATTAGCCAGAAACCAACTAAATCCTACCTGTACCCAAAGAAACCAAGATAATATTTCTCTAGTGTTTGCCTTTGGAGGAGCTGCTTCTACATGGCATCTGCGCAGTTCAAAAATGGTTTGAGAACAGCAGCCAAGCCAGGTCAGCACTGGAAAGAGAATAGCACCAAAGCGGATATGTCAGTTGGATGTGGAGAGGGAGCTAGGAGTGACAATGATAGTATAATGCCTTAGATTTTTAGAGCACTTTACAGTGCTATTTCATGTACCCTGTCTTTGATCTTCCCACAGTTCTCTGAGGCATATGGAACAGGTTTCACCACATGAGTAAAGATTAGGAAACTGAGGCCCAGAGTTAAAATTCCTTGCCTCAGCACCAGAGCTTAAACTCCAAATTCCAATTTCTTCTATCATTAAACTTACTTTTTCTACCAGCTCATGCAGTAAACTCTTGATTTGGGGAAGTTATTGCTTCAGAATTTTAAGTTGCATATTCACAATCTATCATAGTGAATCTGAAATCCAAAATGCTAAATCTCTTCTCAGCAGCATTAATTACTCAGTAATTTTCTCAAGATCATTTGGATAGAATGGACTCACAGGCCATATTATTGATGTGTGAGCCGTGAACATTAAAACTTCTTTAAGAATTCAGAATTTTTTTCCAGTGTAGATAAAGTAGCCTAGAGCATGATGGAAACACATGAAACTAGTTTGTCTGATTAAAAAGAAAAATTTATACAAATCATAAAATTAGGAAGGCGGTTTGTAATGAAAGCCATTAAATAGAGAATGTAAATGTTATTTCTGTAGTCTATTTAGTATTACGTTTTAAGGTAAATAATGTATCCCAAAGAAACTGTGAAATCGATTAATAAATTCACTCTCCTCCAGTGTTAGGCAACGTGAGATGGAGTTAACCAGGGCTTTCTGTGGATGGAGAAGCATTCTTGTGCTCACATGGGGTGTGGAAGGGCTAACACTATGAGAACAACAGGTGCATGCAATTTCTGTTCAAGAGTAGTTTAAGTATCTTTAATCATTCCATTTTAAGTCAAACCATATGATCTTGAGACATAGACATTTTTTCCTTTCAGTATCAAGTACTTTTTTTTTCCTCAATGCTCCATATTAGTAGTACCCAGCTGTGAAACTAGGCTTGCCTTTTGTTACTTAAAAGCAGATAAAATGTTTACAACAGTTACAGTTGATTGCATGGTGGTTAGTTTCACATTTCTCACTCCTGTCAAGGTGACTGTGGGTCTCTAAAGAATAAATCAGGTTGCCTGACTCTTGTTTTCTGCTCAGTTCAGCTATAAATAGGTTAGTTGTTGCATCGAATATTGCAGGGTGACCACTCCGTTAGACTTGACAACTCTTTTTTAATGATAGAAAGAATTGCTTCGTCTCTGTAACTTGGCACAAAATTTGTGAATTGCAAGCCAAGTAGAGAGATTTGTATTTAGAGTTTATTATACTTTATTACCATTTTATCAAAATAGGGAAGTAGAATATTTTTAGGGAAGCAGAGCCATACCCTAAGCATATTACACAGTAAGTTTTTTCCTAATTTCCATTCGCATAAAGTTAAGGGGTGAAAATCAAATTCCCTAGGACAACTCAGGGTAGATTATTTTTTCTTATTCTGTTCAGAATATTAGAGTTTGGGAATGCTGTTGCCAGTCCCACTGTGCTTTTTTGGTCAATGTTTCTTCTCACAGTTCATGTTGCACGTGTAATTTGTTAATGGGCTTCTTGATAATTAAGATGGTATATTCATTTCATAACAGTAGGTTGTTAGGATTACATAAGACAGGAAAAAAGTGACTTTCCATGTTCTTGCCCTCGATGGTCCGGTGCAGATACCTCTGTGGAGTGTTTTGGGGTGAAGTTCAGCTAACTGTGCTTTCCTCTTTCGTTTCTTTATCTATCATAATGTGACATCTTCCTTCCCCTGTAGGATGGGCTTGTGCGGACTGAGTGTTTTGATGTTATGAGAATGTTCACATTTTAGATCTTACTTGTTTAATGTTGAGTCACAACCAGGTTATGAGCTATACTTGAAACAAATGTGCTCCAATTTTAGAAACCTTCCCTTTTGTGTAAAACTTACTTCAATCTCGTTATTTTTTCTGTTGCTTTACTAGTTTTCACTTTGAATTGAAATCCACTAAAAAATGGTCAGTAAAAGCAAGTGACAAATTGATTTATGAGATGCTGGTTGGGTTTCCCCCACTAAAATGTGAACAGTGAAATGTGAACTTCATCTTTAAACGTATTTACACAGGTTGTCACTGACGAATGCACACTGGTAAAATAGCTACAGGAATGTTTTTATCCTGCCACATCTAGTTGAAACGTTTCATGGAGGCTGTAGTTTTCAATATACACTGAAAATAGAAGGCTGTACTCCTACAGCTGATAGGAAGCGACAGCATGCCTGTTTTGCACAACATTGTCAGCCTATTAATAAAACTGTAAGAAAATCTTACGACTCTCTAAAATGGAATTTTAGGTTGTTATTTGTAATGTTTACAGTGTCAAATTTGTTGAATTAGCCTTGTGTTAAGGGGATTGCAATTAACAGGGAAAGAAATTGGCTATTGAAAAGTAAATTTTTACTTTAATACTGAAAAGCACATTGTAAAAATTTAAAACATATTCAGAGCCCAATATTCAGAGCCAGACGATGAAATGCAGCTCTTTTGGGAGGCAAATACATTTGAGAGAGGATTACAAAGGGAAATGCCTATGAGTTTAAAGAACTAAACCAGGGCTCCTACCAGTGTTAGTAGTTGAGGCATGTGTGTATTCATCTTTATTGTATGTTCTCAGAGAGGACTTCACGGCTAATGTTCTGGGTAGTAGATGGCATCCAATTCACTTTCGGTTTTTCAAATACATGTCAATACTTAAGTAGGGTAGACAGCAGCACTAATCATATTAAGCACAGTGTCTGAACTCACAGTGAATGCATAATTAATGTATTGTTTTAGAGGACCTAATATATTAGTCAAGGGCAAGAGCTTCATGCATAACTTGTTCTGTGGGTGAGGAGGAGAACTATTCCACGGTGCTGTTTGTACCACCGCAGCTAACTCTGCTCACTAAATCTATTTTGTTACACCTCTATTAGGAGCCAAAGCCATCAGACAACCTCCATTACAGTGTTTGCCACGGAGAACTCTCTCTGGGATAGTAAATGCTAATTCGGTGTCAATTAGAAAAATGCTTCTAACAAAACACTGCGATTAATAAGGGGTACTTGTGTTGATTCATTGCTGGGTTCTTTTTTTTCTGATTCCTTATAAGGATGCATCTTTCATTACTTTCTATTTATTATTTTAAATATGTTTAGCTTGAAGGCACTTTGCCATTTCATCTTTATTTTAAAATGTATCCAAATGTTTACTTCTCCATCAATATCCATTTAAAGTTAAGCCATTTGGGTCTCACTAATTTAAATTCCTTTAGCCAATCCATTGAATAAAAGGTTCAGTATAAACTCTTGAATTACTGCATTCAAACACACTTTTAAAAGTTTCTGATTTCTATAATCCTCTTAGTTTTGAAGATGTATAATGTATATTTTAAAAATAAATTCACTTTTAATAAACATCCTGTTACCACAGCTAATTAACAACTGAAAACCAAAACTCTTTTCTCTTTGCAGTATTCTGACTTTATATAGTAGATGTGTTCAAATTTTAGTATGTTATTCTGTGCTTTTATGCATATACATTTTTTAAGCTGCCTAATTGAACTGTGTGTGTTTTATGGTGACAGTGGTCACAGTTTTGTTGCTGTTATTATTTTGATGAAATTCATCTTTTGTTCAGCTCATCGATATTAGGGTGTTGGTGACAAGGGATGTCTGTTGGATGGGAGGATGCAATGGAGTACAGCATGAGGGGGAGAACTTGCTAAATGTTCCTTTGATAACTTGGTGTTTTATTTAATTCTTTCAAGCTCCTAAAGTATTGACGTCTCTCTTTTTTTGCTTTATATAATGTTTTATTAGTATTTAAAATTTATGGGGAGATGTTTACTTTAAATATTAATCAGTATGAGCATTACTGAAATATGCTAAATCTTATTGATTTGGTCTCTGATTTGTTTTTAACTTTAGAAAAAAATAGATTGTTAGTGACTCGAATTCATGTTTCCTTGAGTAATAAATAGAATCACGAATTTGGTGCAAATGACTGAATTTCCTAATTTTCATATTTTAATCTTTGAACTATAAACTTGAAAGAAAATAGTTTAATTTGACCAAAACTGTGTTATAACTTTTGAATTACTTTTGGCTTTTTAAAAAAGAATTAATTTTAAGGAAAGTTATAAAGAAACTTGTTTTAGCTATTTGTCATCTTCACTAAACCAAACTTTCTACTATAGATGTATATTTTTTAAAAATTGATGTTTTGAATAGATTATTGTTTGAAGAATACTTTTCCTCTGTCTCTTTTCCTGGTGTGCTACCAGTCAGTAAAGTTATAACATTGAGACATTCTGATAGAGTTCAAGACAGCTCAACTGTAAGCATATTTTAGCTGTTTATCATTCTTACCTCAGTTACCTCAGTTTTTACATATATTTATGTACTGAGTGCAGGGAAAGAGAGAGAAAGTATATTCTGTTGTAAAATCTTCTTAATGATTATAAATAAAAATAAGCCAGTCAGTTTAAATATTTTGTACCTATAGGAATTTTTTAAATCACATACAAAAATTCAAGTGCAATTAATGCATTCTATTTATAATATTCATGCAGATCAAAGCGAAGAAATAATATTGCACTAGTGATTTCTGTTAACAATTATATATGTGTGTGAATGTGCTGCACTGAGAATGTATGCATTGGCTTTGTGTTTAAAATATTAACATTGTTACTCTTTTTGTATTTAAAAATTAAAAGTAATATTTTTTGTCCACTTAGATGTCCTTTTATTAATTACATACTACTGAGAAGCTATTATTTTGCCCTCAAATACCAAAATAGTATTTGACCACATCAAAGTTAGCACCACCTTTAGAAGTGTTTTAAATTTTTTTCAAAAGTTGCATTTTTAATAGTAATTTGAATCTTTATGTGTGTGTGTGTGTGTGTGTGTGTGTGTGCGTGTGTGGTTTTTAAATTACAGCATTGAACTTAGAAGGCCTGCCTAGCCAGTACCTCAAATTTGTTGCAGATGCTGTATATAAATCTGATTTATCTTTTTTTTTTTCTTTAAGTCTAGACGTTTTCTGTTTAATTTTACTCTTTTTGGTACCTCTAATACTAATAAGAACATTTCACTGAACTGAACTCTTAGTAAAAGAAAAAGATGTGAAAAATGAACCTCCAAATGCTTATAAATGAAAGGATTATGTAATTATTTCATTTGTATCGACTTTAATGTATTATTTCATATTAATCTATTTTAATGATGCAATTTTGAGCATTTGCATTTTCAGCAGCAGTTTTCTTTTAGTTTGTCATGTATTTATGAGATTAAAATGTTAGCTGTGAACATTAGAAACAATGCTTATTTGACAAGAAAGCTCTCCCTGAAGCCATCAATTAAAAATACTAAATATCAGATATGTATTTCATTCAGTTATAACTTAATTATATTACCTGTGTTCTTTTTATTCTATTGTATATTTCCAGACAGAAAGTAACTATTCTCAAATATTCATTTAGTCATAATAAACAATTAATGTTTAGTAGCTTAGGGTGCAAATTATCCAGAATTCTCCTGATAGGGTGTTCATATAGTAGGGATTCTGTAGGTTTTTTACACACATGAATCCTCATAAAAATGCTTTCACCAAAAATATTTAGATAATTAAATAAAAAGGACATTGGAAGAAGGGAGCAGGGTGCTTCAAGAAGGAGAACTTAAGTACATTATGGATGGATTTATGATTGTACAGCTGGACTGAGTTACAGCAGGACTATAGAACCTAAACAAAAGTGGTCAACTTTAAGAAGAGCGTATCTCCAGGCACATTTCAAAAATCTGTATTTCTACATTTATTTTATTTTATTTTTTATTTCTTTTTTTTTTTTGAGACAGAGTCTCGCTCTGTTACGCCCAGGCTGGAGTGCAGTGGCGTGATCTCAGCCCAGTGCAATTTCTTCCTCCTGGGTTCAAGTGATTCTCATGCCTCAGCCACCCAAGTACCTGGTATTACAGGGAAGTGCCAGACACTGGGCTAATTTTTGTATTTTTAGTAGAGACGACGGTTTCACCATATTGGCCAGGCTGGTCTTGAACTTCCGACCTGAGGCGATTGGCCCACCTTGGCCTCCCAAATAGCTGGGATTACAGGCATGAGCCATCGTGCCTGGCCTTTTTTTTTTTTTTTTTAAACACTGGTTTTGCATTAGTTAAAAAAAAATCTTCCTTTTTAGATTTCGGGTACTGCTAGATATATTGTGTTTAAATTTTAGTTCACGGAAATGAAATTTATTCTCTTTACTGAAATAACACTTTATATTTCAAAATATATGTAAATATGTCAGTGTATAAATAATGTAACCTTTCCTCAGCCGATGAGTCCCTTGCCACTAAAAACTATTTACTCAAGTTCTCAGTTTGTCCTACCTAAATTCCCTTGTTTGATTTCTAGTTATACACATTCTGGCTGAATCAGTTAAAACTTCCTATAGTATTTATGTCTTTTGTAATCTTTACCAGGATCTGATTCTTCTGTAGCAGAGCTATTTTTATTTAGGCTTATATGGATAAATCAACTCTTTCAGCCTTCTGTATTTTTCTTTGCTTTGACTGTTTCGTTAAGGCCCCTTGAGAAAACTCCCCATAATTATTTTTTTCATTGTGCTGAAAGCATTGTAAACCATGTGTTCCTTTAGCAAAAGACATGAAGATGCAGGCTGTTTGTGCTCAACAAAAACAGACCTCTTTACCTTGAAAAACCAACTTTAGCAGAGCTATGCTAGCAAAAGGATAGGAGGACTCTGGGTAATATAGGGTTATATAGGGTTGGTGGTCTTGTTTTTACCTATTGAAGAATCAGATTGCAAGCCCATTTCTTTTCTTCAGCCTGTGTATCAGCCTGTCTGGGAAACTCTACAGTCACATACTAAGAAGTCCACATAAATTAGTTCGTGAGGCTTCTTAATCCTAGGTGGGTATACCTATGAGCCCTGTGTATATTCTTTCCTCTCTTCTCTTCCTGGGAGAATGTAGTGAAGGTGCTGAAGCCACCCAGTGCCAGCCTGGAGTTTCAACAAAAAATTGAGAAAGTAAAAATTCTTTGGACATAAGTGAGGAGTTTCTACTCCCAATTACATTACACTGGAGAAGTGATTATCTTACAGGTGATTGTATTCTGCCTCCCTCAGAATAATTCCTCCCTTTCTAGGAAAATATTCCTCCCATTTTTGTGCATATTTTTACAACCAAAGGCACTAGGTATAGTGTTGTTCTTAGGGAATTTCACCTCTTTAAGATAAAATCCGAGTAATGTCTACCAATGATTAGAAGATTTGAGACCCATCACTGCCTCTACAGTGCAGCTTCATAGGAAATTAAAAATTCCCCGGGACTTCTGATAGAGCTAATTGTAACAGGTACTACAAATAATACATATAGTAATGTATTGCTTAAGGTCAAAGTTTGAAACAGGCCTAGAATCAAATTCTAGCTCTCCTTATTAGGTGTTTGGCTTAAGTAATTCCTTCCTGTCATTTACATTCAGCTCTTTCATATGTAAACTGAGGCCTGTACCATCTACCCTTATAGGATTTTTTTCTAAGAGTTAAAGTAAATCCGTTAATTTTTAAATTTTCTTTTTTGTTATCTTCTTCACCACTGTCTTTGTTTCTTGGCTGTTTTCTTTGCCAGCCTCATTGTCTTCATCATATGCATTTCCATGGCCATCTTCTTCATTGTCATCTTCATCTTTGTTGTTTGCTGTCTCTCCTTTGCTTTCTTTTCTTTCCTCCTCATTTTTCTGTTCCCCAACTTTTTCTTCTCCTTTGCTCCTCTTCGCTAAATAGTCTCTCAATAATCTCCTATAGAGCCCTTTCAAGAACCTTCTAGGACCTGTGATTCTTCAAACACTGTTTGAAAACCCCTGATTTAGTCTGTGTGTGAAAAACCATCACAAAATAGGTCTTTGGTTGTACCTTCACTAAATATTAGCTTCCCAGGATAAAGAACCTAGTTCACCACTATTCCTGGTAGCACGTCATAGTGGCTTAGTAAAATTCTTCGCAAGTAAAAGATTGAATTTTTATTGCGAAGTGTAATTTGGGTATATTTAAGTCATTTAAATGAATGACCAGCTCATTGATTTGTAGACATCTTAAAAGGGCAGTTTATTAAAGAGGGAGTCAAAGGGCATTCCTAAGTAGTTACTGTAATTTATAAGAATAATCAGAAAGCAGGTTAAGAGAAACCAAAAGGAGATTGTTTAAATACATCTGGATGCATTCATTGAAGACAATATGCTACAACAGATGATAAGGTAGCTCTATCTGTATATAAACATATTTTTTAATACACATGATGTTTACAAAGTGAAAAAGCATGCTGGAAGGCAGTATATATGAAAATATAGATCAAAATACTGACTCTTCATATATGAGTATCAGTACTCTGGCTTATTTTTTTATTTTTCTATAAGAAATGAATTTTCTCTCATTTGTTCCGGCCCTGGCTTTTTGTAGTGAAATACTTTTAGATAACTGAATGTGACTGAATGGTCACATTATGCCATAAAATACACTGGATGAAGCAAGTAAAGCAGGTCAAGAAATAAAACATTTCATTTTAAATGCCCTGATGACAATAATTTAGAAAACAGTATTTGGAAATATTACAGGACAGATTTTCCCCTTAAAATAAATCATTCTCTTACAGCCTGTATTGTTCCCGTGTAATAATAGCAAATACAAAGGAGTTTCATGAGACTGAGACAGTCACTGTAAGAAAGAATGTTGCAATACTGACATACATCATGCCTGGAAAGTAATTATGTAGGAGATTCTGAAGCCTAAATCAGTAGCTTTGTACAAAGTCCTTTTCACTTAGATCTTCTGACGAAAAAAATTGGGAAATTAAATTATAAAGTGATGCAAAAGTAGGTTGTTTATGGGATGATTTCTTCCTTACTAGAAGTTTCTTTAGCTATTACATTGTCATCGTTTATATCTTCCTTTAAAAACACCTACGTTTGCTTTTGTTGGGTTTATTTTTCATAATATTCCTACATCCTATGTTAGAGTTTAATCATGAACCAAATGCCACCTCATTCTTCATCCAAACATCATGAAATCATTGCAGATGAGGTGAGGAGATAAAGTAATTGGATTAGAAATGGATGGTTTAAGTTTACACCATTTTATTATATCAGGAATTTTTGATATTTGAGATGTAGCTTTCCACAGCTGTGTGATCACTTGTGCCTAACATACGTATACGATACCAGGTTCTGTAATTTTGTTGTTTTAAATTCTGAAGGAGGATCTGTGTAGATGGTCAAATCTATCACTTAGAAAAGTTTTATCTGAAGTAAAACTACTGATACCTCAATTGAGACAGCACAGAGGTACGATCCTTGTATTACTAAATATTTCTTCCCTTGATTTTCTGCTTTCTGTCACTTTGCATTTATAAGCACTTTACTGAATGGTGGTGGCTGTGTGTGAGCATAATAGTTTGTATTTTAAAATTTTTTAGCCATAATATTTTCCTAATCTTAAACAATTAAATTTTATATATTTTATTCAGTCTTACAAATACATTTTCCTATCTTAGAATATTTTTATGAACTGTTAAATTTTCCAGAGGATATATTCGTAGTTTAACCTCTAACCTGTTAAATAATTTGAGAAGAAGAAAAAAGACATGTTTGTAGCATTATGAAACGTCTATATCAAAGAATACTCCTGGTTATTTTTTACTTTTCCATTGTTTATTCTGATGCAAAATTATAGCTTCAAATATTTATTTTCTATTTTAAAATGATTAAATATTAAGGAAATTAAATATTAAGGAAAAATATGCAATGTGACTATAGAAATATTAATAGTAATCTAATAATGTTGAAAGTACTGTGTAATTAGAACTTTAACCATTCTTATTTTCATTTCATTTTAGATTTATTTTCTAAAAGAAATAGTACAACTCAATCACTTTGGAAATTGTGTTGAGATTTTTAACTTAAAAGCTTATAACATGGTAACACTTACAGCTTGTTTAGAAATGTGGGGTGTTTGTGAAGTTCTTTACAAAGGAACCAGGTAAATCTTGGGTTAATGTTGATTTGATAAAATTCCCTAAAACTTCCCTCAAATGTATTAAAAATAAGCCAAGTTTATTAAAATAAGTCAACTGTGATTGTATTTTGTTTAATAATCAAATGTATTTTAGAAGTACGTATTTACATCTAAACATGAAAATTATTAGAAAATGTTTTCATGTTTTCATGAAAGCTTCCTCATAAAGGAAGCTTTGAGAGAACCTGGTTATCCGTTAATCTTTATTACACTAATTTGGACTAACCGGATTTGTGAAAAGTTCAAATTGTGAAATAGTTTTGAAGAAATATAATATTATTATTTTTAAAATTAAATTAGAATAATTAAGTCCTTGAAGAGTTTCTTATTGTTAAAAGTAATCTGAGTGGTGGGTATTTATGTCTATTTTTGCATGACCCATAGTAGCTAATAATGTTATAAGTGAATTAACGAACATGAGTTGTAATTATACTCAATGTAATATAAAACACTTAATAAATATACTTAAAGGTACTTAAACAGTTGGGTATCAGTCATTTAAAATGCCTGCCATCACTACCAACACCACATATTATTAAAACTATGAAATGGCGCTACATGGAATAAAAGAGTTTGCTAGATGTTAATTGCTTTCATCCAGATTTCAGTCTGAATGATGAAAAAAAACGGTAATATCTAAATTCATGAGATGGTATCATAATTGCAGATAAGGAATTTTCTTTAAAATAGTGTTTAATTCAGATTTTTATGAGTTTCAGTGTAGTCTTAATTAGTGAGATTTTAGTCGGCTTGACTTACTTTATAGGGCATAAGTGAGACTATATGTTTTCATATAGAAGTCTTTTCTTTTTTAAAAATGTGTTTAATATAGTAGATGATGGATGACTTTTACTAAGAGGAACCCTGGTATTCATAATGGTTGAGTCAGTGTTTCTGAACTCTTTTGGTTCTTCTTTGCTTTGGTGTTAAATAATTCCTTTTTATACTATAAATATTAGTAATACTTTTTAGTTACTTGTACTTTAAAGGCTTCATAATGTAGACTCCATGATGCCCTCAAATTCAACAAATGTTAATGCCTAAAGGAAAAACGGATGATTCTTTATAATTGATTATATATAGATCTTTACAGAATATTTTTAGGTTTTATCTAGTTGTCTTGTACTCATGACCTTTAGGAATATTATTAATCATATGCATACATGCTTGTTAAAGTATTCTTAAAGAATGTGACGAGATAAAAAATGCAAAGTTATCTTTTGTATCAGCTTTTTTTTCAACCATCAAGAACTCCAGTAAACAACATACGTATTAGAAAATGTTTTCTGGAAAAAATTAACTGAGTTCTTACAAGTATTTTAATGGTTGTTCACATTGGAAGATGAAAAGCATCCGCCTTTGTCAGATAGTGTTTCAGAGCACAGAATAACTCTGTTAGATGCCTAATTTTGCTTTGTATGTGGGACACAGATGTTTTCACCTCCAAAAAGGGACAGCAAGCACATAAAAGGAGATCAAACTCGTTCCCAAAGAATATGTGTGGTGTGACACACTCTTGGAGAGGAGTTCGAAAGTAATTAGCTGAGTAAGCTAAAAAACAGCAATGCTATTTAACTTTAATAGCAGAAAGTGTGCCTTTTAAGGTAGTAGTTTTTTGACTAGACATGGGTAAATTAAATGTCCTTGGTGTTTTTTTTGTTTTTTAAGTTAAGCTGTTTATTTAGAGATCGTCATAGATTCACATGCAGTTGTGAGAAATAATATAGAGAGATTGCATGTAGCCTTTACCTATTTTCCCACACTGGTAATGTTGCAGAACTATATAGTACAATATTACAAGCAGGATGTTGACTTTTTGTTTTAAAAATGTTTTTTGAGTCTGTCTAAATGGCCAAAGCATAACACTGTTTTATTTTATTCTGAATAAAAGGCAACAGTATATAAGATGCATATAAAAATTATCTTAAAAATTAGCCTAATAAATATATGATGAGATGTCTGTTCCAGTGTGGGCATGAAGATTCATACTATATAGAGCTGTTCATATTTGAATAGGTAAAACATTTCGAAATTGTATGTAGTATTCTCTTTGCTTCCTATGCAGTTTGTTTGTTCTAACGAAATATTTTATTTTAATCTTTTTCTTTATCTGTGTAGTATACAGATTTTATTAAGTTGAAATCTTTGAATAATTTTGGTAACCAATATTTTAATTATAAAATTTCTTTGGAACTAATGTAGCTATTTTGTTATGAATGAAAATGTGTTTATTATTAGTTTAGCAAACATATTACCAATTTTAGATATTAGGTTGGTAGTTCTCAAATTTTACCGTGTATAAGGAATCACCTGGGGACCTGACTGAAAATGCAGATACTTGTCTCCACTCCTAGATATTCTACTTTAGGTCAGAAGTGAGACCTAGGGATCTGCATTTATAATTAAGGACTGCAGAAGATTTTGATGCAGATGAACCCTGAACTGCACTTTGAGAAACACTTAATATTGAGCTTTTTACATTGTATTGTAGAAGCAATAGCGTGTTGATTTTGTACTCTAAATGTGTATAAAAAACATCATTTTGTTTTCCAAAAATAGATTTTTATTCAAATATGTAATTACTGTTTTTTCATAGTCTTACTACGTAACCTATTGGAATTTTTAGATTTCAACATTACAGTTCGGTAATACCTGTGCTCTGCAATTAAAATCTTTTTCAAACTCATGGCCAGCAACTCAGGAAAAGTAAAGGCATTTGAGTAGCAAAGAAAAGAGCTTGGAATACGGATTGAGAGCCACCAAAAAGTGCTCTGTCAATAGTTGTGTTTCATCAAATAAGTTGTTTGGATTTTGTTTTCTTCAGGCATTTTTAATTTTCTTTTTAAGTAATGACAAAAGAAATTAAAAATAGCAAGTTGGGGATTAGAGATGGAGATAGAGAGAAGAAAACATTGGCATCAAACAAAGCAAAATGTAAAGGTGATTGATTTTAAGAAGCTAAGGAGTTTGAGCAATCTGATGTGACAGCAAGTACACTGAGTCATTCATTGGGAAAGAGATGAAATGATATTCAGTAAATTGTTTTGAAGGCTCAGAAATATGAGATATTTTAGAAATACTTCCATCAAAACTGGTTTCAATTTCATTAATATTTGGATATGCATACAAGAAAATTACTTCATTAATCTAGAAAATTCATTTATATGCAACATCTTATTTCCCAGAGATGCCATAAAAACGAAGTGTGACTTACTCATTTGAGTTTTGAGTAACATCTTCCTTCTAAGAAAAAGCTAGGTAATTATACATACCTTTTTTTAGACTTTTTTCTTTCTGTTAGCAAAACAAAGCCTAGATGTGCTTTCCATTCACTTCCAGTTTGCTCAAAACTTGACATTTGGCTCGTGTGGGACATACTGATGTTTTAGGAAATGTCTTGCTATAAAGCACGGCTGAGACTTTGGCCGTTTGAATCCTGTACTTACTTGTTTCCTTGGTATGTACATTTCAAAACTTTCAGTGAATCTCTGACCTCAAAATACATTTTTATGGTAGCTTTTTAAAAATCATTATAAAGTTAGCAGAACAAGAACTTCAGCTTGTCTCCCAATGTTAGAAATTAATTATAGTGAAAGATGACAAAGATGGACATGTGTGGTTCTAGTCTGTTCATAAAGATATTTGCATGTGATAATTGCCTCATCTAAAAAATCACTTTATTAAATCTTTGGATTTTTTCATAAAGTAAAAGCTATAGTGTTTAGTATCCATTTGACATTGAAATCTTTTTGGTTATTTGTTTGTCAGTTTCTATTTTTCATTGAAACTTCAAGTTTACTTAGACTGTCCTAATGATTTTTGTGTGTGTGTTTCTGTTTGAAAATCAGTAAGAAGGCTGTCTAAGTCTGTGTGAGGTGGCGAGCAAGTAAATGAGTAAAGATGGTTTTAGGTGGTGTTTTTTTTTAAATTGTTTTACCAAGAGTTGGTGAGGATGCTAGAAGGCAGGCCTTCTCACTGTTGGTGAAACTAAATTGGTAATGCCTTTCTGAAGGGAAATTTTAGAAGTATAGTTTAAAATTCTTAAAAACATATATTTTCTTCAACCCAGTAATTCCATTACTGCAAGTTTTTTTCTAAATTATCAAAATATGTGCAAACATATTTATATATTATAAACGTATTAAATATTTCAGTATAGAAAAAGTGATCTCAGTAAATTATGTTTTATTCATGTAATGTAATACTATACAATATCATAGAAATTGCATTTCCAGATGATATTTAATGACATGGAAAGTTTCTGAGTCCTAAATGAGAAACTATTAGAATATAATAGTGTGCACAGTATGTATATGTCTGAGTGATTGGATCAGAAAATATTTATACTTTTTAACTCATTCTTCTTTTAGAAATTAATATATTCTAAGTGAAAGTAAATATTTACATCTCTTTTTAAACTGCTGAACAGAGGTAGGAGAATAAAAATAATTCTTCCCGTGTGGGTTATTATATATTTAATGCTTTCATACACAAAATTTTAAGAATAGTATTGTTAAAAGAGTGTGATTAGGGTTTCCGACTCATATATAGGCTTTAACACTATCTAATACAAATCCCTTTAAAATAGTAAACGAATAAATGAAAGAAAAATAAATAGTATTAAGGTAGACTGGAAAGGGTATCAGTTACTGAATGCATTTTCTATGTCTAGATTAATCTTCGTGTCCTTCAACAATTTGCCTGTGTTCCTGGTTTTTCTTTCCATGCAGATTAGGTCATTATTCAGACAGAGTTTTGTGATTCTGTCAGAGCTCTTAATTCCAAGATGTTCTTAAGTGGCAGACACAATTCAGTTGTTTTTTTGTTTGTTTGTTTTGTTTTGTTTTTTTTACCATATTTCTACAACCTAGCAATCTTACTACACTAAAATCAACCAGATTTCTTACTCTGATTCTGATTCTTTGAAATATTTCATAATGTGGTGGTCATTAAAGGGACACAAATGAATAAAATTTCCTTACAAAGGGAATAGCGTGACTCAGCTATAATATATTGGCTTACAGCTCTTGATCAGTTCTTTTCAATAACACACACATGCACAAATAGACATCATACTGTATATGACATGTCAAAATCTGATATTTTCTCTTAATATCAAATCATGGACTTTCCAGGTCACTAAATATTATTTGTTTTTAAGGGGCTTTTAGAATATTGCGTATTGTGCCATTTTACAGATAAGCCAAACTTTACATTAACGTAGCCCACATTGTCAGACATTGAAATTATATCTAGTACATTATAAGCAACTCCACTAAAGATAAACATGCTGATTGTCCTTGTTGAAAAGAACAAAATCATTTAAAATGTTTTCTCCATAGTATCCTCCTAATGGCAACCACTGTATTGGTAGCAAGAGTAATTTTTTTTAAGTTTACATTTTATATTGTGAAGGGTTAGCCCTACCGGTTCTTGAGTGCTAGCTATATAAGTAAACATAGATTTTTGTGGAAAGTGCTCAGGTGTTCTGTACCCCAGTGCCTGGTGGGCCACATTTTGGATGTACAGTATTGAGACTCATAATCGGTCCTTTCTCTAAACTTATTATTAGCAGTTATCATTTGCATTTCTGTAGATCTTATTGTACTGCTTCCTATTATTTTATAAACAAGTGTCTTATCTCCTAAGCTGGACCCTGAGCTGAAGCCAGGATCTTTGTCTTACACTGCCTGATTGTCTCCTCATCCCAGCATTGTCTCTTGCTCAAGTATAGTGTGCTGTGTGGTGTATTCGGTAGTAAGGAAGCAACAGAGACTCAAGACAGACTGCCTGGGATCATATCCAAGCAGTACGACCTCAATCATTTACTTTATTTGTCTGGGCCTCAGTTTCCTCATCTTTAAAATGATGATAATGATAATGCCTCCTGAATAGGGTTACAGTGAGAATTACATGAAGTAATACACAAAAGAACTTAGCCCAGACTTGGTAATAGTAAGCCCTTAGTAAATAGTCACTAATGGTAGTAAATTGTTCTTGATTTTTGTAAAAAGTAAGTTGGGGCATTGCTGTAGTCTTTTTTTATCAGTATAAAAAAAGGCACTGGTGTTCAATATTTTGCATGTCTGTTATAGTCATCCAGTTACTAAACTCGCTATAGATTTTCACCTGCTTTAATAAAATTATGAATGATTATCATGAGAGGCTAACACATTAATTAACCCTCATAATATTAGCCAGTATTGGTCTAATGAATTGTTTATAGCAAATTTGCTGGTTGACTCATAGCAAATGTACTGCCTTAATCACTAAACTAAACTCACAGCTGAGAATATATACTACTTTTCAAGTAGAAAGTTGACAAAAATAAAAGGTTTTATAATTTTATTATTGAAATTTTCATAAGAAAGTTTCACATGAAATAACCTAGCTACACCTTTCCTATACCTAAATAAGTAAATGAGATTTCTTAGCAATAAAATAAATAGGTATAAAAGTTGCATAGTGATTGCAAGCTTAGGTATTTCATTCATAACCATCACTGTTTTAAGAGGAAAAAATACAGGTGGGCACATTTGAAGCCTTATACTTGGAAGGATCCCTGTGTTGACTCCAGTATTTAGTATCCAAAACTTTTTCAGCTTGCAGTGTTTGTTGATTGCCTGTCTTGCTGTACTAGATGTCTGTAACTTCTTGGAAAAAATTAGAATGTGCTAGGCCAGGCGCAGTGGCTCACGCCTGTGATCCCAGCACTTTGGGAGGCCGAGTAGGTGGATCACCTGAAGTCAGGAGTTCGAGACCAGCCTCAACATGGAAAAACTCCATCTCTACTAAAAATACAAAATTAGCTGGGCATGGTGGTGCATGCCTGTAATCCCAGCTACTCGGGAGGCTGAGGCAGGAGAATCGCTTGAACCTGGGAGGCGGAGGTTGTGGTGAGCCTAGATCACGCCATTGCATTCCAGCCTGGGCAAGAAGAGCGAAACTCCGTCTCAGAAAAAATATACAAAAATTAGCCAGGTGTGGTGGCAGATGCCTGTAGTCCCAGCTAAACTGAGGCAGGAGAATCGCTTGAACCCGGGAGGCGGAGGTTGCAGAGAGCCGAGATAGTGCCACTGCATTCCAGCCTGCGTGACAGAGGGAGACCCTGTCTCAAAACAAAAACAAACAAAAGAAAAAGAAAAATTAGATTGTGCTATAATAGTAGTAAAAATAAAACAAAAGTTCTGAGCAATGTAGGCATGGAGAACTGCAGCTATCCATAAACAAATAAAGAAAATGTCATTCTGAAAAGCACTCAACAGTAAAGAAACCTTTTCTGATAGGGCTTCTCTTGTAAGTCTATTTGAATTGCCATCTTTTTACAAGGAACTTTCTTCCTCAAACTAACCTTCAAAAGAGTTTCTGATGAAAATTTTACATTTCCAATGTGTTTTGGAAAGCCTGAAAGATTTAATGTGGTTTGGAAAATGTAATGTAACATTCAATTTTAAAAAATATTTCCCAACCATGTGCAAATCTTTTTGAAAGCATGTAGCCACATCGATCTGTACTTATTCTTTGTTTATGATTCGTCTCCTTTTTATTTTAATAAGATTTTTTTGACAAGAGAACAAAAAACTATAGACCTACCAGTCTGAAACAAATAACAAACTGTAAATTATATTAGTATTTTAGGCATTCTTCCAGATTATTTCAGAGTAATCTTAGTTAACATTTTTAATGACTGCCTGATATTCTATCAAGTTGTTTACCATGTTTTAATCATTCTATTAGTGTTTCTTCTAATCATACCTGTTAACAACCACAGTAGACACTTTTTATGGTAGATAGATAGTTTTCTCCTCTATTTCTGTATGTATTTCCTTAATATGTAGTTTCAGAAGTGGAATTTATTAGAGATAAACTAAATTCATTAAATTTAGAGTTTCTTATGTCTTTCATGAGAACATTTTTCCTTTTCATTCATAAATGATTTTGAAACACTGTATTCTTACTTTCATATTCCTGTTTATGTTTTTGTTTTTAATGTTAAACATTTTCGGCCGGGCGCGGTGGCTCAAGCCTGTAATCCCAGCACTTTGGGAGGCCGAGACGGGCGGATCATGAGGTCAGGAGATCGAGACCATCCTGGTTAACACGGTGAAACCCCGTCTCTACTAAAAAATACAAAAAAAACCTAGCCGGGCGAGGTGGCAGGCGCCTGTAGTCCCAGCTACTCGGGAGGCTGAGGCAGGAGAATGGCGTAAACCCGGCAGGCGGAGCTTGCAGTGAGCTGAGATCCGGCCATTGCACTCCAGCCTGGGTGACAGAGCGAGACTCCGCCTCAAAAAACAAAAAACAAACAAACAAAAAAAACATTTTCTATTCCAATAGTAACCTCATCTACCTGTTAAGAGGCAATATAAAATTTGGATTATTAAATAGCATGTAATATATGTGATTAGTAATCGTCAGCTAGTAATCTTCAGTGAGCTTGTTCTTCATTTAATTGCAACATTACGTCTGATCTTTTTGTTGCAAAGCTTTCAGAATCTTGACGTGTGGTAATCTGCTTTTAAAAAAGCTTTTAACAGAATTAATAAGTTGTCACATTATGATAAATGATGCCTCTAATACATTGAATTATTAAAACTATCATTTTGAAAAATTATATTAGTACAAACTAGTTTCTACTTTACTGCTATTACTCATACATTTCAAAATTCATACATGGATATCGTCTAGGATTTTTTTTGCCTAATCATGAGTTATAGTGTTAATTTAAAGTTGTAGTGTTAATTCAATTATGTTATAGTGTTAATCTATGTGTTTTAGATCTCACTTTTTATCTGAAACCGTTCGAAAATATGTATTATTAAAGGCCAGTTAACAAAATTTCCACTCCCCCTCCCCAGTGTGACTTTCCTTATTTGTATTATACCTATAAAGACTGCCCCTTACATTGGCCGGGCACAGTGGCTCACGTCTGTAATCCCAGCACTTTGGGAGGACAAGGTGGGCAGATCGCCTGAGCTCAGGAGTTGGAGACCAGCCTGGGTAATATAGTGAGACCCTGTCTCTACAAAATATACAAAATTAGCCAGGCATGGTGGTGCATGCCTGTAGTCCCAGCTACTTGGGAGGCTGAGGTGGGAGGATGGCATAGAGCCCAGGAGGCAGAGGTTGCAGTGAGCTAAGATGGTGCCACTGCTCTCCAGCCTCAGTGACAGAGCCAGTCCCTGTCTCAAAAAAAAAAAAAAAAAAAAAAGACTACCTTTTATAAGAATTAGGAGTATTTCAGTCTATTCTCATAGTGGAATAAAAATCACTGTAAACTGGATAGGCTAAAATAAATTTAGTAAGTCTTAGATGATTTAGCATTACAGACTTTTTTTTTGTAAAGACATTTATTATCTAACATTGTTTTATGTAATTGCAGATTTTATTATATTTCAGGAGTCCACTTACCTTTTCATTTGCTATGAATTTTGTTGTTGTGGTAATGATTGTTGTTTAATGTTTCAACTTGCCACATATAATTTAGAATTTCATTGCCTCACATAAGAGTAGCAGTATATGATCTGGAAGATTTTTTAAATATAGAATTGTACTAAATAGAGAATTGTGGTCCATATGACATTTCTAAAGTAAAATCTCTGCTTGGAAATGTACTCACATAAGTTTTAAAATGTCTTTTCTGTCTTGAAGTGTTCAGAATTTCTCCTGGGATCAGGTTTTCATTATGATTTTAACATGGTCATTGTCAATATCAAGCCCATCCGTGCTGCTGTCACTCAAATAAGGGGTAACGGCCTCTGTATTAGAAAACCTGCCCTCCCACTAGCCAGAAACTAGTATTCAAGAGTCAAGTCTAGTTAGTAAAATTAAAACCTTTTCTTTTTGGAAGTATTTTACTAAGACATTAATGCTCTTCCTTTAACTCATATTTGTCAGAAAATTAGATGTTACTTTACACAGATAGTTGTGCAGACATGGAAAAATCACATATATTTCTGGATTTTAAGAATTATGTCGGAGACAGAAAACTGTGACATAGGCAGACAGCCAATAAATACATAACCTATTGTAATTCTCTTAATATTGGGATTTGATGACCAAATGTCATTTATCTAAAGCTGCATAATTATGCCAATTAAATCATAGTCACACATCAATTACTGTTATTTATGAGTATTTAAAAATATTTGCCTGCTTTCTGAGTTAAATTGGTATTTGGCAGAAGAGTTAGAAATAAATTCCCTTTATGCCATTTTTAACTAATTAAGTCTTTTTTTCCTTGAAAAACAAAGCACCATTGAAAGACTGAAAATGAACCATTGAACCCTATTGTATCTTTTCTTTATTAGAAACTCTTAATAATTTGAAATTTTTATCTACGTATTTTAGAAAAGCAAACATTTCTTCCCACTTTGCTATTAAAAAGAGAACTGAAAATATTTTGTGTGTATATCAAAAACTTTTCTTCCATAGATGGACCACGTTGTTATCTTTTTCATTCTTTATGGTGGTAAGTTCATACATTACTCTCTCAGGACATGGTGACTATGCTTGCAACACATTACAGCTTTTTGTTTGGCCTCTCAGGAAAGAAGCTATGTACTTCAGTTTTTCAGGGTTCTGGGGAATTACCCAATATTCTGTCCACTGTGCATGACAAATGTCTCACCCTGCTGTAAGAATTTTCAGCCTTTTTACATCTTTCAGCAAAGGACCTCTAGGCCCCCTCTATCATGTGGATGGTCCAATTCTACTATAAAGGCATTGCCAATAATCAGGTTGAAAGAAAAGCTAGGAACAGTTGTAAAAAGCTGTCAGGAGTATTCAAATTAACAACTATCTTATAGATGCATATTGCCCATGTTGTCTTCTTAAGACCTCTTTGAAAATGTCCCAATGTATTTCAAGTACTGATTTTATCCTTTAATGCAAATATTATTATTTACTATTTATTGTTGTTTTAATGGGATAGTCATTGTTTTTATTTATGATTCCAGTGTCTTCCACTGAAATGTATAAAGAAGCACATTTTGTAAGGTATTTGCTTGAAAACATACACTCCTTAAACGTGAAGATTTTTAAGTTATTTTAAAATACTTTTATGGAATTGGTAAGGAAGTCTTTCAGGATTGTGGAGAAAATGGGCAGTAGAGCAATTTTGCCTAAGATGAAATGCACTAGAATTGCTTGTACTCCCAACACAGCATCTCAGAGATGGAAGAAACAGAATCGTTAAAGAGAGGTTTCAAGTCACTTTGCTTAGGTAATATAGTAGAAAGCTGTTATCTCCTCTCTGACCAAATCACTTCCCTTGTCATTTGGGTAGGATCTGAAGTTCGAAAACAAACTGTAATCTTAGAGGAAATGTGTAAATCTTTCAAGGTGTTATTGAACATTTTGAACATCTTGAACACTATAAAAAGCATACGCAACTGTCTTTTAAAGATGTATTATATATTCTCTGATAGGCAAAATGGATGAGACCTACTTTTTCCCCATTCCCCCTGGCTTCCCCCTTTTTGTTTCCCTCCTTCCCCTTCTCTCTGTTGTATAGTGTCAGGCTTTTGCTGATGATGAAGGCAACAGGTGTCAGGAGTGCTAAAGCAAGCTGGCTTTGTGCCCACAAGCCTACAGTGCAGATACTGTGTCACCCTAGCTTTTGGTGAATTGTTGTGTCCTTCCAAGAGAAGGGATAACCCAGTTGAAATACTGCAACTCCTGAGGGATTAATGTGTTTCCTTTGCTTTATAGTTCAGAATTTTACAGTTTCTTTGTTTGGGAGTTCTCAGGTTGCTTAATGATTTCTCTGGCCTCCACCCCCACCGTGTTGTGACCAGATGTATATCATAACTGTATTTGGACCTCTGTAGATTTGCCAATTTTATTGATTAGTATGTGGTATAACCTTTTCTTTTTGAGTATATCATTTTTCTGCAGTAAATGTTCATGTTCTGTTTGTTTGTTTTTAAATGATGGCATTTTCAACTCTGTAGTATTTTCGAGAATGGATTCCAGGGTCATACTGTTGTCACATTATTTTCTCCTTGTTAATGTTGTCAGTAAGCATGCCTATTTTGTGTTATAATTGTGAGGGGATCTGCAAGGATTTATTAACTATGAAAGTCTTGTATTCATATACGATTGTGATGAAGTAGCACCAGTGGATGAAAAATTTTCTAATCTTTTAAGTCCTAGTTTGAAAGGTGTTTGGTTTTCTTTCAATTTTGCAACCTAAATAGTCTGTTAACATTAGAAGTTTTTAGTGAGCTTTAATACATTTATTTATTGTTCTTGAAAACTGGCCTTAAGAATGAACTGTTTTTAAAACAGTTTTTGCAAAGATGGAATTGTAGCCGTTGGCAGCTGTTAGAGTAGAAATTCCTTCGAGCTTATTTGGAGATTTTAGAAGGAGCTTAACCCCACCCTGGATACCCCTGTTAACTAAATATGCTGCCTACAATGTGAGCCCAAAGTTTTCTTTTCTTTTTTTTTTTTTTTTCCTTTTTCTGTCTCCCAAATGCTAACCTTGTGCTAAAATCAAATAATGATGCTGGGAGATTTGTGGGATTTGGGAGAGGGGTTAGGATGGGGCAAAACTGAGCATAGTTAGGTATAAATGGGAATAATACAGTTAAAAGACAACAAACTAAATGTGCTCTACAGAAAAGGATAATTGATGGAATAAATTTCCTAGAAGGTGGAAGTGGACAGGATTACCAGTCCAGGTTAGGAGAGAAGAGGTTACACAGTGGTAGCGATGATAGTAGGAAAAGGAGGGAGTGTCCTGTTTGAGGACCTCAGTGTTCAATAAAATAGAAGGCTGTGCCCTGTATTATAGGTGTGGGGTGGGGGGTGCTATGTAGAAACATCAGATTCTTGAGAATGGACCAGATATGAAACCCTGTGGAGAGAAGCAGATTGAGTTGACTAGAGAGCACATTTGAAGTTTGTGGTTGTGTACTTGTAATGAATCCTCTTGTCCTATAAGGTGTCTTTTTCCAGCATAGCTCCACTGCTTAGGCACATGCACAGAGAAGAGTCGAATATTAGGGTAAAAACTAATAAGCCCTAGGTAGTTGGATATGTGCTTTCAATGCTGTGATGGGTCTTGACAGCCAGGGGGTAGAGTGAGTGAAGACCTGAAAGCATGTCATCCTTGAGAAACCAAAAGGTAGCTCAGAATGCTTAGAGTATAGCATGAAATAGGTAGAGAGCAAGAAAGAAAAGAGCCTGGAGAGGTAAAAGGAGGCAAGAGCTGTTATGAAGAGCTTTATAAGCCGTGTTAGAGTATTTAACTTTATTCCTTGGTAGAAAGTAACATGATAAGATTTGCATCTGACAAGATCACTTTGACTATTCTGTGAAAAATTACTAGGGGAGGATCAATACTGGGCGTAGGGGAAGTAGTCAGGGGGCTGTTGTAATCTAGGCAAAATAAAATAACCTGAATTAAGGAAGTGGCACTGAGGATAGGATTAAAAAATGGGTGTATTTGAGAAATATTTCAGATCAACATTTTGCCTTCCCCTGACTTTCTGGAGAAAAAAAGGTTAATTGACTAAGGCTCCATTAATGTTGGTTTTATATTACCTCACTTTAGTAATACTGTATTAGTTTACCTAAAGAGGGTCTGTCCATATTTTATATCATTTTGGTAGAATTTTTTTATTATCTTTTTTTCCTGACTGGAAAATTCATGGTCTTATGACGTTCTTCATAGAAATGGAAAAAACTATCCTAAAATTTATATGGAACCACAAAAGACCCAGAATAGCCAAAGATGTCCTAAGCAAAAAGAACAAAACTGGAGGAATCATATTACCTGACCAAATTATACTACAGAGCTATAGTAACCAAACAGCATGGTACTGGCATAAAAACAGACACATAAACCAATGGAACAGAATAGAGAACCCAGAAACAAACTCACACACCTACAATGAACTTATTTTTCACAAAGGTGCCAAGAACATACACTGGGGAAAAGACAGTGTCTTCAATAAATGTGCAGGGAAAACTAGGTATTTATATGCAGAAGAATGAAACTAGACCCCTATCTCTTGCCTTACACAAAAATCAAATCAAAATGGATTAAAGACAAATCTAAGACCTCAAACTACTACAAGAAAACAGTGGGAAAACTCTCTAAAACATCAGCCTGGGCAATGATTTCTTGAGTAATACCCCACAAACACAGGCAACCAGAGCAAAAATGGACAAATAGGACCACATCAAGTTAAAAAGCTTCTTCACAGGAAAGGAAACAATCAACAAAGTGAAGAGACAACCCACAGAATGGGAGAAAATATTTGCAAACTACCCATCTGACAAGGGATTAATAACCAGAATGTATAGGGAGCTCAAACAACTCTCTATAGGAAAAATAATCTAATAATCTCATTTTTAAATGGGCAAAAGATTTGAATAGACATTTCTCAAAAGAAGACATACAGATGGCAGACAGGCATATGTAAAGGTGCTCAACATCATCAATTATCAGAGAAATGCAAATCAAAACTACAATGTGATATAATCTCACCCCAGTTAAAATGGCTTGTATCCAAAGGGAGACAATAACAGATGCTGGCAAGGATGTGGAGAAAAAGGAATCCTTGTACACTGTTAGTGGGAATGTGAATTATTAGTAGAACCACTATGGAGAACAGTTTGGAGGTTCCTCAGAAAACTAACAATAGAGCTACCATATGATCCAGCACTTCCACTGCTAGGTATATACCCAAAAGAAAGGAAATCAGTATATGGAAGAGATATCTGCACTCCCATGTTTGCTGCAGCAGCTCTGTTCACAATAGTCAAGATTTGGAAGCAACCTAAGTGTCTATCAGCAGATGAATGGATAAAGAAAATGTGGTCCTTATACACAGTAGAGTACTATTCTGCCATTAAAAAGGATGAGATTCCGTCATTTGCAGCAACATGGATGGAACTGGAAATCTTTATGTTAGGTGAAATAAGCCAGGCACAGAAAGACAAACATTGCATCTTCTCAGTTATGTGTAGGATCTAAAAATCAAAACAATTGAGTCTATGGAGATAGAGAGTAGAAGGATGGTTACCAGAGGCTGGGGAGGATAGTGGGATGGTGGGGATGGTTAAGGTACAAAAAAATAGGATGAATGAATAAGGCCTAATATTTGATAGTATAGCAGGGTGACTATACAATAATAATTTAATCGTACATTTTAATAACTAAAAGAGTATAATTGAATTGTTTGTAACACAAAAGATAAATGTTTGAGGGGATGGATATCCCATTTTCCATGATGTGACTATTATACATTGCATGATGGTATCAGAACATCTCATGTACCCCATAAATATATATACCTACTATGTACCTACAAAAATTAAAAATTAAAACAATTAAAAACAATTTTTAAAGAAAACATATGGTCTTTATAGACAGTTGAAAACTACAAAAAGGTAAAGAATAGTAAGTTAGCTTACCTGTCACTATCCAGAGACAAGGATTGTAAATATTTTGATGTTTTCTCCTTCCATCTTTTTTCAGAAAGCATTGCTTGCAAATTGAGATCTCTCTGAAAGGAAAAAGGGGTCAGTTCCATAGCAGTGATTCTTGGAGCTAGTAAAAACCAGTTTAACTTTCTGAGTGTTTTACTTGTAGGATGTGGCACTTTGCCTCTGATAAGTGCTAGGTGACCTTTTAGATCCTTTATTTTTTCCTTCATGGATGAAGCCTTAAAATCCAGCCTAATGAGAGACGGCCTGAGTAATCTGTTCAGAGGAGAACGTTGCCCCAATCACCACATGGAGTGAAAAGCCACTTCTGATGAATGCCAGAGCACACACATTCATTATTTCAAATGCCTCATAGGGGGAAAATCAATGGGGAGCAGTCTTACTTAGTTTGTTTATTCTAGGTAAGGCAACAGAGCATTGGTAACGAGAGAGTAATGGCTGACTGGGTGTCTTTACTGAGTTGTAAGCTGAAAGTAATGGCATGTGGAATCCTGCTGGATAAGGTGCCTCTCCCCGTGCTTTATTTTTTGTTTGTTTGTTTTTAACATCCCTTTTAACTTGGTCTGAGATTGATCGAGACATTATCTTGAACCCTGGAAGCTGTGAGCCATATTGGAATGACAAACACTTGTTGACAGTGTTGAGAAGATGGATGGAAAAACAAACTCCCACGAGGGTCACGTTTGTGTTCCTGTTGACTCTCTAGAAGAATGTTGCGTCCATTATTTAACGTAGGGGAAGAAAAAGTTATTATCAAATTCAGTATTTCTGAGCCTGTCTTACAAACATCTCTAGAATACATCTGTCTTTTGCATAGGATATAATTAATCAAAGTAGGACTATGAAGTACATCACTTAGGCTGTTCTATTTCTAGCCATTTTTGTTATCTATGTATTTTGGCTCACAGAGTTCAATAGTATCATAAGTATGTATTGTCTGTTAGAAGGATTAGTAAGTGTGTATTTTGTATCTGAGCATTAACTATTTGGATAATATATAATTATAATTAATATAATATATTTTAATGTATTACTCGTAGTTATATATACTATATTAAAATACAACATGTTATATTTTATAATATAAAAGGTATTATTAGATAGCCTATAACATATATAACAATATATTTATAATATATTAAAGTTAATATTCACCGACATAAAAATGTGTATAAGAAAGCACAAACATTAGAATAGGTGTCTAATAGATATTTATCCATTAGTATAACATGCCCTAGATTTTTATCACGTGACCATGAGGAGAAAAAAATGATCCATTTACTACTCTGTTAAATAGAACTGTTAATTGATTCCCAAACTGATTATGAGATGAAGACTAATATAAATACTTACTATGTTTATATCAATTAATGCCCTTCAGATATGTAAACTAGGAATACCGTTTCTACTACAGGCAAGTTATTTTGTAGGTACAATGTATGTGAAATGAAATGATTCGAGGTTGTTAGCTTTACAGTGTATTGTAAATAATTTAACTGCACCTGTCTACTGAGCATCTTCTCACTTTTTTGTAATAAAATTTTCCTTTGCTATGGAGAAAATAGTACATGTGGTTTTAGTGGCTATACTGTGTCTTTGTGTCTCTCTACCAACACCCTCCGCATGCTCGCAGGATAGTTACCTCATTCCTTGGCCATGATGATTCATGGCTGTGATGGTTCTGGACTTTTCTTGGAGCTAGGCGGAAATAAACTAGTTTTCAGGGTGGCTAGGAGTGTGGAAGGCAGGGACTACCATTGTCATTTTGCCTGTTTCATGGAAAAAGCCTGCATGCAGGAATAAACCAAGCCAATTTAAGAGATGGAAGGAGCCAGTATCATGATGGCATCATTTGAAATTCTGAATCTTGTCCTTCCTGAAAGCAGGTACAACCCTGTTATAAGCAATAATAAAGCCCCATTTTCCTTTGAGCTAGTTTGAGTTGTGTTTCTATCACTTGCAATCCCAAGAGCCTGAGTACTATAACAGATCCCAGGATTGCCAGAGGGCAGTAAATGTGGATAAATGTGGGGGAGGATATGACTGATTGGGAAGGGAGATGGTGAGGAAGTGAACCTGAAGAAAAAAAGGAAAAGTTTACAGCCAGACACAGTGACTCACACCTGTAATCCCAGCACTCTAGGAGGCTGAGGCAAGTGGATCATTTGTGGCGAAGAGTTCAAGACCAGCCTGGACAATGTGGTGAAACCCCATCTCTACCAAAAATACAAAAAATTAGCTGGGTGTGGTGCCGTGCATCTGTGGCCCCAGCTACTTGCGAGGCTGAGGTAGGAGGATCCCTTGAGCCCGGGAGGCAGAGGTTGCAGCCAGCGTGATTGTGCCACTGTACTTTAGCCTGGGCAATAGAGTAAAACCCTGTCTCTAAAAAAAAAAGAAAAAAGTTTACAATGAAAGGAGTTCTAAAAGATTGGTGGATTTTAATGACGAAAGACTGAGAGGAAAACCTCTTTTGAACATTTAACCTAGACAGAAAATAAGTTGATTTCTGAAGAAAAGGTGTTATTCCTTTCTGTGCAATATTAACGTTTGAAATGTTTAGTCTTTGTGTATTAGTATGTTGGAGGTTAAAGGAGTCAAACCCCGTTGTAGGTTTGATTTCAACTGGAAAGGGTGGAGGCCTTGGAGGTAACCTGACCATTAGAATCGATGTCCAGTCTTTCCCTCAATTCTCTTTTATCCCATTCTGTGGCCACAGACAACTAAGAGAAAGGAGGGCATGTTTTCTGGGGCTTTGGTTTGTATGGTTCCAGGGAAAGACGTTTCAGTTGGCCCAGTTTGAATCAGATAATACACTCAGTAATCACTGTGTCCAGCAGTAGTGTAAGGTACTGGATTCTTTAGCATTTGAGACCATGAACAAGAGCCTTCAACTAGAAGAAGGCAGGTGCAGTACAAGACTGGTCCCTGACAGAATTAGCTTGACCTGGACAGCTGCCCAAATTCTGTTTACTACAGCATATTACTTTCAGTGTTCTCTGAAGTAGTGAGGGCATATGAAAAAGGGGGCCAAACAGTATATTCTAGGGGTTGATATGACTGCATTTGTCTTTTGTTTTCAGCACAAGTTGCCAGAGTTTTTACTTCACTGCTTCAGAAGTAGTTGGAACCAACTGAAAATGATAACATTATGAAAAACTAGTTATTATAAAGCACAGGAAAAAAAATGAGTAGACTAAAGCCAGCTGTATATAGGTTCTGAAATAACTGTTGAAGTGTTTAAATTGCTCAGTGAAATATACAGTGCTTTATATTTAGGAAATGTGGTTTAAATATCTAAACCAATAGAGTAAGCCTAACTGAAAGCATTATAGTAAATGCATGAAGAACAGAATCAAGTAGCATCATGAGTTCTGATCCCTTGGTGCTAGGAAGAATTGCTGGGCCCTCGCTGAAATAAACCAGGAGTCTTGGTTAGCATGGTATTTTTGCCCAGATGTTGCTTGTCCTGCAAAATTTAAGCATTCATGGGAGTCAGATGCTGCTGCCAAGTTATGGCATCCTGGAGTTCAATTGCTATTTATTTCTATCCTTCCATGGATGATGTACCAGAAACATAGAAAAGATAGTATCTTTTTTCATTCATCCAGATGAAATGATACATTAGAATTCCTGAACTAAACACACACACACACACACACACACACACACACACACACACGAGAACTGCCAAGATAGTTACTTAACCACAAGTTTATTTGTTAAATTAGATAACACCTTACAAGCATTTAAATCACTTGATTTGTAATTGGAATCCTCTTTTATCCCATGAAATTCAATTAAAGTACATATATCAAGTCATGAGGAAATATTATTCCAAATACTTACAGAATGTGTTTGAATATTGGGGAAGGGAAAGAATGGGAACATTTCAGGCAGAACCTTTTAATTACATGTAATTTCAACTAATTCAGTACAGAAGATAGACTCTAACAAGCAAATAATTTTTCAACACTTATTATATAAATTATACATCAGTTTTAAATAATATAGTGCAGTCTGCAGATATGTTTATTTGCACTGATGGTTTATTAAATAAATTATTTCTTGAGTGCCTATTTGCATGGTACTACACCGTTTCCCCTTAACATCAAGAATTATGAATTCACATATCTCAGGAAGTCAGCCATTTAGATTGTTAGTTAAGAGGAATATATTGAAAAACTAAATACCTTTAAGCAGTGGCTCTGTTGAAAGTAAGAGAAATTTGTATCAAAGTTTGATCAGAATGTCAGAACCACTATGCAGGATATCAGGGCTGTGTATTAGTCCGTTTTCACGCTGCTGATAAACACATACCCGAGATTGGGCAATTTACAAAAGAAAGAGGTTTAATTGGACCTACAGTTCCACATGGCTGGGGAGGTCTCACAATCATGGTGGAAAGTGAAAGGCACATCTTGCATTGCAGCAGGTAAGATAGAGAATGAGAACCAAGCGAAACAGGTTTCCCCTTATCGAACCATCAGATCTTGTGAGGCATATTCACTACCACAAGAACAGTATGGAGGAAATCGCCACCATGATTCAATTCTCTCCCACCAGGTTCCTCCCACAACACGTAGAAATTATGGGAGTACAATTCAAGATGAGATTTGGGTGGGGACACACAGCCAAACCATATCAGGCTGATGTAGGGGTTAGACCTTATGCATTCCTTTGAGTTAAGCAGCCTGTGAGGCTGTTGCCCCAGTATCTAGTGCTGGGCCTGACAAAAGCAGAGCCGTCTGTAAGGGAAGTAGAAGAGAGCAAGAACAACCTGGAATCTGTGAAGACGACCTAAAAATCATCAGAATAAACTAGACCACATGACTGTCTCTTGCCCTTGCCACTTCTAAACATTGGACTTTGATAATGCACATGACCTACAGAAGAGCTTGTATGTTCCCCCAAGGAGCAGCGCACATACTTGGCCCAGGATAATGAGAAGCTGGAAAAGCTCGGGGATCAGCTGCAACCCAAGGATATCTGGCAGGAGCTACAGAAACTGCAGGCCCAGCACTGCTCCAGGCCAACAGTGTGAGCCAACAGATTCACAATTGTGTGTGCTCCACTGTAGTACCTGACCTTATGCCAATTTTCCAAGTGTAAGCATGGCTACTGCTTCATTTCCAACTTCCACATCTCATGTAAGCTTCTTTTGGCCAGCCCTAACCTAAAACTGTACAGAAAGGGAATTCTGGGTAATGTAGTTCTGGATTAACTAAATTGACACAGCACAGAGCCATCACGGTTCACTCTTGTCAACTTGGCAGTCAGATACATCTTTCAGCCATACTAAACTTCCAAATAAGGTGATAGCAGAATCATGTTTTATGCCAAACACAGTAAAACTTTCCCTCTTACAACCAAAAAATCACTAATTTACTCCCCAAAAGAGAATACAAGTCTCTGTTCATCTTTAGGTGCCATTCATTTCTCTTTAAGCTCCTTGATACTGCATAACTTAAATACTGAGGTATGAGTCTAAATACTGTTAACATATTTTACATTAAATGGTAGGAGGATAGGAGAGAGGAATAAAAAGTTTGATTCATATATACAAATACAGTTCTATCAAAATACGAAAAAAGCATTTATAACTGTTCTAGTCCTCATTTCTGCAACTGATCACAGGGTCATTGCTGGTATTTATAACCACTTTCTTCTGATAGCCAGTCCCTATTCTCTTTGTCCTTGGCAAACACTTTGTCCTTACCCCGTAACACAACCAAAACCTGGAAGTGGAGCTTTCATATACTGCTGTGGGAATGAAAAAGTGGCACAACCACTTCGTGAAATAGTTTGACAGTTTCCTAAGTAGTTTAAATACCTCATCTATATGATATATGTGTGTTTAGCTTTGAAAGTGAAAAGCATATGTCCTTACAAAGACTTGCACACAGATGTTCATAGCTGCTTTTCTGTAATAGTTAAAAACTATTAGAAATGTTCAAATATCCATTAACCAGATATCCATCCAAAAACCAAATATCCATCAGCAAGTAAAAGGATGCACAAACTGCGATACAATTGAATATTACTCAGCAATAAAAAGGAATGAACTATTGAAACCCTCCGCAAGATGGTGAATATCAAAAGTTGTTATTTGGAGTGCTAAAAATTCAGACAGAAAGAGTCCCTTTTATTTACATAAAACTCTAGAAAATGCAAGTAATGTACAGGAACACAGAACAATTCAGTGGCTGCCTGAGGACAAGAAACTTGTGAGTTGGGTGGAAGAGGGGGGCTACAGGGAAACATAACAAAACATTTTGGGTTGATTTGAATATATTCAGTACCTTGATTGGTGGGTGTTTCGTGGGTAAATACATAAGTTGAAACTTACCAAATTGAATAGTTTAAATATGTGTAGGTTATTGCATGTCGATTTTACCTTAATAAAGATATAACTGTTAAGAAAAAGAGATTGACTGTAACAATGGATAATCTGTATTTTTATTTACCAACTAGAGTGACATTGCTATGTTGTAAAATTATAAAAGATTTATTCACTTGACCTGCTACTTTTAAATTATGTAATTCTTGATGAGTGTTTGTTCTATTTGCATTATTTTGAATTCACATAAATTGCAACCACACATCTCTTCAGTGGTTCAGACAAGTGCCATGGGGATTGAAAGGAGAGAGGGATAACATTTAAGTCAGAAGTTTAGGCTTCAGTCTAGGTAGTTGAATTTGAACTTAGTGTTAAAAGATGGGTTGGGTTTGTTAAGTGAAGATTCAAGGAACATCAGTCTAATCAATGGATGCAGACATAGGCGAGAAATGAGCAGAAGTGCATGATGTGCTACAGTCCATCACTTACACTGTCTTTTCAGATCCTCATAGTAACTTCAATAGTTAGAGAAATTATTCCTATTTGCAGCTGAGGAAACTAAGGCTTCCAACATAATTTTCTCCAACTTCAGAGTCAGAAACTGGCTGACTCTCCAACTCCCTTGGGCAGTTTGCTCTGTTCCTGAGACAGTGACGAGTGTGACCAGGGGATAAAAATAAAGTAATTGAGAAGCTTGAAAGTAGTGTGAGGGCTGGATTAGGGATAGCCTTTGAATAACTTTCGAAGAATTTGGATTTTTCAGGGTCCGTTGAGAGTGAGCAGTGTGGGGAGTCCATTAAATATTTTTGAGCAAGTAATTTCATTAGGCTTCTATAGTAGTGGCAATAGCAGAGTGAACCAGGAAGGGTAGGTTTGAGACATATTATGAAGTCCAAATAATCAGGATGTGGTGATGAAATGGATATAGTTGGCCAATGCATGGAAGAAATCAGCCGATTCTAAAGATTCTGACATGGGTTATAGAGAAGTCGTATGTTTAACAAAAAAGAATCTGGAGAGGCACTTTGATTTTCATGGGAATGTATGTGTTGAATTCAATTTGAGACACATTGAGTCTGTGATGTTAAAACACCTAAATGAAAAAAAAAAAAAAAAAAAAACCAGCAATCAAGTGACTTTACAAAATTGGAGCCCAGGAGAAAGTCGGGGCTGCACACATAGTGGTTTTATTGAAAGATAGGAGAGTGAGGCCGGGCACCATGGCTCACGCCTGTAATCCCAGCACTTTGGGAGGCCGAGACGGGTGGATCCCAGGGTCAGGAGATCAAGACTATCCTGGCTAATACAGTGAAACCCTGTCTCTACTAAAATATAAAAAAATTAGCCGGGCATGGTAGTGGGTGCCTGTAGTCCCAGCTACTCCGGAGGCTGAGGCAAGAGAATGGCGTGAACCCAGGAGGCGGAGCTCGCAGTGAGCCGAGATCGCGCCACTGCATTCCAGCCTGGGCGATAGTGAGACTCCATCTCCAAAAAAAAAAAAACAAAAAACGATAGGAGAGTGAACACAGAAGGCAAGGGTCTGCACTTTGGGTAAGGCTCATTGTGTTGGGGGGAAAGGGAGATGTTGCTTCCTCTTCATCTCCACTGTCACAGCCCTTGTTCAGGCCCTCATCGTCTCATCTGGGCTTCTTTGCAATGTTTTCTGTCAAAATCATCCTCCAAGTGGCGGTCATAGGGATCAATCCAAAATACACCTCGTACACAGCAGAGTCTTGGCACATTAGCGTGGCACGTGAGACTCTCCGTGACCCTTGTCTACCTCTGGAGCTTCATCACCAGCCATGCAGCAACACTCATGGTAATAGCAAATAAACTAATCTTTAGTGAGCACATTCTGTGTGCCAGGCATCATGCGTATGTACATTATCTTAATCCTTACATCACCTGACAAGTTCTATATTATATGAAGAAATTAGATTTACCCAGGTTGCACAGCCACCATTCAATGGTAAATCTGAATTTTTTTTTTTTTTTTTTGAAACAGAGTCTCGCTCTGTCATCCAGGCTGAAGTGCAGTGGCGTGATCTCAGCTCACTGCAAGCTCTGCCTCCCGGGAAGGTTCACGCCATTCTCCTGCCTCAGCCTCCCAAGTTGCTGGGACTACAGGTGCCTGCCACCACGTCCAACTAATTTTTTGTATTTTTAGTAGAGACGGGGTTTCACCATGTATCCAGGATGGTCTCGATCTCCTGACCTCATGATTTGCCCCCCTCGGCCTCCCAAAGTTCTGGATAGACGTGAGCCACCGTGCCCGGCCTAAATCTGAAATTTAACCTAATTTCTCTAGCTACAAGACTAGGCTCTTAATCGGCCTGCTGTGTTGAACTTCTCCTAGGTACTCCAGCATTTCATCAAAATTCTGCCTCCTACGCATTTGTTCGTGCTTCCTCTGTCTGGAGTGCTTGTCCCTCTTACCCTATACCCTTAACCATCTAGCCCTGCTCAGCCTTTAAGCTTCCCTTAAAGAGTACTTGAGGAAAATCGTCCTTGCCCTTTTCTGTCTCCCTACCTGGGTTCAGAGCCCATTCTCTGTACTCCCATAATCCTTTGCACAACTCTGTCCTCCTACTGCACATGTGATTATAATTAACAGGTTCTCTTATCTCAGTCCTTCTAGTGGATTAGGGGTTGGCAGACATTTTCCACAGAGTGAGACAGTGAACATTCTATGCTTTGTGGGCTATGTGGTCTCTGTTGTAACTACCCAGCCCTGCTGTTCTGTAAAAGCAGCCATAGCAATACTTAGGCAAATGGGTGTAGCTGAATTCCAATAAAACTTTGTTTATAGACACTGAAATTTGACTTTCATATAATTTTCACATGCCACAAGTACTCTTCTTTTAACTTACTTTCCCAGTTATTAAGGAGATATAAAAAGATAGTGGCTTGTGGGTCTTAAAAACAGGTGCAGGCTGGATTTGGCCCATTAGCTATAGTTTGCCAACACCTGCATACTGCATAGAGTAAGAACTTCTTGAAAGCAGGTTCTGAATCTAACTGACTTTGTATCCCCATTGTATGGTGTGTAGTAAACACTAAGGAAATTGTATGGACTGAATAATGAGCCTAAAGAGGAGCATTGAGAGAATGTAGAATTAGGAGAACCCCTTTTAAGTAGTGTGTTCAAGTCAAGGCAGGACTGTTTTCAAAAGGAGGGGAACATTCTAGGCATTTATCCTGTAACAATAATTGCACACATATGCAGATACATGTTTAGGGATGTTTGTCATATAGAATGATGAACAATAACCTACCTGTTCATCTCTACGGGATTGGTTTTATGGTATATCCATTAAGTGGAATATGCTGCAGTTGATAAAAACTGCAGCTGCCACAGTTTCTTCCAACAGAAACCAATTCAAAAAAGCCACCTGTAGAGTGAACACTGCCATTTCCTAATCTGGGGTCTTCTCATGCAGCCATGGCCTCAGGCAATGCAGGTGAGGCAATGCAGACTCCTGACATTTAGTTTCTTACTCTGACTACAGCCACACACACAGGAACCCAGGTGCAGCAGTGCCCAGGAAGCTCTGAAAACTCAGGCTTGGTATACAGCTCCTTTTGCAATGCATGTAAAATGCTTAACATGTATAGCCCATTCTTTGTAAAGGTTAGCCATCAAGAGAAGAATATCTAGTATTCTTACAATTATAGATAATATATGCTCGCTTAATGCTGTGGGGATAGTGGTGGTTATCATTATTGGTATGCAGTTTTCTTTTAAAGGTCTGAGAATCACAGGTAGCTGACCATTGGTTAAATGAGCTGTAACTGGATGGTCAGTATGCCCCAAGTGTGAGGGACTAGGGCTAGTAGATACTTAATATGAATGACAGGGAATCCTCACTGTGCGTAACACTCAAGAGTGTTGTGAGTGAAGTGACTATAGTAATGTGAAAGGAATGAGAAAGAAAAAAGTAAATAATCATACTGGAAAATATCATTGTGTTTAGGAATATCAAGACATTGTAAAAAAATTAAAAGTGGACAGTCTGTAGTATAGGATACAGGGAAAGGAAATGTATGTCAAAGTTTTTTTGAAAATTAAAGGGAACACAACTTACCAGATGTCCCAAACTTACAGGGATAAATTCTACATTTCTCAAATAGTTCAGAATAAATTTTCTTTCATTTTTAACCTATACTTCTTAGCAAATCATACTAGATGACTTGTAAAAGTACAATAAAATACAATGTTACTTATTCGTCTTTTTAGCACTAGTGTTTACTTTTTTCTAACATTTATAGAACACATATCGAGTACAACACACTCTACAAAGAGCTATGATTCATACAGACATTAGTAAGACATGATTCCTGTCACTCAAATCTAGTCAGACCAGGAATTTCTGAAATCTGTTGTTTATGTTTCTCTTGAAAAAAAAATTTTGTGGTCAAATAAATTTGGGGAACACTGCCTAAAGTAAGGTTAATTAGGTTTCTTCACTTTGGGATTTCTCAGAGATTTTATTGTACTAATATGGTTTGACCATAGAGTCAGTCATTCTTCCTGGAGCAACTCCAGGGACAGTGAGGGAACATAGCTGGGGAAATACTGACTTCAGCCTTCCATTGAATTATTGTTTCATCTGTTGATTTGGTTCTAGCCCATTGAGTCAAAGATATTCTTAAATAATAACCTGATCAGCACATTTTTTGAGTATTCTGTTTTAGCAAAAAAGGAGACAAGTAAGAGACATTAATAATAAATTTAAGAACATACTGTACAGTTTGTCAAGGCTTTGGAAAATTAGTTTTGATAATCCCTTGGGCCTTGTCTTTTAATAGGTAAACAATTAAAACTGTACTTCATTATTAGGATGACCATACCAATCTATTGTCCAAGCTAGGATGCTTTCAGAATGAAAGAGGTTTCTGTTAATGATGCTGGCACCAAGATGTGAATTAGAACTATCCTGGGCAGAACAGGATGGTTACCTTCATCACAGTATATCCTCAATTTCATCTGAGATCTTAATTATGTCAGCCCTGGTTCTTGACATCAGTAGTCCATTCCCCAGGGTCAGTTGATTCTTGGTTGAGTCACAGGCTTTGGGTTGTGTGAAAGATTCTGAAATCATTTACAGCGCTAATGCTTCAAACCTGAAACTATACAAGTGACCCTTGAGTGACACGGGTTTGAACTGTGTGGGTCTACTTATACATGGATTTATTTCAATCAACGCAGACTGCAGGATGTGAAACTCGAATATAGAGAGGGGCCACCTTTTCTCATAGGCGGGCTTGGAGGGCCTACTGCGGGAGTTGAGTGTGTGTGGATTTGGTTATCCACACATGGGGGATCCTAGAGCCAATCGTCTGCATTGTATGTTTAACAAGTGATTTTCAAAGTGGATAAAAGTAGATATTCCTGGCACCTAGTGCAAATTATTTTCTTTTTTAATTTTTCTTCAAGAAGTGCCAGAGTATTGATTTATACTATCAAAATTAAAATGAAGTTTACTATAGAAAAAATGTTCAGTACTAAAGCAGAAGAAAGGAATTGTTTTATAGTTAATGTTGTCTGTCTTTTTACAGTTTTTTGAGGTGCCATTTGACTCAAACATGAATAGGACAAAGAACAGACCGCTGGTTCGTGGACAGATCAGGTAAAATCATGAACACAAGTGTCTTCCACATTATAAAGCATTCATTTGCTTGTTCATCTGAGTCATTTCCCACTATTTTGCTTTGAGCTGTGAAGTGAAAATAAAATACCCACAAAGGAACAAATTGATATGGAAATGCAGTACTTTCCACCTCTAACCAAAATGTTTTATAAAGCACTTGAGATGGATGTAAGAATGGCAGGGTTTTTTTTTATGGTAGTAACTTATGTGATAGATTTTTTTTGTTAATTCTACTTTGAGACATAGACTTTCATTTGTAGTGGCTGAAGATGAAAACGTTGCATTAACGCAAATGATTTGCAGACAAATCCATCTAGGGTCTCAGAAGAAGGATGTCTGAAATCTTACTTTTTCAGATAAACTGATAATGCTGTTGTATGCCAAGTAAAGCACTGCCTCCATCACTCTCCACCAATTTCAATTAAGTAGAACTAAAAGGCATATAAATATTTTAATATCACTAATGCTTAATAATTAAACATTTTACTTCCTGGAGACCTCTAAACTGGCATTTAAAAACTTTTTTTTTAACCTAATATATATTACAAGCCTAGAAGAATAAAAAGGGCTAAATGGTTTATACTGACTGTGATAAATCACTGGATTCTCTCTTCACGTTTCTAGGCAATGCCCTCATGGAGCTTAAAATTTATTGTGGTAACACTTGTGAATCAAATGATCACACATATTTAGGTAAAACAATAAAGGAAGCAAATGTATATGCAGTCAGATTAATCTATGCAAAAATGATCTTTAATATTATCTGGTTTTAGACATTTCTCAATGAATTTATTAAAAAGGGCAATAGAACCAGATGAAAAGATGTAAGAACAAAAAACTCACATCTACTGATATTTTATTTCCTTTTTCTGAAATATAAACAAAGGTATATGCTGTGTTTGAGGTTTAGAAACTGTCAAAAATACTTTTATTTGGGTAGATCTGTTTTAGAGGGGAAAATGCAAAGTCTGTAACCTATCTCAAGAGCTAAAAGCTGCTGTTGCCCCTGGTAATGCTTTGGAATTTCTGTTCAGTCGTTTTTCCTCAGTGAAATTATACCCTCCTTTAGAACCAAGGAAGTCTAGGAATAGGCCCAGCAAGTAGTCTTTAAGGATAATCAGATAAAGGCTCATCATTTTAAACAGCCCATCTTTACTTTGTCCAGCCCATCTTACTTTGTGGTGGAAGCACAACCTGTTAGTACTCAGGAGGGAGCACTGGGGCCTTAGCTGTTGTAATTGGCAACACTCTCCTTTTAAAGGGGGTTTGGATCATGATCCCAAAAGACACAGTCCCAAATATTGAAGTCCCAAAAGATCAAAATTCCTAAAGTCTTGAATCCCTAGTGTCCAAAGTCCCGCAAATTCCAATCACAGGATAGTAAAATCATGTTAGGTGGAACTATCACTTTATTTTTATCTTTATTTAAAGCTTAAGTATGGTTTAAGGAGATGCATATGGATGCCAGGTTGACAAGGGGTGAACTTGTGGACTTCATTATAGGTGTCAACTTGACTAGATTGAAGAATACCTAGAAACCAGGGAAAGCATTATTTTGGGTGTGTCTGTGAGGGTATTTCCGGAGGAGAATAGTGTGTGAATCTGAGTAGATAGGGAAGATTTGCCCTCAGTGTTGGTGGGTAACATCCAGTTGGCTGGAGGCTGGAAGAAAACATAAAGAGAGCCAATTGGTGTCTCTGTAAGAGCAGGGACAGACTTATCTTCCGCTGCCTTAGATATCAGAATGCCAGGCTTGCTGGCCTTTGGACTCTAGGACATACACCAGGAGCCCCCTGGGTCCTGAGGCTTTCAGCCTGAGCTGAAAAGCTCCTAGGGTCATTGATATCCTAGGGTCTTCAGTTTACAGATGGCCTGTCGTGGGACTTCTCAGCCACCATAATTGCATGAGCCAATTCCCCTTAACAAATCCCCTCTCATATATCTATATACACATCCTATTGGTTCTGTATCCCTGTAGAACTCTGACTAATACAGATTTGCCACTGGGGAAGCCAAAGATTATTCCTTCTTACTGTATTTCTTACAACACAGTGGAAGAGATCTGTGATATTGTTCCCTCTGAAAAAGACTGTGATAAGTTAAGTGTATGAGGCTACCTAATGGTGAAAGATAAACATTTTCAAGCTAATTATTATTGGTGCTTTGAAAGCAGAAAATTGCTTAATTGCAACAGCTAGCAATAACCAGACTTTCAAATGGATAGCATATACTTACAAAATTTGTAGACCACAACCACTTTCAGAATACAAGTGTAGTGAGTGTTTCGAAGATCATAGAAGTGAAAATACTGGCAAAAAATACAGGAAATCTTCCCTGTCAAATTATTCTGTCATGTACAACTTCTGCCCCTTCACACGTAACACCATGTTTGCCTTCAAAAAATGCCCTTCATCAGAGAATAAAAGGAATTCAACAAGCCCAGGGACCTTCTGAACCAAAGACACTTGCTGATATTGAAGTTCCTCTAGTGTCACAAAAAACCATTAAATGGTGACCTGTTCTTGATTAGTGATTTGACTGTCAAAGAAGACAGACTTCTTATATTTACCACTCAGTCTAATGTAGAAAAATCAGCACATGCTTCACGTTGGCTTATGGATGGCACTTTCAAAACTATCCCCACTTTTTTTTTTAATCAACTATATAGAATTTATGCCCCTGTTGGATCCACAAATTCTAGAAATTATTCCCTCCTTTATGTATTAATGACTGGAAAATGTGAAGCAGTTTATAAACACTTAAAATTTGGAAGACTTTGCAAAAGAAAATGGATTGTAATCGGATCCTCAAACACAGATACAGAGTTAGGTGCAATCAAGGCATCTAAAGTGAATTTCAAGATGTTACCAATAAAGTGTATTTTTTCCATTCAGCCCAATGCATTTGGCGGAAAATTCAGATGAGCGGGTTGGCTACACAATTTGGCAACACTGAAAACCGAAAACCTCACTTTAAAAATACATTATTTGCCTGCATTGGCATTCCTTCCAACTTATGACATTCCAGGAGCTTTTAATAAATTAAAGCTGCATTTGCCTGAAGAAACCAGTAAAGTTACTGACTGGTTTGAAAATAATTATGTGCATGTTAGGATAAGATGACACGAAATGGTGCTGCTCTTCGATCACCAGTATTGTTTCCACCAAATTTATGTTCTGTATATGGGTGCATGTGGAATGGATTTCCTTTTACCCAAAATAACATAGAAGCATGGCATAAGATGGGAAAATTTATTTATTTATTTATCTATTTAGAGACAGAGTCTCACTCTCTTGCCCAGGCTGGAGTGCAGTGGCGTGATCTTGGCTCACTGCAACCTCCACCTCCCAGGTTCAAGTGATTCCCCTCCCTCGGCCTCCCAAGTGGTTGGGACTACAGGTGTGTGCCACCACACCTGGCTAATTTTTTGGTATTTTTGTAGAGACGGGGTTTTGCCATGTTGGCCAGGCTGGTCTTGAACTCCTGACCTCAAGCGATCTGCCTGGCTTGGCCTCCCAAAGTGCTGGGATTACAGGCATGAGCCACTGTGCCCAGCCGGGAAAATTTAATAAGGAATGCTCATGTCAGTTTGTATCAAATCATAGAAGAGTTTCAAAAAGATCAGAACCACATTGAAAATGAATGTGAATGTATTCTCCAAGGAGAGCCGTGTCTTAAAAGAAAAAAAGCAGCTATTCATCGTGATGCAAGAAATCAAGATATGGGTAATGATTATGAAAGTCGGCCTGCTCTAATGGACTGTCTGTGTTCAATTGCTCATAATCTATCCCTGTAATACTCTTTCATTTGTCTAATTTTCTTTTTTAGTTTTTTTCTTTCTCTTCAGTTTTTTTCACCATTTTAAATTGTTGGCATTGTTTTTACAATTCACTATGCTGTGTATTTCATCTTCACATCATTTCCAATTCTGGAGGTGTAGATTGTGTAAGACCTTTTAGAGTTCTAATTCAATTTGTGCGTTTTTTGCAAACCTGACTCCACAAAGAGCATTATCACAAGTTTGACTTTGTGTATTAGCATTGTGCATGGATGTAAAAACACTGACAGTTCCTCAACAAATGGAAAGATGTCCTTTTTATCCATCTGTGTTTGTGAAAGATAGAAGTTCTCAAGATCTTGGCTCTGGGGACTGCGTATGTGGTGGTGGTGACCCATCATGGTTTTTGAGCAGTCTTGTGAAAAGACTTAGGTTGTTTGTCATGGCATTTCAGAGGAACACAGTTTTACTGCTGGCTGCACACCATCACCATTCATAGTGATACAGATTTATACATTTCCTTTGACCTCTTTTCTTTATGAATAAGGTTTGTCTGCTTTTAACTGTTATGCCCATGTGACTGTCATTAGTATACCTGAGTGTTTATGCTTGCACAAATGAATATGTTATTATTGCCTATTTTATTGTGTAAAGTGGCTTATAAAGTGTTCTATCATGTTTTTGTATGTTTCTCAAATTCCCTTTCAAAAATGTACAGAGATATCTTTTAAAGAATTTTTAAATTATTTTTTCCAGAATTATATTTTCAGGATTTTGATCTTTTGGGATTTTAGACTTTAAGGATTTTGATTTTTCAAGATTTCAACATTTGGGATTATGGCGTTCTGTTGAGGAAAATAAACAACGGGTTTCTAAGGTATCCCTTTGTTCAAGTCATAGACAAAATGGCAAAGAATAGATCCCAGTGAGAACCATTTAGAGTATGTGGCCTTGAAGCAAGTGAGGAACAAGAAGCCATTGGCCAGACATTATAGCCCAAAGATGTATCTCTAGCTATTCAGCTAGATCCAGAGATTAAATTGAGTCAGTGAAAGAAAGAAGAGAAGGTGTCATTTTTACGTGTATATCAGGTGATTAGGATCAAAGAGATCACGTAGGGAAAGTGTTCTCCCACATAGCATGATTGTAAAATGGGCTGAAGGTCAAATGGGTTTGCCCAGGACAGTCCTGGTTTGCCCCCACAGAATTATTGATAACGTCCCGTTTCCCTTTCAACAATGCCCAGTTTGGATGATAACAATAATGCCACACTGTACAGAGGGAAATATGATTCTGATGCTCACAGAATTTCCTTATTTCTGAGGCTGTTTCATGCAAATTGGCATTGCTTATTTTGCTTAGAAGAGAAAAACATATAAATGTAAAGTATAATGTCTCTAAATTATTATAGTTTCCAGGTATGCAGGCATACCTGATTTTATTGCACTTTGCTTTATTATGCTTCACAGATACTACATTTTTTACAAATTGAAGGTCTGTGGCAAGCCTGCAGCAGACAAGTCTGTTGGTGCCATTTCTCCAGCAGCACATGGTCACTTTGTGTCTCTGTGTCACACTTTCAGAATTCATACAATATTTCAAGCTTTTTGTTATTATTATATCTGGCATGGTGATCTGTGATCAGTGGTGTTTGATGTTACTATTGTAATTGTTTTGGGACACCACCAACTCTGCCTGTAGAAGACAGCAAACTTAATCGATAAGTGGTTGTGTGTGTTTTGACTGCTTCACCAACTGGCAGTTTCCCCATCTCTCCCCTGCTCCTTGGACCTCCTTCTTCCCTGAGAACCAACAATATTGAAATTAGCCCAATTAATAACCCTACAATAGCCTTGTGTGTAGAAGTGAAAGGAAAAATTGCATGTCTCTCACTTTAAGTCAAAAGCTAGAAACGATTAAGCTTAATGAGGAAGGTGGCATGTTGAAAGCTGAGATAGGCTGAAGGCTAGGCGTCTGGCCCCAAACAGCCAAGTTGTGAATGTAAAGGACAAGTTATTGGAGGAAATTAAAAGTGCTACTTCAGTGAATACACAAATGATAAGAAAGTGAAACAGTCTTATTGCTGATATGAAGAATGTTTTAGTGATCTGGCTAGCTCTAAGCAGCCACAGCATTACCTCACACGAAAGCCTAATCCAAAGCAAGGCCCTAACTCTCTTCAGTTTTATGAAGGCTAAGAGAGGTGAGGAAACTGCAGAAGAAACGTTTGAAACTGGCAGGGATTGGTTCATGAGGTTTAAGAAAATAAGCCATCTTCAAAACAAAAAGTGCAAGGTGAAGCAGCAAGTGCTAATGGAGAAGCTGCAGCAAGTTATCCAGAATATCTAGCTATAAGTTCATTGATGAACGTGGCCACACTAAACAATAGAGTTTTCATATCGACAAAACAACCCTCTGTTGGAAGAAGATGCCATCTAGGACTTCGATAGCTAGAGGGGAGAAGTTAATGCCTGGCTTCAAAACTTCAAAGGATAGGCTAACTCTCTCATTAGAGGCTAAGGCTGATGCTGTCTTTAGGTTGAAGCCAGTGCTCATTTACCATTCCAAAAATCCTAAGACTCTTAAGAGTTACACTAAATCTACTCTGCCTGTACTCTATAAATGGAAAAACAAAGCCTGGATACCAGTACATCTGTTTACAACATGGTTTACTGAATATTTTGAAACCTATTGCTCAGAGGAAAAGATTGCCTGCAAAGTATTACTGCTTATTGACAATGCACCTGGTCACCCAAGAGCTCTGATGGAGATATACAAGGAAACTAATGTTTTCATGCCTGCCAACATAACATCCATTCTGCAGCCCTGGATCAAAGAGTCATTTCGACTTTTTTTTTGTTTTTTGTTTTGTTTTTTTTTTTTGTTTTGAGACAGTCTCCCTCTGTCACTCAGGCTGGAGTACAGTGGTGCAATCTCTGCTCACTACAACCTCCACCTCCCGGGTTCAAGCGATTCTCCTGCCTCAGCCTCCTGAGTAGCTGGGATTACAGGCATGCGCCACCACCCCTGGCTAATTTGTGTGGGTGTGTCTGTATTTTTAGTAGAGATGGGGTTTCACCGTGTCGGTCAGGCTGGTCTCGAACTCTGGACCTTGTGATCTGCCCACCTTGGCCTCCCAAAGTGCTGGGATTACAACCATGATTGACTTTTTAGTTTTATTTAAGAAATACATTTTGTAAGGCTGTTCCCATAGATCGTGATTCCTCCGTTGGATCTGGGCAAAGCAAATTTAAAACTGTCTGGAAAGGATCCACCATTCTACATGCCACGAAAAACATTCATGATTCAGGGAGGAGGTTAAAATGTCAACATTAACAGGGGTTTGAAAAAAGTTGCTTCCAACTCTAATGTATGACATTGGGGAGTTTAATACTTCAGTGGAGGCAGATATGAAAGAAATAGCAAGAGAATGAGAATTAGAAGTAGACCCTAAAGGTGTGACTGGATTGCTGCAATCTCATGATAAAACTTGAACACATGAAGAATTGCTTCTTATGGATGAGTAAAGAAAGTGGTTTCTTGAGACCTAATGTATTTCTGACGAAGATGCTGTGAACATTGTTGAAATGAAAACAAAGGATTTAAAATTTTTTATTAACTTGATAGATAAAGCAGTGTCAGAGTTTGAGAGGACTAATTCCAATTTTGAAAGAAGTTCTACTGTGGGTAAATTGCTATCAAATAGCATTGCACTCTGTAGAAAAATCTTTCATGAAATGGAGAGTCAATCAGTTGGGCAGTGTATTAGTTCATTTTCACACTGATATAAAGAACTACTGAGACTGGGTCATTTATAAAGAAAAGAGATTTAATTGACTCACAATTCCACATGGCTGGGGAGGCCTCAGGAAATTTACAGTCATAGTAGAAGGTGAAGCAGAAGCAAGCACCTTCCTACATGGTAGCAGGAGACAGAAAAGCAAAGGGAGAACTGCCACAAACTTTTAAACCATCAGATCTTGTGAGAACTCCCTATCATGAGAACAGCATAGGGGAAACCACACCCATGATCCAACCACCACCTCCCAGCAGGTCCCTCCCTCGACATGTGAGAATTACAATTTCAGATGAGATTTGGCAGGGACACAGAGCCAAACCGTATCATTCCACCCCTGGCTCCTCCCAAATCTCATGTCCTTCTCACATTGCAATACACATTCATGCCTTCCCAATAGTCCCTCAAAGTCTTAACTCATTCCAGCATTAACTCAAAAGTCCAAGTCCAAAGTCCCATCTGAGACAAGGGAAATCCCTTTCACCTATGAGCCTATAAAATCAAAAACAAGTTAGTTACCCACAAGATACAATGAGGGTACAGGCATTGGCTAAACGCTCCCATTCCAAGTGGGAGAAATTGGCCAAAACAAAGGGGCTGCAGGCCCCATGCATGTCCGAAACCCAAAAGGACAATCATTAAATCTTGAAGCTCCAAAATAATTTCCTTTGACTCCATGTCTCACATCTAGGGCACACTGTTGCAAGAATTGGGCTCCCAAGGCCTTGGGCAGTTCTGCTTCTGTGGCTTTTCAGGGTACAGCCCTCATGACTGCTTTCACGGGCTACCCTTGAGTGCCTGTGGCTTTTCCAGGCACACGGTGCAAGCTGTCAGTGGATCTACCATTCTGAGGTCTGGAGGATAGTAGCTGTCTTCTCACAGCTCCACTAGGCAGTGCTCCAGTGAGGACTCTGTATGGAGGCTCTGCCCTGGCAGAGGTTCTCCATGAGGGCTCAGCCCTTGCATGCAGCAGACTTCTGCCTGGACATCCAGGCATTTCCATACTCTGAAATCTAGGCAGAGGCTCCCGAAGCCCAACTGTTGTCTTCTGTGCACCTGCAGGCCCAACACCATGTGGAAGCAACCAAGGCTTGGGGCTTGCACCTTCTGAAGGCATAGCTTGAGCTGTACCTTCGCTCTTTTTAGCCACAGCTAGAGCTGGAACGGCTGGGACACAGGGCTGTACAGAAGCTGTACAGAGCAGCAGGGCCCTGGCCTCAGCCCATGAAGCCATTTTTCACTCCTATGCCTCTGGGCCTGTGATGGGAGGGGCTGCAGCAAAGATCTCTGGAATACTCTGGAGAGATTTTTCCCATTCTCTTGGCAATTAACATTCTGCTCTTCATTCTTATGCAAATTTCTACAGGCAGCTTGAATTTCTCTGCAGAAAATGAGTTTTTCTTTTCTACCACATGGTCAGGCTGTAAATCTTTCAAACTTTTACATTCTGCCTACCTTTTAAACGTAAGTTCTAACTTCAGACCATCTATTTGTGAATGCATATGACTGTACACCTTCAGAAAAAATCAGGTCACCTCTTGAATGCTTTGCTGCTTAGAAATTTCTTCTGCCAGGTATCCTAAATCATCTCTCTCAAGTTCAAAGTTCCACAGATCTCTAGGGCAGGGGCATAATATCTCTTTGCTAAAGCATAGCAAGAGTTACCTTTACTCCAATTCCCAATAATTTCCCTGTCACCATCTGAGACCACCTTAGCCTGGACTTCATTGTCCATATCACTGTCAGCATTTTGGTTAAAACCATTCAACAAGTCTCCAGGAAGTTCCAAACATTCCTACATCTTCCTGTCTTTTTCTGAGCCCTTCAAACTTTTCCAACCTCTGCCCACTACCCAGCTCCAAAGTCGCTTCCACATTTTCAGGTATCTTCATAACAGCACCCCACTCCTGGTACCAATTTTCTGTATTAGTCCATTTTCACACTGCTATAAAGAACTACCTGAGACTGGGTCATTTATAAAGAAAAGACATTTAATTGACTCACAGTTCCACATGGCTGGGGAGGCCATATGGACAAACAAACTGACTTGTTTGAACATTTCTGGCAAATCGTTCTGGCTATAATGATTGTTGTAATGGGGGAATTAGATTTAGAGCCTCCTTTTATTCTCTGGCAAAGAACACACCTTAGAGTTCATATGTCACATATTAGGGACTCACATTGAAGGGTGAATCCTTTGGTTTGGATGTGGTTTGTTTGTCCTCACCAAAACTTGTGTTGAAAGTTGATCCCTGATGTGTTGGTGTTGGGAGGTAGGGCCTAGTGGGAGGTGTTTGGGTTATGGGATCAGATTCTTCATGAATGGCTTGGTGCTATTGTCATGGTGAATCCGTTCTTGCTCTCAGGAGACTGGATTAGTTCTCATAGGAATGGATTAGTCTCTGAGAGAGTGGGTTGCCATAAAGCAGGATGCCCTCAGGTTTTCCCATTTGTACATGTCTGCTTCCCTGTTGACCTTCTTTGCTGTATTTTGATGCTGTGTGAAAGCTCTCACCAGAAGCCAGAGCCATGCCCTTGAACTTCACAGCCTACAGAACAGTGAGCTAAGTAACTTCTTTTTTTTTATAAATTACCCAGTCTCAGGTATTGTTTTATAGCAACATGAAATGGACTAATATAGTGAGTAAACCCACTTTACAAGTTGAGTCTGCAAACTCAGTCATGCAATTAAGGAAAATGTCAGAGAAGTTTAACCTCTTAATAGAAAGATTAAATATTATCCAGTTTTAACTTGGTGACTGGAAAAAGCCAATTAGCAATTTTACAAATTTTTATGTAATAAATAACATGTGAGTCTTCGGGCATTCTTCATATGATGATCATGGTCTAATGAAAAGTGTTACTTAACTGACTCTAAGCATGACAAGTCATTTAATTAATCTCTCCACATTACTGCTTCCTCATGTGTAAAGAACAATCATAATGGCTAACCTAGGCCAGGTGCATGGTTCACTCCTGTAATTTCAACACTTTGGGAGGCAAAGGTGGGCAGACCACGTGAGGCCAGGAGTTTGAGACCAGCCTGAGCAACATAGTGGGACCCTGTTTTTACAAAAAAAAAAAAAAATTAAAATTAGCTGTGCATGGTGGCACGCTCCTGTCATCACAGCTACTTGGAGACTGAGGCGGGAGAATTGCTTGAGCTCTGGATTTGGAGGTTGCAGTGAGCTATGATTGCACCACTGCACTCCAGCCTGGGGAACAGAATGAGACCCTGTCTCAGGGAAAAGAAAAATCCTAACCTGTTCATCTCATAACATTATTATGGATATAATAATAAGATCACTAAAATCATGTAAATAAAAGTACGTTGTTAGGGAAGAGGTTTAAAGCTGTAGAGAAATGTTGAGTTGTTTACAGAATTTGAATGTCTTTTTAAAATTTGCTTTAAAATATACTTGTCAGCTAATAACATAAAAAAGAAATTCAAGTTATTTTCAAAGGATGGGGAGGAGTAAGCAAAAACACTTGCTGAATAAGTGAACTCAGAGTGAAAACTGTATGTTTCCATTATGATTAAGTTGGTAGGCAAAAACACTCAGTGGGAAGTAGAGTGGCGGGTTATTGAAACTTTCCCTCATACTATCATCATCAGAACACTTTTGTGGAGAGTGTTGTCTCTGTAGAAAAGGGTGCTAGTTCCTAAGGTTGCAGAGAGGTGAATAACATGGTCTTCATTCTCTTGGAATCACGTCGAGGAGATGGCAACACACGTGCATTAAAAGGACACTAAGTGTTGTCAAAGGTGCATTTCACTCAACAAATGTGTTTTTTTAATGCACACGCCAGCCGGGCATGGTGCTCGACCCTAGAGGCGCAGTGGTGATGAAGACACACTTCTGTGTCTTGTGGGATTCTGAGTCATGAAGCATCTCATGTGTGTAACGTGCTAAATACCACAGACAGGCCCACTGTGACGTGGGAGCACAAAGAGGAGTATCTGCCTCAAACTGAGGAGGACAAGGATTACTTCTCAGGGAATGAGTCTCGAAGCTGAGAACCAGAGGATGAGTAAGAAATAAGCCATTCTGCCTGTTCCCTGCTGAGCTCTTGTTTCTGTTCCTTCCTCCTCCACCTACTCTAGTTTGGTGGTCCTTAACCTCCTTCTCATCTCACTTCCCTGCATTTACTACACTCCACACTGTCTGCACCTCCAGCCCAGATTGCTTTTCTGAGCCTAGTTCCTTTGAAAATCTATTGGGCTGCCCTGCAGGCAGCTCACATTTTGTATGTTTTACCCCAATTCACTTTCGTTCCCAAATCTTTTTCCTTAATACCTTAATTTATGTTCCAAAGTCAGGCACCTATAAAGCCATCCTAGACACTCTTTTTGTTACCCCTTCATCTGATTACTCAACAAATTGTGTCTTTTCAACCCCCTGGTTTCCCTGGAATCTATGCCCTCTCACCTCAGTGCTTTAGCTTCAGACCATCATCAGTTTTGCGTGGGTTATTACAGCACATCCCAGCTGATATCTCCGCCTTCTTCCTAACCCTCCTTCCATCTGTCTTCCACTCAGCTGGCAGATAGGTCTCCTGTGAGTGATCACTCTCTCTTTCACCAAACATATTCAAGACAAAATACATATCTTTCCTGTGGTGAAAAGTACTGCAATAAACATGAGTACAGGTATCTTTTTGATTTATATTGATTTCTTTCCTTTTGGGTAGATAGTAGTGGGATTGCTGGATCAAATGGTAGTTCTATTTTTAGTTCTTTGGGAGATCGCCATACTATTTTCCATAGAGGCTATACTAATTTACATGCCCATCAACAGTGTGTAAGAGTTCCCTTTTCTCTGCATCCTCATCAACATCTTCATTTTTTGTCTTTTTATAATAACAATAGCTATTCTGACTGGGGTAAAATGATATCTCATTGTGGTTTTAATTTGCATTCCTCTGATGATTAGTGATGTTGAGCATTTTTTTGTGTACATTTTGGCTATTCGTATGTCTTCTTTTTTTCTTTTTCTTTTTTTTTTTTTTTTTTTTTTTTTTGAGACAGGTCCTGCTCTGTTACCCAGGCTGGAGTGCAGTGGCAGGACTATGGCTCACTGCACCCTCAACCTCCGGAACTCATGATCCTCCCACCTCAGCCTCCCAAGTAGCTGGAATTACAGGTGCCAGTCGCTGGGCCTAGGTAATTTTTTTTACTTTCTGTGGCTGGTCTCGAACTCCTGGGCTCAAACGTTTCTCCTCCCTCAGCCTCCTGAAGTGCTGGGATTACAAGTGCGAGCCAGCACACCCAGCTAATTTTTTTTAAAACTTTTTGTAGACACAGGGTCTCATTATGTCGCCCAGGCTGGTCTCAAACTCCTGGCCTCAAGTGATCTTTCCATCTTGGCCTCCCAAAGTGCTGGGATTACAGGCATGAACTACCATGTATGTCTTCTTTCGAAAAATGTCATGTCATTTGCCCACATTTCCATGGCATTATTTGTTTGTTTTTACTATTGAGCTGTCTGAATTCCTTGTACATTCTGGGTATTAACACTGTCGCATGAACACTTTTAGGCACCATTGTCAATACTGTATTACAGAGGGGAACAAAACGGACAAAATTCTCGCTGTCGTGGAGCTTGCATGCTAGCCATTATATCTGGCAGGTAGCTAATGCTTAATAACGGATGGATGGACAGGTGGATGGATGATAGAGAAAGAAATGACCTCCCAGGTGGGAGAAATACAGAAGTAAAGATACCAAAGAAGGAATACATGGCATCTGCTGTCAAGGCGATGAGAAGGTTATTAGGACAGGAGTGGAGAATGAGTAAAGAGACAAAATGAACATCAAGATAGAGAGACAGGCTGTAGACCTTGATGGACAAATACACTTTGGATAGGTAGAGAATGAAGCAAAGACCATATCAGGCAAGATGAACATGGTGAGCAAAGGTGCAAAGACGGGAGTGCAAAATATATGTGTAAGGATAAAAACAGGCAACCCGGCCAGCGGTGGAGGGAAGAATGTGTATAGGAGAATTGTGAGGAAGTTAAACTGGGAAGAGGTTAAGGAAAATGTACGGACCAGACTACACTGTGAGGGCTGTTCTGTGGGAATTGGACCTTGGTCCATGTTGTTCTGGAGCTCCTAACTAGTACATAATAAGGCAAGAGAGAGAAAGAAAAGGCACATACATGGGAAAGAAATGAAATTCTTTTCACAAAGTGATTGTTTATATGGAAAATTCAAAGGAATCTACAGAAAAGCTACCAGCAGTAATTAGTAAATCTAGCACGGGTAAAGGATACAAGGTCAGTATACCAAAATCAGCTGTGGAATTCCACTTCCAGCATGGCAACATGGGCTGCTCCCCAGTGAAACTGGGCTCGGCAAAGGACTCTTCGATAAAACACAAAAGCCACAAACCATGCAAGAAAAGTAGATAAACTGTACTTCATCAAAATTAAAAACTTCTGCTCTTCAGAAGACACTTAAAATGAAAATATAAGCCACAGAGTAGGAGATGACATTTGTAAAATACAGACATGGTAAAGAACTCATGTCCAGAATACAGAAAGAAGTCTTAAACTCATTAAGAAAACCACCTTAAAAGTAGACAAAAGGGGCTGGGCACAGTGACTCACACCTGTAATCCTAGCCCTTTAGGAGGCCGAAGCAGGAGGATTGCTTGAGCCCAGGAGTTTGAGACCAGTCTGTGCAATATAGTGAGACCTCATCTTTACAAAATTTTTTTTAAAAATTAGACAGGTATGGTGGCATGTGCCTGTAGTCCCAACTACTTGGGAGGCTGAGGAGGGAGGATCACTCAAGCCCAGGAAGCAGACATTGCAGTCAGCTAAGATCACACTGGTGCACTCTAGTCTGGGTGACAGAGCAAGACCTTGTCTCAAAAAAAAAAAAAAAAAAAAAAAGTGCGTAAAAGATTTAGATAGGCCCTACTCCAAAGATGAAATACAGATGTTAAATAAGCAAAAGATTTTCAGCGTCAGTAATCATTAGGGGAAATGCAAATTAAAAACACAATGAGATACCACTACACACCGATTAGCATAATTAACATTTATTAAAAGCAACAATACAGTGCTGACAAGGGTGTGGAATACCTGAAGCTCTCATATATTGCTAGTGTGAATGCAGAATGGTACAATCAATTCAGAGAACAGTTTGGCAGATTTCAATAAATTTAAACAAAATTTACCATACAATCCCACTCCTGTGTATGTGTGGACACATGTCCATACAAAGATCTGTACATGAATATTAGCTTAAATATCACTAAAGACAACCTAAACATCCCTCAGCTGGTGAATGGATAAACAAATTACGGCTGAAATACTACTTAGAAATAAAAAGGAACAAACCACTGGTACATGCAGTGACACGGGTGTGTTTCAAAAGCACTATGTTAAGTGAAAGAAGACAGAGACAAAAGACGACGTGCCGTATGATGCTATTTATGTGACATTTCAGAAAGCCAAAACTAGGCACAGAAGTAAGGTCAGTGGTTACCAGGAACTGGGGGGTGACAGGAGGGAACTGGCTACAGAGGGGCATAAGAAACTGTTTGAAAAGATAAATTTATATGTTCTATATCTTGATTGTGGTAGTGGTTATGCTGTGTTTACCTTTTTTTTTTTTTTTAACTCAGAACTAACGGTACACTTGAAATTGGTAAATTTGTATATGAAAAATTAGAGTCTGTTTTAGACTAGATTTTTCAGAGCACTTGGTTTTTCCTTGGGGAATAGAATGCTATAGTTTGTAGAACATAAGATTTTGGGGTCCGACTGCCTGGAATCAAAGCCTAGCTCCTCTGCCTGCTTCACCATGCAACCCTGACCATATTACTTAACTTCTCTGAGGCTCTATTTCCTCACCTATAAAATGAGGATCGTGCCTTCCACCTCACAGAGTTATGTGAGAAAACGACTGTTCTCATAAAGCCATCAGTAAATGATACTGTTGTCATCATTGTTACTACTTTTTTCAGAACTGTGTCCTGAGCATCTCTGGATGTAACGCTCTGTGCTAAATGCTGGAATATGACCAGCGTGACCTGATCCCTGCCTTCATTCCAGTCCAGTGGGGAAGGTAGAACATGAGCCAGTGAACAGATGAACTCTAAAACATCATTCTAGGTGGGCATCAATGGTACCAAGGAAAGAGACAGAATGATAATACAGAACAACTGGGAGAGAGCACTCCAGAGCAGGAAGGCACTGGGAGGGAGTGGATTGGAGTTGAGATCTGAAGGAGAGTGATGCGGAGATCTGGGGGAACACACGGTGGCTAGAGTGGGCTTGTACCTGACACTATAAATAGAAAGGCCAGTGTGGTGAGAACATAATGAACAAGGGGCAGGGTGGCACAAGATGAAGTCAGAAGGGCTGGAACGCCGTGCGCAGTGGGAGAAGCCAGAAATGAGTTGTACAAATGGGGCTGGTGTGACCAGATTTAGGTTAAAAGAACCCTTTAGCTGCCTGGGTAAAATAGACCATAGAATACCAGGAGAGAGACTTGGGACAGCTCCTGGCATGACTTGGTGATAGCTTGGACCAGGGTGGTCACAGCAGAAGTTCTGCTGTTACTCAGCTCAGAATTCAGGCTGGCTACCACTGGCTATCTTCTCTGAAATGTTCCCATCTCTATTACCTATGTGTATCTTCACCTTTATTACAGTGCTATAGCTCTGTCTACCTGTAATTCATTACAAGGGAGAGGAGCAAAGGAGACACTAGAACATAATCCCAGAGAAGGTGCCACTGCTTTGTTCAGTCAAATCCTCACAGCCATCACCAACAGAAATACATTTCTGTTTAGCCAGGCTGCCAATGCTTGTATTGTGAAGACAGAACAGAGTAAACCCCGCAGGGAAACTGAACCCCATAGAATTCTCCACCTCTCCTCTACTGAGAGTCTTCTTAAAGGCAGAATGGTTTGAATGCCCAGCCATCTAAATATAGTCTTTTCTTTGTTCCCTCTTTTAATTTAACTCAAATCCTAGTGAGCACAGTCATTATTTTCCAGAATTGCACATACATAACCTTCCGTGTACTTTATGGATGAGTTCAGGGGATTTTAAAGGATAATTTTGAATATAATATAGTTTCACCTTAGGGCTGACCTAAATAAATGGAATAAACTGCAGCTCTACTGTTTCAAGAAACTGAAAATGCATCTGGTCCTATTACAGCTTTGAGTGCCCGTCTTGGTGCTGCTTGCCTGCTTGTTACTGGGCTCCCTTTTGTCTATGTTGTTTCAAACGATGGAGAAAGTGACCTTGAATATATTTAATAAACAAGGAACAGTAAGATAATTGACTGTTTTTTGAAATAGTTACAGTAAAAACCCTTTACATTTTAAGCAATATAGAAATTTTCTATAAATTTCTTTTTTTTTTTGCAAATCAAAGGGGAAAATGTTTATAGCTAAAATACCATTAAAATACCATTTAATGAGAATAAAATCAATGCAATGACATTATCATTTGTTTCATCTTCCCAAGGAGAATAGAGGGGACAGTAGTTAAGTTTTAGTTATGTTGATTGCTTATGTAAAATGCTGATTCCTGCCAGCAGTCGCCAGGTGTCTCTCACACTGCTGGGAGAGGAATGTCTTGTCTTCTTCATCTGGTCGCCCACGTCACTGTTCCAGGGGCTTCTGGCACTGGTGCAAGGCAGAGCTGTGCTTCCTTGAGAGTGTGCCAGGCATTTACTTTGGTTGCTTCATTCTAGTCTGGGAGCAGACACAAAAGGGAAAAGAAAGGAAATACCATTTCCATATATCTGAGGTATCACTTATAATTAAAAAAAAAAAAAATGGTTGTCTTATCATGTTCGGGAAAATTCTGGTCTTCCTGTTTTCCTCCTATTTAAATTCATCCAAAAACTTCCAGGGACACAAGAAATTATGAGCTATTTTGACCATCCGTTCCAGAAAAGACTGTGGCCTTACAATAATTGCAAGTGGTTAATAGAAACATCCTTTTGCAGCTTCTATTTACCAAATGTAGTTCCTGTAGAAACACTTGACCCCGTGGCTTTCTGCTTTTTATGTCAGCTCTGGGGCCTTTATGATAGAATTATTTATCAGAGTCTTTAATGGCTCGGGGCCACTTGATGAACTTGAGTACGCCGTACATCACATCACTTAGGAAGCATCCCAGATGCTCATGGATAAATCTAGAGTCATGGTGCATTTGGCTAAAGAGCTGCACATGAGGAAGTCTGGAGAGAAGTGCTCCAGAGGGGTCACAATGGAGCTGTCTTAACCTCTGCTGTCAGCTTCTCACCACAGAGTTTATCCCTATTAACTTGGAGCCAGACAACTGCATCTGTTCCCCTTAGGCTGTGTCAGCACAGCCACCTCACAGCCTCAGGGACCCATGGCTTCCATTCTGGATACCCACACTGGTAAGTGGGACTTGGCAGAGGCAAAATCAAGTAGTTTGTTTCTGACACTTCTGAGCCCGTTTCTTCGCCACTTTTATATCGTCACTAGTAACTCCCTTCCCTGTACCTCTTACATATCACACAGGCAGCCGGTGTCCTTGAACGCCTTCCACTTAACAAAGCTCCATATCTGCTTGCAACACTGGCCCTAATAGGATAAATGGATTTAGTAGTTTTAGAGTGGCCAAGAGGAGGGGACGGCAGAAGAGACAAGTGGTTAAAAGTGAATGTTCCCAATATTTCTTCTAAAATATACCTCAGTTCTTCTCAGGAGGATATAAAACCAAGTGTTTTGCCCCAGCAGATTATATAGCTGCAGAGTCTAACACCTATTTTGGAATGTTTCTGGGGGTCCTTGGGACCCCTTTTCTATCTTATGGTCTTCCGTGCTGTGAGACCTGGAGACCAGCTGGCCTGAATGGAGGTTGTGGGGCCTGAGGGCTCTCCCAGCACCTCTGCCAGCCCTGCTGCCTCATTGGTTCCTTCTCTTCCGACTTCATATTTGACAGGTTGTCCTGTCTTAGACAAAAATCTATTAAATTCGCCGCTCCATCCAGTTACTCTTCTGTTTATCCTCTCTGTAGCCAGACTTCTGGAAAGAGCGGCCTGCTCACCACTTCACTAGTTACAGTTCAGCTTCCAGCCTTACTATTCATCTCTGCTTTTCTCTGTACTTTCACTGCATTTTTCTCTCTGCGTGTGGGCCCTTCCAATCCCGATCACTCTTCACTTAAATGGACTCATATCAAAATGGCAACCTCAGCCTTAACCCTTAGGTCCTCCAGCTGAGTTCCCTATCCCAACTCCAAATCTTTATGAGAGAAAATTTGATGGCTCCAGCTTGGGCCTGATAGTTCCTCCCTGGGCCATTTCCCTGGGACAAAAGAAAGGATTATGAGGACAATTAAGCATTAGGGATGGGAATGGGAGGACAAAAGTACCTAAGGCAAAGGGAGGGATCCAGGGCAGCTTCCACAGGACTTTATGTGGCACTTGGCCAGATGTGTATCTCAAGCTATGATTCTGCTTTGTAACTTTCTAGCTGTAATCCACCTCCCCAACTTTCAACACGCACGTTACGTCAAATTCTTTCTGTGTGTTATAATTAAAGCCAAAAAGATTCTTAGTATTTACCAAGTCTTATATTTTGCTTCAGAGATGTGTTTCCTAGTTCCATTAAAATTGGAGTTTCTGTTCACGTTCTCCTTGTTTTCAGAGAAGACAGAGAGATAGACACCTTTAATCTACCATCTCTTATCAAACCTGAGGTCCTTCAGACTTACATTTTTAAGGTATCTTACACATTTTTTTAGTGATATCCTTTTTGCTGGTCTATCCTAATTTAATCTTTCTTAAGGTTGTCAAGACCTACTGTTTCTTTTAAATATTTTGGAATCATATAATTATTTTCTTCAATTCATCAAGAATGTATTGATCACCTGTAATGTACAAGCACTGTCAGTTTTATTTTTATAATGCTCAAAGCTTTATAATCTGGGTGAAAAACCTAGCCACATGTATAAAATGCTTAACAGACAGCATAAGACAGCCCAGAAATATGTGTTGAATGGAATGAATAGAATGGTACAAACAAGAATTTCTCTGGAAAGTCAGACAAAGAAGAAGGACAGAGTGGACAGTGAAAGCTTCCTGCAGGCGGGGCCAGGACCGGGCCTTTCTTCTTGTTATTTCAGAGACATCTGTATTTTGATTATGTCTCTTTTGAATTATCTGTTTTCCAGCTTGGTGACGCTGACAGGGAAATAATACATGTCAGCATTAGTTTTTCCAACTTAATGGGTCAGATGACAGTGATCCATAACATGTAAGCTTTAGGTGTGGGCTGTAAGCAGGAGAGATTGCACGATAAGAGCAGAGCAAAGGGTTATTTAGAGAGGATAAATTAAAACACTTGGAATCGGGGTCAGTCAATACCTGGTTTTGAAATGAATGATGAAAATGGAGTTTTAGAAATGAAATGAATGGATTGTTTAGTTGGCATTATTAACTTAAAGAACAGGGTTTAGCTTAAGTATTATAGGGCTTTCCAGGAGACATTTTTCAAATTTACTGAGGGTTTTACCAGTAAGCACTTAAGCAAATGTAAACATTTTGTGGGCTGCAGGGGAGCTGTGGATATTATTCATCACCCAGGCACGCTAGTCTAGTAGACGGGTACCCAGCCAGGCTAAAGCTCTGCAGAGTTTCTAAGGATTGTTATGATTACTCTCTTGGTGTGTATATATTGCTAATGTAATAAGAACATAAACATTTTACAAGTATAGAAATTTCTTTTTTTTTTTTTTTTTTTTTAGTGTTAACCAGTAAAGTGGCAGGAAGAACAAATTTGGCCTCAACTTAATAATAGTGGTGTTAATGTAGAGAACTTACCCTTAAAATAAAACTACTCTCTATTAACCATGCTATGAAGAGTTCACAAAAATTTTTTGTACATACTGTGATGCTTAGTCGTTACAAAGGTTGAACAAGAGGAACGCTGCTGGGATTTTCTGAAAGTTACACTCCTCTCATCATGAGAAAAAAGAAAGCATTTGTGACTATTTTGAAGCATTGTGAGTTGTGGCAGTATTCCTAGGGATGAAGGATTCTTCTGTTCTCATCTCCCTTTTTATAACCAGAAAATACCCAGATATTCTAATAAATATGAATATGAAGAGTTAACTGTCATAGTAACTTAGTCTGTCACTTGTAGCCAATTAAAACATATGTTTTAGGAGCAAATATCTTTTACTAATAATCTAGGATCATTTTGCCTAATGTCCCTTGACTTTGATTCCTCTCTTCTCACATAAGATGATGTGAAAAGATGGGACACAATCAAATGCTGTTTTCATTGGTTGGTGTTACATGAGTGGAAGTCTCACGATAGTGTTCTCTCTTTTGCATGGTTTGTAAAGGTTCATTTGGGCACCATTCTTAAGTACAGAGAATATAAGGGCCGGGCGCGGTGGCTCAAGCCTGTAATCCCAGCACTTTGGGAGGCCGAGACGGGCGGATCACGAGGTCAGGAGATCGAGACCATCCTGGCGAACACAGTGAAACCCCATCTCTACTAAGAAATACAAAAAATAGCCGGGCGAGATGGCGGGCGCCTGTAGTCCCAGCTACTCGGGAGGCTGAGGCCGGAGAATGGCGTAAACCCGGGAGGCGGAGCTTGCAGTGAGCTGAGATCCGGCCACTGCACTCCAGCCTGGGCGACAGAGCGAGACTCCGTCTCAAAAAAAAAAAAAAAAAAAAAAAAAAGTACAGAGAATATAAAGATGAATAGTGCAGAGTCACTGCACTAAAAAAAATATGGCATAATGGGATGGGCAGGCACAGCAGCAGCTCATGTTAGTATAAGGACTAAGAAGTGCTGTGAGAACTCAGGGACAGACATGGAGACCAACCATGGGGAGGGGCTCAGGAAGGTGAGAACAGAGATAGAAAATGTCCTTGGAGGAGTTTTTTGATGTCTAAGCTGAGTCTTAGAGGATGAGTAAGAGATGCCCATACAAAAGATAGAGAGAAGTGTTTCGGGGGCAAGGGGGTCAATTCTAGGGCAAAGGAGCTAGATAGATGCACAGTTAATTAGATACCTTCACAGAACAGATCAGAGATGGCAAAATGATGGCCAACAGACCAAATCCCAAAGAGGCAATTTTTTGTTTGGCCTGCTGTGCCAACCTGGTCCTTGTAGATGTCTGCGTTTGTAAACACGGTCCCTGGCCAAAGGTCCTGGTCCCAAGGGGCAGGTAAGGAGATGGAGTCAGAGGTCAGCACCTATACCTTCAGGTAGCTGCACGTGCATGCCGCTCCCGGTCTCCAAAGCAGCAGAGATGGATAGTTTTATTTCCCAGCTTCATTCTTTATAAATTTCAAAGACTCTTTAAAATTTGTTGACCCTATTTTGTGCAGGTGAACAAAGGTATTTTTTTGATAGAGTCCTATAAATTAAAAATAAGGAGGCAGATCAGAGAATTCAACTATCTGGCTCAGTCAGGAGAAAAGAAAAGTATGTGTCTCTCACGTGGCAGGCATTGGATGTTTTGGAATCCAGGAGCAATGGAGGGATTCGGTAGGTGGTCCCTGCCCTCAAGGAATTGGAAAAACAAACTAAGAGATTGGACTACTATGCTGGAAACTCTGATTTTCATGGCTGGGACAGTAGGAATCACTTCTCCTTTAAAATCCCAGAGTCTTTGTACAAATTACCCTTAATTTAAGCTGAGTTGGTATAGCATAATTCAGGGGTCACCACGTGCCCCCCTGTGAATTCGAAGGCTGAATCTCAGTGGTCAGCAATGGGGAAGATTCATTTTGGTCTTTTTTTTTTCTTTTTTTTTTTTTATAGGCAATCTGTCTTCTCTTCCTTCTAGATTAATAAGATTCTTTCAGTCCACTTTCAAAACTCATACAGCGTAGATCTGGTTTGTTTTCTTCCTTGAAAAAAAATTGTTAATATAATACCACAATCTCTGAGCCAAACATCATGTTGCATGCCTATAATCGCAGCTACTCAGGAGGCTGAGGTGGGAGAATCACTTGTCGCCAAGAGTTTGAGCATTTTTTAGAAATGGGACCCCATTTCTTAAATAAATAAATAAATAAAAAGGTGTCCATGTGTGTGAAACCACAGTCTCCATGTTCTGAATCTAATTATGCCAAATGTATTTTCTTATATTCCTCGCATTTCTTTTAAACATGTTTTAAAATTTACTTTTCTCTTAAAATAGATTTTGTTTTCTCATTTTCTTCACAATTTCCTTAAGTTCTGAATTTGCATCAGTCGTCTGCCAGTCTACAGTATCTATAACTTGAGACATGTTCAGAAATAGAAAACTCCTAAATAAGATTCTGGGGAGACATTTTCAAAACAGTTTTCGGTAGAGACTTTCTCCAGAAACTCATTTCCAAGCTCCAGTGTGGGATTTATGCAGGAAATTAAAGTTAAATTGTCTTGGTTTGATTAAGGTTCTGCATTCTCTTTTGTTTTTGAAGAAAGGATATTTTATTTTGTAATTTCAAAATCATTTATTCTGGAGGAATGACCAAGAAGTATGAAATTAATTTTTGTCTAAACTAATTACCTGCAGAGCTGCTCAAAATATAAAGCTTTCTTGACTGAACATTTCATAGGCTTCCCTGAGACATTGCTTAACAGAAAGGCCGCGTTTCTCCAGGAAGTTATTTAAAAGTCAGGTAATTTAAATTACATTTATTAAGTGCAATACATAGGCACCAAATTAAAGCTTCTTTCTCTCTTATTTGTTCTTAATTTCTGTAGAAAATTATACTTTCGTAGAGCTATGTAAGGGCTGATGTTTAGTAAACAAAACAGTGTTATATTTAAATAGGAGAAAAAAATAATTCACAGAAATGTGTGGACCAATTTTCCCCCACTCTCAATCCATCGGTTTGTTTTCTACAGTAGCCTTGGGCGGGAAAGGCAGAAGTAGAAAAATCCCAAGCATTGATGTTCAGTAGAAAGACATCTTAATGTAAAATGTAATTCAGTTTTGTATATAAGTTTTGAAACAAATCATCATTCAACCCTCAGCATGAACCACGAACCTATTTGCATGCATGAGTGAATGAATATAAAAGAATTTTTTTGTTCAAGAAAATTACTCTTTTTCTGCCCACCCCCTATCAAATAGTGCTGTTTTTCTTATTCATACATTTATTCTGTGTTGTTGAACATTAAAACTTTTTTGCAATATTATCACACCCTGTTCAACTCTATTTCAGATTGTTCTTATATAAATTCAGTCCAGCAAGAATCACTCACAGAGATATTAATTCCTGTGTTCTTAATAAAAGGCCATTATAGCTACCAGTGCAGTGGTGCAAGAGCACCAACATTTAAAAAACATGTTTTGTATGTGATCGATCTAGCTTTTCAATATACCACTTTTTGTAATTTGGTATAATAAAATTAAATTCTAAATAAAATTAAAATTGAAGATAAAAATAGTGGTATATTCATAAGTCTTTATAAGTCTGACAAAATACATCGGGGAAACAATTTATGGCAAGTTTATCAGCCCCTCCCTCCAGGTCCATTTACATAGGTCCTTCCTATTTAAATTATTCTGTCTCATTTCATCTGTTCTTTCTTGTAGCTGACTTTACAATTGGAGAGTTCATAGTACTTACATGTATTTGTTTAAGGTCTGTCTTCCTTTCTAGACTAAACTCTTCTTGCTTTGTTCACTGCGGTACAGCCACACTTAGCATAGTGACTGACTCTCTAGGCAATGAGAAATTTTAATGAATGAATGAATGAATGAACAAGTCAACACTATATGCTCATTTAACAAGCACTTTTTAAGTGCTTTATTTACATCATTGTATTTAATTCTTAAGACAACTCTATAAAATACCTCCCATCTTACAGATGAAGAATCTAAGGCCAACAGATGAAATAATTTGCTCAAGATCACATGACTAAACAAGTCAAAACCCACCTTCCCTATTGTCTTTTTATTGAGCCTTTTTACCTAAGCAAGTTTGCCTTGAGTTTCAGTCTTGCCACTGAAAGAGCCCTACTACACCCTTTCAGGTGAGGAAACCAAGGACCAGAGAGGTTAAATAAGTTGCCCACTTTTAAATAACTAGCTAACATCAGAGTCAGAACTAGAATGCAGGCCACCTGATCCTACTCAGCATGCTTAGTTATGCCAACATGAGGAAACCAGAATATAACACTAATAATAAAAAGTATTAAGGTATTTTTAAAGCATGTTTCCTATGAAAAATCCCAACAGTTGGAATAGTAGAGTGAGTACAGTGGACCCTCGACATACTCATGGCCCAAAATCAACAATTATCAAGACTTTTACTACACTTGCTTCATCTTGCCCTTTAAGTACTTTTAATGATCAAAACACTTGTAGCTGTATGATTAAATTAAAACAAAGTAGATAGTGCAGGCAAGTCAGAAGTCTAAGGATATATCCAACGTTCCTCTGCTAATTGATAACAGAGCTAGTTCACAGCCCTCTGTTCTTCCACTGCAACATGCCAAGAGGCATATAATGAAAGACAACTGAAAGTGGGTGACCTAACCAGGCCTGCCACAGTCGGCACTGGAGTGGAGCGGTTTATGTTGACTCAGCATATGTAGCTTGGCCAGATGGGGACCAGCATCACATTTGTAATGGTATAGTAGTTATCAAATCTCAGAGAGCTTCCAGACCACAGGGATTCCTAACAAGTTCCCAGGTGATGCTGATGGTCCAGGAGCCACACTTAGAATCATGATGTGGAGGATCTACCTGGAAATTCCAATGAGGCCTTCTTTCCTAAGGTAACTGAGTCCAGAGATGCCAAAGGAGGCCAGCTTAGCCTTTCTCCTCCTTATCTTGCTTCTAGAAACCAGATGTCAGGGTAACACTTGAACTGGAAGCAAACTGCTAAGGAATTTAAATGATAAAAAGGAGTAAAAGGACTAATAAAAAAGAAACATATTTCACAAAAAATTTAAATATTGAATAAATTATGAAAGGAGAAAACTCAGGTGTGTGTGTGTATATGTGTGTGTCTCCAGGCTTGGGGTGCTTTCGAAAATCCGTCTAGGAATGGGAAGAGCAGATGGTTTTTGTTTGTTTGTTTTATCAAAGGCTAAATGGTATGATTAGGAGAAAACGTATATAGAGTAATTGACCTAAAATAACAAGAAATCAGTCCTTGACATAATAGTGTTTGAGATCGCTGAGATTTAGCTCTGACCACATTTTGTGAGCACTAAGGCAGAAAATCATAGTTGTGTTTAACTGAGATGAAAAATGAACACTCTTTTCTAACCCTTTTCTATCTAAAAGATAGATCTCTTGATTAAAACAGCTAAACTTCAACAACCTGAATATAACCATGATATTTAAAGATTTCATGGTAAATCAAACTTAATAACCCACATATCATTTGCTGTGTTCTCTCTTTATTCCAAACCCATTATTATTGCTTGTCCTCTTTCTACATACAGTTCCAAAGAGAATCCTTTACTCTTTTTTTACTGAGGTCTCATTATATACAAATATTCTAAAGAAAATCCTGTCGTTACCCCTTTATTTACCTTTTTTCTTCTGCCTTATTTCAAATAAGAGGTCAAGTAATTTGCAAAGATATGTAAAATGTGACAAAATAGTCCAGAAAAAGAAGACTAAGGAGAGGCAAAGTGGAGCCAAGAATAATAGAACTAAAAGTGGAAACCACGATCACCCTCGTGTCATTAGACCAAAGAGCCATTCAGTGGGAGAGGAGGGCCCGCTCTCTGCTGGTCTAATGTGCTCCACCAATGCATTTTAGGAAATCTGGAAGATAGATTAAAGATATAAGCTAGCTGAAGGCTGTTTCTCTCAACGAAGCATTTGATAAAAATTATGTGGTGGTGTGCCCATGATTCTTCTTCCTTTAAAATGCCTAACTTGAGCCTCTCTTGGGAGGTGAATTAAACAAATGCTTGTCTCTCTTTGCTGACTTTCACATGGCAGGCAGAGTAATCCTTCTAAAAAGCAGATCTGATCATTTTCTTCCCCTTTTTAAAAACTAGAAGACTTCACTGAGTCTGCATTTGCCCAGAGATCTCTGTATGTGGCCTTCCTAATTTCTGTGTTCCCTTGATACCTCCTACCCTCATTCTGCTCTCCAGATAGGTGGAACATAAACTTGCCATTCTTCTCCCCTTTGGCCCTCTCACATGCCGTTCCCACTGCCTGCAACTCCCCTCTCCACCCTTTCCGCCCATCTCCCACCCATCCATCAGGTCTCAGTTTAAACATCACTTCTTCCTAGAAACACACCCTGTCCACCACCCAGCATAAACTAGGTTAGGTGTCCCTGACTGCCCTGTGTTCCACTTGCTGTGCCACACGTGCTTGCCTTTGCCCACTAAACTGACCACCACTACAGCATCAGTCCCCCAGGACAAGGACCACACCTGTCTTGCTTACCATATTATATCCAGTTGTTTTGATTTCAGGGAATGCAGTATCAGGCTATGTGCATAATGGAGTAAACTGAAGGTGCTCTTAAGCCCACAGGAGGCTACTCCCAGGTGTTGGCATCCCAACTCAAGACTCTGGCCACCCCAGGCCCTCAGCAGACCCAGGAAAGAAGAGGCTCAGCAAGTTATATTACACCAGTGTGCCCCACATACAGTTGGGAGACTCTGGGTTACACCGAAAAGCCAACAAATGAGCCTGAGTATAGATCCTGTTTCCAAGTTATTTTACTTGCCTTGAGTCTCAGTTTCTCATTGCTGAAATGAGGTAACGCTATCTCAGTAAACTTGTCTTATTTGTTAATTTTAAGGTTTTTTTTTTTTTTTTTTTTTTTTTTTTTTAAGAAACTCAATACTGTTTTTTAATCCTATGGGCAAATTTTATTTTTTGTTTTGGTTTGTTTTTAATGCCACACCTAGTGTTGATACAGGTTCTAGGAGATGGTGCTCTCACATAGTGCTGGTGGGAGTGTCAACTTGTGTGCAGACTCCCTGGAGTACAGCCTGGCAGTACATGTCAAAATCCCTACAACATGTGCATATCATCTGACTTCGCAGTTTCACATCTAGGAATTTGTCTTCAGAATTTCTCCTAACCAGAGCTGTGAACAAAAGTCTACCCATAAGATATTTATCCCAGCATCCTTTTTGATTTTTAAAAATGGAAAAAGACTGAACATCTAAAAAAAAAAAAAGTATATTGGTTGAATTAATTGTGGTGTATCCAAAGAATAAGCCACTATGTGTTATAAATATTAATGATGATGATTAAAATATATATTTAATAGCCTGGGGAAATTATTAAGATATATTGAAATGAATCAGGGAATAAAACCGCAATTTAGCATATTCTCAATTTTTTTAAGTAGTTATATCATTGGAAAAAGGCTGGGAAGATATCAACTAGTATGTTTCTCTGAATAACTCATTAAGAATTTCTTCTTTGTGATTTTCTGGAGTTGCCAATTTTCTGAATTGGATGTATATCACTTTTGTTATAAATGTTTTAGGAAAAATGAAACATAAGAGGAAAAATAAATTTCACACAGTTTGCAATTGGAATACCTTTGCCCATAACACAAGAAAGCTCTGAAGTGCACCGATTCAGGGCTCCTCATGCCAGGAGGGGATGGGTTCCTTCAGGTACCTGGATGCTGAGAGTACTCATGGCATCCTGGGTAAAGAGCTTCATTTTCGTTTGCATGGCCTGTCAACCTACCCAGTTCTCATTCATGGCCTTGTGCACACTGATATAAATACCAAAATTGAGCCACGTCATTTTCTCTGATTTTAACAAAGGTCAGAAACTAAACTTTACACAAAATGGCCTATCTCAATAAATTAAATTCATGTGTGCTTTTCTAAAAGGGCTTTTCATAACACTAATACCTTTGAATCCAACTGGCCTCCACAGAACTTGGAGAAGGAATAAACAACCTTCTTCAATTTTTTTTTTTTAAACACAAGGGCCAATTCAGGGAAAAATAAAATGTTTATCAGCCACCACATTTTTCTCTCTCCCAAAATAAAGCTAGTTTTTTAGAGTCTCATAGGAAAAAAAAAAAAAAAATCTGTTCTTATAAGCTATAAATTACCTTATTGGAAGAACAACATTATAATATGTGTACTGCTTTTTAGCCATTTCAGTTTCCTTTCTGGGTATATGGGAGACGTAACAATACACAGGTATCTTTGTAATCTTTCATCTGGAAATTAATATTGTGTGCCATGTTGGGAAGGTAGATGATCCCAGGTAATATGATATATGAGGGAACTTCAAAAAGTTTATGGAAAAAAAATAGAATTAAAAGATTAACATTTAAAAGAAAAAAAAAAACTTATTTCTCAACCTAATCTCCATCAAGGTCAAGACACTTTCGTAAGCAATGATACCAGCCATTTAGTCTATCTGTAAAGAACTCACAGAGTCCTGGGAATTTAACCATATCAAAGCTTTCTTTTTTACGTTATTAACTGAAGAGAAATGGATTCCCTTTAAAGACTTTTTAAGATTAGGAAACAAAAAGAAGGCAGAAGGAGCCAAACCAGGATGGTGAAGTGGATGCTTAATGATTTCCCATCCAAATGCTCACAAGGTTGCCCGTGTTTGATGAGAGGAATGAGCAGGAACATTGTTGTGGTGGAGAAGGACTCTCTGGGGAAGCCTTCCCAGTCATTTTTCTGCTAAAGCCTTGCTAATTTTTTTCGAAACACTCTCATAATAAGTAGATGTTATTGCTCTTTAGCCCTCTGGAAAGGAATCAAGCAAAATGCTTTCAGCATCCCAAAACACTATGGCCATGAGCTTTGCTCTTGATCTCTCTGCTTTTTCTTTGACTGGACCACTGGCACCTCTTGGTAGCCATTGCTTTGATTGTCTTTGTGTTCATGATTGTAGTGGTAAAGCCATGTTTCACCTCCTGTTATATATTCTTTTTTTTTTTTTTTTTTGAGACAGAGTCTTGCTCAATTGCCCAGGCTGGAGTGCAGTGGTGCGATCTCGGCTCACTGCAAGCTCCGCCTCCCGGGCTCATGCCATTCTCCTGCCTCAGTCTCCCAAGTAGCTGGGACTACAGGCACCCACCGCCACGCCTGGCTAATTTTTTGTATTTTTAGTAGAGACAGGGTTTCACCGTGTTAGCCAGGATGATCTCGATCTCCTGACTTCGTGATCCGCCCGCCTCGGCCTCCCAAAATGCTGGGATTACAGGCGTGAGCCACCGCGCCCGGCTCTTCTTTTTTTTTTTTTTTTCCTGAAGAAATGCTTCAGGATCTTGATCTCATTTGTTTAAAATTTCCATTGAAAGCCCTGCTCTTGTCTGCAGCCAATCTGGGTGCAACGGTTTTGGCACCCACTGAGTGGAAAGTTAGCTCAACTTTAATTTTTCCATCAGAATTGTGTGAGCTATACCAATTGAGATGTCTATGGTATTGGTTGTTGTTTCTACTGTTAACCGTTGGTCCACTTAAATTAGGGCATGACAAAGATTCATTTTTTCCTCACAAATTAATGTGGATGGTTTGCAGCTGTGGACTTTAATCTTCAGCATCATCTGTTCTTAAACAAGTTATCCATTTGTAAACTGCTGATCTGCGGGGGCATTGTCCCCATAAACTTCTTATAAAGAATCAATGATTTCACTGTTCTTCCATCCAAACGTTAGCATAAATTTGATATTTGTTCTTGCTTCTGTTTTAGCAGAATTCATGTTGCTTTGATAAGGGCTCTTTTCAAACTGATGTCTTATCCTTCTTAGTGCCTCAAACTAGATCCTGTTCAGTCATGTTATAACAAGTTAGTATGAGTTTGTTTTGGTGCAAAAAATTTTTGAAATCCATGCATAGTCTTTTCATAATATGCATTTTCCATGAACTTTTTGAAGTCCCCTTATTTATCTCCACCTTAGAAAATGTGTTTCAGCAGTTGGTGAGGGATACAGTTGAGGAACAAATAGGAAACTGAGGGATGGAAGAGATAGAGACAAGGAATGCATGTGGTCTACTCCATCAGGATGCTTGGCTTTGAAGAGTGTTGAGGCAAGAGGGGTATTACCTTGGGGGAAATATGAAGAAAGTAATTTATTTGATGCTGGAGGTTAATAGACAGTAGATATAAAAGATAAAAGATAGATTAGGGAGGAGATTAAATAAAAACAGTTTAATCTTTAAAAGGAGTGAAGACAGCCTCTTCTGAAATGGGAGAAAGGAAGTAAATCTGAGGGCATTTGTCACTGTTGTATAAGAGGGAAGGGCATCTGTTAAGGCGTCTTGGGAGCTAGAGTGAACCTGGAGCCTTGAGAAGGCAGGAGAGGGTTAAAATTGCCACTATAAGGAACGAAAATGGAAATCAGCCCTGGCTAAGCACCCGCACTGTTAAGCCATCCCTTGAAATGGGGCCAGTTAGTATGAGTGTAGGGCTTTCCCAGCAGGAGCAGAGACAGTAGGTTATTGAGCAGATCCAGGGTAGGAATGTTGGATGGAAAAGGCAGAGTGGATTATTGAGGGTACCTGAGTGAGTGTTGTGGAAGTAACTGACCACAGGGTTCAGAAGAGATGGCCCAGGAACAGGTGGATGGAAATGCCCCCTCAGGGCAGAACATGCACTCGGAAGTCTCTCAGCTGTAATTTGTGGTTCTTCTGTCACAAGCACCTTGACAGCAACATAGCCCTTGTATTTTCTCACTTTTCCATAAAATTCCCATTCTGTTGGTTCACTCTTTGCGCACAGTGGTTGCAGGCCTGATAGGAAAGAGTCAGGCCTGGCCCCCATAGCAGAGTGGTAGAGTGGTAGCCAGAATTCTCCAGCAAGTCACTACTCGCTTTCATATTCTGTTGCCCTGACTTCATTCAGTACTGTAGTTCCAGCTGCTGGGCTCTCCCCTGACTCCCTCCCAGCTGAATTCTAACTCGTCATAATTCTACAAGTTAGTCTTTTTCCTGGAGGGGCCGTCTCATAGATACAGACCTTCTCTCCTGCCATGGGAACACTGCAGCCCTGTGCATAGAAGGGTATCATCTCACATGTGTGCACGTAGGGTAAAGACTGCCTCTTTAGGGAATTGGCTGTTTTTAAAACCAGAGCACCCTAGAAGCTGCACACTGGTGACTCTTGCTTGCCAAGAAGCGCGTTGTGGAATCTGTAATCCAGCAGGGTCACTGAACACTACACAAACATACCTTATTCAGAAGTGGAATCATGGCTTCTGCTAGGAGAAGGCAGGCTTGAGAAACCTCCTTAGGTTTCTCAAGAAAGAATAAATAAACATGCATATAAGCAGGAACTAGTAGATCCAATTTATCTAGACTCTCAAAAAGCCTTTCACAAGATTCCATACAAAGTCTACTTTTAGAAGTTGGCTCTTTTGAGCAACAGGCTTATAATAATCATTATCGTTGTAGAGTTTTAGATGATGGGTTTCATTTACATAAATAACATTGTGCGACCTCCCCTTGAAAATCCCGTGTCCATAAGTCACATTACGGCACCAGTACTACACAACGGCCACCTGGTGTTTACTGTTATTGGGAACCGGTAATGCTGAGCCTGTAATTCATTACAGACATTGTAATGATGGCAGTCAGAGGCACACCGTTGTTACTCATGATCACTAATTAAGTGATGTTATAATGAAGTATAAATACAGGGGGAGAACTGCTTCCAGAATTCAGGTTCTATTTTCTGCTCAAATCTTCCAATATTGTGTTTGAAGTGGTTTGCTCATGACTAAATATAAAATGGAACACTGTGCAGAGGAGGCATTGTCTCAGTCAGGCTTCACTTCAACCCTAGGAGGAAGAGAGGATCATTTCTCTTGTAGAGAGGAGTCAGTGAAACCTAGCTGTCTTATAGCCAGGAAGGGACACAACCTATATGCATCCAGAACTCTCTAACCCTGACTCTCTTAACCACTTTACTCTTAGCCAGCAAAATCAAGAAGAGCAGCCAGAGCTCCCACAAACATATTCTGTCTTATTGTAAGTTTGTTTCATAAAGAGGATTCCCCATATCCAGGAATAAGCCAGATCAGTACTGCCTCTACTGGATGAGTGGATTATTTGCACTTTGTCAGTGCCGATTCTAGGTAGTGTGATTGAGTTGCGTCGGAGATGATCACTCCATGTTCTCTGCTCTTTTCCAGCCCGTTGCTAGCTGTGTCCTTTGCCACTTGTTGTGCTGTTCCGGGAGTTGCCATTCTGACCTGGGGGGTGAATCCACTCACAGGAGCCCTGGGGCTCTTCAATATTTTTCTGTATACCTGCTGCTACACACCACTGAAGAGGATCAGCATTGTCAACACATGGGTCGGAGCCGTGGTTGGGGCCATCCCGCCTGTCATGGGCTGGACAGCGGCCACGGGCAGCCTCGGTGCTGGTAAGTATTCCGCGGTGTGGAGTCTCACATGAGCACACTCTGGTCAAGGAGGCATTTCCTCCCCGAGCTGTCGTACTTGGTTCGGTTCCACTTCATCCCACACTAATTCTTTTGGCAAATGTGCTGATGCCGCAGACTGAAATTCTGTGGACGCAGAGTCAAGGGAGACCATGTCATCGTGGCTGGTGGGTGGACATGACATACACTTTCCCTTGTAGGGAATGACTAGGAGAAAACAAACGAAAGAGTGCTGCCTGCCTGTGACTACAGGTGGATAAAGAAAGTACCTGAAGCCACGATGAAAATCACAAACCAAGCTAGGACTAACCAATTCATGGGGCGGGGAGAAGGTATCTGGATCCGACCTCCAGTCGCCCATCAAAGGGGTGTCATCTCACGAGCCAGCCTCTTGTGTTCTCCTCTTATGAAAGGGTAGATTATTTTCATTAGTTTCTAATTTATTTTTATATGATTTGCTTAAATTGTTCATACTGTCTACAATAAAACCATTGAAAGATTTCTACATTTTTTTTGATGGTATGTCACAACTAAATTTGTGGGGTGAAAATAGCTCATTTTTACCATCTGTAAGGGAAGTTTCACAGTCTAATTAGTCAAGTAATTAGTATTTTTGACCGACACTTAGGAAGGAAGTGGTGAGGTTTCCTGCAATATATGTAAGTACATATTTTTCACATGAGAGATCAAAAGGCAGTTGACCATAAACCGTTACCCTGTAAGCCACATTTCTGAAACTTTTCATAAAAGCTCTTACACTCCAATTTGGCAGGCTTACAAATGTGATTACACCTTTACCATGATTGTCTCTTAGAATGGTTTTAATATCCTGTAAAGGTCGGATTTTAATGAATCTACAAATATCATATTCTAAAGCGTATGTGCTTGTGTGTTCTCTGATAAACCTAAAACCAGAGCCCCACCCACGTGGGAGGCAGTGTCAGCAAAGCAGTGGTGAGCAAGGAAGCCAGCAGCGCTGCCTGGATTGGGAGCCCGACCCCACCACTCATGAGCTGTGTGCATCCTTCACGGCTGAACTCAGCCTCCTTCTGCCACTGTCTCCTCATCTCCCATGTGGGGCTAATAGTCTTCTCCCCTCCTGGAGTCACTGTGAGGATGAAACGAGTTGTTATTTGTAAAGTGCTGGACCATGGCGAGGGCTCAATTTGGGACCCGTATGCTGTTGTTATCAATCAGGAGTCCTCCTTCATACAGTGGAGGGACTGGCACAGATCAGGAACTGGAAGATTTTGTTTGGTTTGTAAACTGAGCAATGCAGCTTTGTCCTCTGGCTGTTATTTTGAAGACTGAGGCGCCTGCAGGCCTGGTGGGAAAGAGTGCTGGGGTCCTTTTGTGAGGTTTGGATTGGGAAAGAGAAGCGAGGGTTTAAAGCCCGGGCTTGGCATCCCTAGGCTAGACGACATCTGCATGTTCACCCTGGTTTATAGTTGACCTTCACAGAGCACACCTGCACACCACCAGCCCTCCCGCTCCCAGTCATGTTCCTCTTCCTTAGTTCCACCTGGAGCTCATCTGACTTGACCCCAACTCCCTCTCCCCCTTAACGCAAGTGTCCTCTTCCCTCTTATTCCCCTCAAGCCTTTGTAGTGATTGTGCAGACATTTGAGGTGGAGACCATGACAGACAGTGCGGAACTGCCTAAGCTGTGCATGGGGAGTATCCCCGTCCTCAAGGGTGTAGCCCCACTTCAGCACTTGGGTTCCTGCATCGAGTCACCTGCCTATCTGATGTAGACGCCCCATCCCTGGCAGGAGTGCCTGAACCCTATTCAACTTCCTCAAACCAGGCACAAAGCAACTAGAACCTTCTGTATCTGGGAAGACCCAGACAGGGCCAGAGTCAGAGCCAAGGATTACAGCCTTAGGGACGGGTAGCACAGGAGACTGATATGGGCAGTTCAGTCCCCGGCCATGGAGAAATTGGTCACCACTGTTGTGCAGTGTTGTCCTAGGGCCCAGGTTCTTGCCAAGGGCTAGAGGCCCTTGTCACACTTCCAGGCAGTTTTCTCTCCTGAAGAGAGCCTCAGCATGTGCAGGCTGGAGTTGCCTCCCCGGAGGCTAGAGAAAAAGAACTTTTCAAAAGTCCTCACTTAGGAGTGCACATTCAGGCAAGAGCCCTCATTTGTTTAGGGATAGTCTGGATTTGGCTAAACTGCTAATAGTCATATTTAAAATAAATGTTTTTAATGTTGATTATAGTCTTTCTATAATACAGATTGAATCATTTGTATACAAACTCATTAATGATGGACAGCTAAGGGCAGCTCATCCCTTGTTTAGGTAGCAGAATGAAAGTACATATTTGCCTTGGAAAGCTAGACCCCTTATCTACCTCAGTAGAACCTGGTATAAAACAGAGCAGCCTGAAAGACGTGTATAACTACAAAGAGAAGTTCCCTGGGCAGTTTTTGAGATTGGCGTCTATTACAGTATATCCTTTTACTTTAAATCTTAAAGATACATTGTGGGGCACACAGTAACAACATGACTTACTGCCCCCAGAATCCTAATTAATTGCAGATCAAACCATACGCTTAAAGCCTTGTCAAGATTATACAGAAAGAATACTGCTACTTTACATAATGCTTTAAGCTACTTCAAAAAAGTTTCCAAACATTAATTTGATAGAACCAACTTGAGATAAGCAGCAAATACTTAATTGAATGAACAAATCAGTGAATATAGGTACCTTCCATTTTACAGGTGACAGAATCTAAGAGAATGTATTTTTTAAAAGATTTTTATTGCTGGGATTTTAGGAACTGGGTTGAATATGGTTTTATATTGCTTAGTCATCTTCTAGAGCTGTACTGTCTTATATGGTAGCCACGAGACTCAAATGGCTATTTAAATTTAAATTTATACTAAACTTTAAAATTCAGTTACCCAGTCCCATTAGCCATATTTCAAATGCCCAAAGGCGCATGTACCTAGTAGCTACACTATCCACAGCACAGATGTAAAACATTTCCATTATTGCAGAATGCTCACTTAGACCGTACTGCCTAGGTGGAAAGATTGATGTCCTTATGAATCTATATTTCATCATCCTCACCTGAATATGTACTTCAAATAATGAGACTGTACCTGTGGTCTCACTGAAGTCTAAAACAGTGGTTCGCAAACTTCAGTGCACACGATAATTACCTGGAGAGCTTGCTAACACAGAAATTTCCGGGCCCTACCCCTGGAACTTCTGAATTCAGTGGGCTGGTATGGGGTCTGAGAATTTTTATTTCTAACAAGTTTCTAGTTGTTGCTGATGCCCGTGGTCCAGGGACCACATGTTAAGAACCACCAGTTTGCAAAGATAGAACCAGAGAGAGCTCTAGCCATTAGAATATCTTAAAAATACCTAGAGATTAGGGCATGGGCAGATAGTATTATTTGAGATGTACTAATGATATCAACAGGGGGGATATCTCTCATCTGGGTTCTTGTCTTAGGGGACATGTATAGTTATAAAGAGCCCTTCTGAGGAAAAAATGGCCAAAAAGGCTTCCCTTCTTCTGTGGTATTGCCAAGCACTTAATCTTTGAGCCCCTAAAGATGGATCACTTTGGATAGCCACCTTTATAAACTGGTCCCCATCATCGCTTCATCATGCAAGTGTCAACTGGGGGCCTACTGTTTGCCAGGCATTGAGAGACACAAACATTACTAAAATCCAGTGAGTGTCCTCAGGAAATCATTATCTCAGGGTCTTTGGGGAGAGGCAGGCAGGTAATCAAATGACTGAGTGATCTAAGAGCTTTTGCAGGGTATCTTCAGAGGGCTGTAGGCTCTCTTAACTTACTCCAAACTGGTCCCAGATGACTTTGGTGAAGAAAGACTACAGAATTAAGTCATGACCAGTTTACTTGAGGAGGAAGTATGCTTTCCAGGAAGAGGGAAGAGCCTGTACAAAGCCTTACAGGCCTGAAAGCCAGTGCACAGTGGGGTGGGGACACGCGCAAGGATGAGCCACCTATAGAGGAACTCATACTTCATTCAGTGGTGAGAAAGACCCACTGGAGCTTGAGGCAGCCTAACAGCAGGGCCATACTTTTAGGATCATTTAACAGTGTGCTGCAGGTTCTCCGAGGTATTGGAAAGTCAGTAAATTGCAGAAGCCTGCCTTTATTGTCCTTCCAAGCCTGTGTACCTCCTCTCACCTCCTACTTCCTCTCCTCCACTTCCTTCTCTCTGCACTAGAGCTCCACCTACCCTAGACCTGCCCCCCTCCCACACTCTCTTTGCCCTATCTAGTTAATTTAACATTTTGCCTCTTAAGTAGTGAAGCGTCAATCTGATCATCCTTTGAAGAAACAGCTTGTTACCACCAGTGACCCTCCAAGTGGGGAAATGGATGAAGGATACATGTTTGAAGGGAGGCAGGTTGCGCTGAACATATTCCCTTATGAGTCAGGACATCAAACACCCAGCACCAACCTTTAGTCACCCAGTCACCTTGACTGTGGATACTTTTGCAAAAGCCCTTCCTGGGGCTCAGTAGATGGTAGTCAAGATGGAGAGGAAGCAGCTGGGCCAAGATTTGAAATGGAAATCCTGCAGCCTCATGTATTGAAGGCCCAGCTAACCATCTAGTTTGGAGGGGAGATATTTACAGATTGGTAGATACAGAAAACAGTGTGCATTCGAGGCAGCCCCTGGGTCACAGTGCTCCACCAAGCAAGGAAATGCAGCATGTCGGGAAGTACCTTTTCCCCTTTGTGGTGTCTGGATCATTTTGTGGTTTTTGTGGTGGCTACGAGGTCACATTAAGAATTCCAAGGGGCCTTGAGCACCGAAGAAATTGTGATGCCTTCTCTCTTCCTGCAAAGACATAAAATATAAAATAACTAAGGATGTTCCGCGGGATTCTGATTTATTTTTTTTTCCCCACAACTACTTTGACTTTTTAAAAAATCAAACAGTGTAAAGGAACTTTGTTCTAGATGCCCGGTGAAAGGTGTGGGTCCCACACAGGTGTTTGACCTGCCTGCTTCGGGAATCCAGCATGGGGTGAGTGAGGTAAGATGGCGGGGTGAAGAAAATGACACAGATGAGAAGACAGCCGTTGTAAAAGCTAAGCAAATGTGAATTGTTCTTAATGTTTGCTATTTTATAACTGCACAATGAACTGTAAGCAGCTCAGCTTTTGTCCCCATCACAGTGCCAACAGCTTTCAGTCCAGTGCTTGCTACAGAGAGTGCTGTACTGCAAAGCGCGGGTCCAGCCCAGAGAACACTCCTTGTGGTCATTCTGTCAGGAAAGTCAGGTCTCTGCAGTCCCGCTGCTTCTGTGCACAGGAAATAACTTCATTTTACAAAGCCCTTCTGTCTATAAAGGTAATCATTACAATGGGATTTTACTTGTGTCCATTTTCCTCTGAGCCTCAGAATTAGGCCTTTTCCTCTCACCTGCCTAATTACCTTGTCTTAATTCTTTTTTAGTATTCTGCTAACAGCAGAAAACATTAAAAATGCTTCCTAGCTAAAATTCAGGAAAGGCAGAATGAGAGGGTTGCTTTCTGACCCCTGGTCTAGCCAGCTTGTTGTCATAGGAACTGCAGTACTGGGTTTGATTCTGCACACAGGGAATGGCAATGACAGAAGAGACCTGCTGGAGCCCCGGTGAAGGAGTCCACTCTGAGGAGGTAGCGGAGGGAGGGGACTGCAGATAAGTGCCCAGCCGACATTCCAGCTGCAAGCAGGCCTGGAGCCACACGCATTAGGCCTCTCAGCAGTGTTTATCTCCAGAGACTATTAGTGTATCTCAGAGGCTTTGAGTTAAATCCCCTCCCCCTCTTTCTTGCCAAGGCCCCCTCTTTTCATCACTCCCATGTCTTAGAAAGGTTCAGATTCTTTTTCCTCATTTTCCTAAATTTGAATAAATCCCATGTTTTGGGAGTGTATGGATTGGGCCTCCGTAATGACCATCTTGTAGAGTGGATTTGCAGTTGCCTGTGGCTTGTAATTCAAATGTGTGTTAAGCATTAATTATGTCACCCAACATTTAGTTACAAATGAGGACTTAGAAATGGTCTCTTATCAGGAAGTGACACTGGGCAGATGGATGGTTTTAGTAACAAAAAGAGAATGAAATTTTTACCCTCAGCTGGTAAACTACAAAATGTTCAGTGCTGTTTCACTTTATTTACCTCTCTTATTCCTGGATGAGAAAGTAGAGTCAGAGTGAATTTATTCACTCACTCATTCAACAAATATTTATGGAAGGCTTACTAAGTACCAGGTACTGTTTAACCCACGCACTTAACGATTTCCTTTATAATGCTGCCTCAGTTTGAAACCAAGCTTGTAAATGAGTATCTGTGTCTGTGTTCACTTTGTATAAGATTTTACCATAACTAGCCTTAGCACTCCAGATTAAGTTATAGTAGCCTTGGAGCTCCAGATTAAGCTAAATGATGTTTTTAAAGACGAAATAAGGAACATTTTCATGGGAATATTAGCAAACAAACAATATTTAGAACACTATATTCTCTTGAAAGACCAAAAAAAAAAAAAAAGAGCTACGAAAGAACGTGCTAGAAATTATGTTGCAAGCCCCCAGATTGGTGGTATAATTGGAGGCAAACTGGTACCAAGGGCGCTGAGATCTTGTCAGTTGTGCTGTGTTGACCATAACTGATCACAAGCTTTGAGGGAGCTGGGCCAGTGCCTTCCTGAATGAATGATAGATGATGGTGTGGTAGGCCAGCCTCTGGTAGACATGTGCCTGGAGCAGAATGCACATGTAACTAGTATTCTTCAATGAATTAATATTTAAGTGATAAGGATGGAAAGACCTTCCCATATGAGCTAAGGGAGTAGGAAGCATTTGAATTTCAGAGAGGATTCACAGGTGCTTGAAATGTCCTTCCAAGGAAATGGCAAGAAGAGAAAAAGGGGAGCACTGTTTTCAGAGTCAGAGCTTTTTGCTTCCTTTACTCCCGTCTTCCTCTCTAAGTGAAACCTCCCATGACTCTGCCTGGAGGGAGGCAGCACACAATGAGGTGAGGGAGAGGAGCGAATCCAGCTCCCTCCCGCCCCCTGAGCCTCTGCATTATTCCTAAGCTACTAGCAAAGAATTCTTCAAGGGCAAGCAGTTATTGCCCACTCTATTTCCTATTTTCAGGGGACTTTTAATCTTCCCTTTTGTCGCCTGTGCAGTTGATAAACTGGCCCCACATCCTCTTCCCTTTATCTGCAGCACCATAGAAGTCTATCGCACTGTTGAGGCTGATCTGTTTCACAAGCTCCTTTGTGTTGCCCCTCAAAAGAAAGGCTTTGAAATCTGTGACCATGAAGCTCTGGGTTTGGCTTTGCTTCCCCAGCTAGCCCCCAGTCTACATAACCACATAACCCTGAAAGCACAAATAGAGCCGGCCATGGAGCAGACGCGCTACCGTGGGCCCCATCAGAGAGGAGCCTATTGTACTGGCGAGGGAAGACCTCCCAAACCCAGCACCAAGGTTCACTGGAGCTAGGGCTCTTTATCCTTTGCAAGGCCATGCGTGGATGGTGAGTGACAATGGGTTTGGGGGGTGGGGTGGGAAGGTGCCCACTGGGCAGTCAGAGAAAGCAAGCCGAAACCGATGAACTCCATTCCACAGGGAATTTCCTGACAGAGTCAGCTCCAGCTTGAGGATTTTTGTCTCCATTCCATTCCGATACCATTTAGCTGGAATTGCCTTAGTTTTGTCAGCAAAGTGATGGAGGTGTGCCGTGGACAAGAGCATTTCTGAACAATGGACAGAGGTGGAAATAATTGCGATTCTCCTCCTGTCTGTATGTCGTAGGATATTTGATAGAAGTTTCAAGAGAATGTAAAAATACATACATTTTCAACGAGTCATCAGGAAGACGTTAATGAACCTTGCCCCACCTAATACAGCCCTCTAATCAGAGCCAGGTGCCACTGGATGAGGGTTCCCTCCAGCTGTTCTCACACACAGTACTGCACATGTGCCCTTCTCCATTTTCTGAGTAAAGAGGGAAGTAATGATGCCCTGCACACCTGGACATTCTGTGGAGTTGCCTTTGCAATGGGATTTCAGCCCCATGTTCTCAGGAAGCTGCCGTGCTCTGGAGAGCCGTGTCTACAGATATGCCACCTAGATTTTCAGAATTTTCTATGTTCATAGACTAGCAAGTAATCGATTAACAGAAAAGAAGTGGACGTTTCTTTCCAATGTGATTAAACCGAATATGTACAGAGATTGTGCAGGGTTAGGCAGGAAAATGGGAAGATACGGTTAAAAGAAGTCAAAAACACATGGTTTGTGTGAATGGATTGAAACTCAGAGACCAATTTTAGATCTCAGTTTACAAATTCTTCCAGGAGGCCTTCCCTGACCTCTCAAGGCTGAATTAAGTGTTCTCCTGCCCTGCACTAAGTAACATTCACCGTGGACTGTAATCCCTTTGTGTTGTCTTTCTCCCTGGCCAGACACCAGCAGAGGACTTTGAAAACAGACTGTCCTATATCTAGGGGCACACAGGCCAGATTTGTTGTCATAGATGACAGACCCAATAAAAATGGACTGCTTTAGGAGCTTGAGGCAGAGGAGATGAGTGGAATACTTATCTTGAAGGAAGGTGAGGTCTTTGAATTAGTCCACTGAGTGCTTTATGTTTACTCCACAAGGAAGGTGGGTTCCACCACAGCCCCGGCACTAATTCAAGTCTTCCTGTTCTAGTTCACCTTATCTTGATGAAGAGAGTAATTAGTTTTCATCTTTTATAGGAGGAGAGGCAGTTGAAGCATATCAAGTAAAGCTGTGTGTGGGTGGTGGTTTTCTGATTACAATCCATTAAGGCTAGGCTGTGATTTCCAAACCTCCTTCATTTGCGACATGAGCCAAACCCACACCCAATTTCCTCTTACAGAAAGCAGCATGCTACTCTCAGGAAAATGATTTCTTTAATTATGTTTATTTTAAGCAGAAGCATTACTGAAAAAGTGTATTGAGCAAAACAAAATACTTCGGTTGACACACACAAGAAAAGGAGGGCTTTTGAGAAAGACAAGGAAAATCCCACATTTGGAGCTGGTGTTTTAGCCATTTTCCAGCTGAGGTTGCTCCTTCTGAGCCATTTCTAGAGCAAAGCAGACACTGAGCCCTGAATGATCCAATCCCTCCCCCCATTTCTGAGTTATCACTGATGTTGTTTTTCTTGAAAGACACTTCCCCCTGTGCTTGTGGCTGTCATAACTGCAAACTCTTTGAATCTGAGACAGCTTGTGAGCTGGGGCTGGGCTTCTCTGTACATCGTGTTCAAAGTCTCAGCATGACCCTGTGCCCCAAGACAACACTTCCTCTTACCAGTCACTTTAAAATCCAGAGGTCACTTTATTTTCCATCAAAATATAAAGAAGTCTACTTGCATCACCCTGTTTACTCCATCAGTTGCACCTGAGCGTTCCAACCTTTCCTCTGTCCTTTTGAATTCCCTAGCAGTACTCACTGCCAAGTGAATGCCATCTGGTTGGTGGTTTTGTTGTTAAAACAGATCTCTCTCTTTTTTTTTTAAGGTACTAGAAAATGCTTCTGCAATTTTTTCTTTCAGCAAGCCTTCCTCTGCCCACAGCATCCAACAGTCCATTGATGTAGGAATGTCACTAATTTGAGTCTCTGTGTGGCAACAACTTTCTTTTTTTTTTTTAAGAATTGGTGTCTTGCTCTGTCACCCAGGCTGGAGTACAGTGGTGCAGTCATAGTTCACTGCAGCCTACAACTCCCAGGCTCAAGCAATCCTCCCTCTTCAGACTCCCAAGTAGGTCGGACTATAGGCATGTGGCCCCTTGCCTAATTTTTTTTTTTTTTTTTTAGAGGTGGGGTCTTGCTATGTTGCCCCAGATAACCAATCACATTCTAACAGAAGGTGCTAATATCTTGTGCCATTAGTGCTGAATATCATCAGGCAAATTAATCTTTCTCATCTATAAGATGATGATAATGGTACCTATAGGCGGAGTTGTTGTAAAGATTAGAAAGCATATGTGTAACTGCCTGGCACATGACAGCCACAGGCATTTCAACTGAGATGTCTATCATGTACCTCAAAGTTAAAATAGTCAAAAATAAAACTGGTCGTGTCTGTACCATGAGCACCCTCACCAGTGTCTGTCCTAGGGTTCCCCACCTGAATAACCCCCCTCTGCCATCCCCTCTGTGTCTCAACCCCCAGCCTGTTCTCCCCCTGCGCTGGGGGAAGATCCCACTCCTTATCTTGATTTCCAGATGCCTTCCCAGCCCCTTCTTGTAACTCTCCCTTCCTCATTCCAGCCTCCATGCTGTCCCAGAGGCCTCCTGGGACTTTTCCCAGCATCTGATAGAGTTCTGCTTGCCATTAGTTGAGTCATGGCTTAAATATCACCTATGGAAAGGCTTTCCCCGAGCACTCAGTCTCAAGTCACCCCCATTGCATTACCCTGTTTTGAGTCTAGTCTCAAAATAGCGATCAGCACTGTTACTTATGTTTATGTCCATCTCCCTCTAGACTTTAAGCAGGACTTTGTCTTGATTGCCACTGCCTTTCTAGCACCCAGAATTGTGCCTACGTGTGAGACACCTGTCAACTGTTTACCAGGTTAATGGATTCAATAAATAGTAGCTGCTCCTATTATCAGCGTTAAAATTAAATTTTTATACATATATATACACGTATGTATCTTAGTTCATGCAAACACACTCAACTATATATACACATATATATGTATGTATAAATACATAATTTAAGGTTAAAAATGAATTTGGGGGATTTGACAGTAACCCTACTGAAATAGGGACCCTAAAATCAGGTCTTTGTTGTATTTCCTCCCATACTGGAAGACTGAAAAGGGGTTGACTGACTTATGGAAGCCACAGAAAACTATTCATGGATATAAAAGGAAGCCCTCATCCCTCTTAAATCATCTGTACCCACACAAATTCCACTCGGTAAACTACAACTGCCCTGCCTGATAAACGTAACTCAGAAATGATTAAGTTTCTCTCCAGAACAATGTGCATTAAAAATCCTCCTCCTTTCTTTTAGATGACTTGCAAAGCCTGCCCCTAGTGTCACTCTGCATTCTCCGCTGTTGAGAAATACAGATCAGAGATTAAAGGAGGAGCTGGTTCCTTCTCATGCTCATTGGCATTTGCACAAACAGGGGCCCCTCAGTGGCTTATAGCCTCAGACTTATTTTCTGAAGTATTCTGCATTATGTAAAGTGCTCTGTCTCCTGGTGAGTTCTGCCTAGCAATAGCCCCCAGCTCCCTTTTTCTGAACATTCCCACAGACCAGAGGCTTAAAAGATCCTCATTACCTGAAATAGGACTGTGGTTACAAATCCTCAACCTCTTCTCCCTCTGGTCAGGATGGCGCTTTCCAGGGTAGATGACACAGTGGGTTGGTGAACTCTCAATTCTCTGCCAGGGACCCCATGGGAAGGCGGTTCCAAAGGAGGGGAAGGAGAAGGTAGACAGAATCCTACAGTTTGCCTGACTGGTTCCCAAGCCAGTGTTGGGAAACAGTGATCTTGGGGATAACTTAGAGTAAATCCACTTTTTTTCCACATTGGCTCCCATGATGAGTTTGGGCGCACTTTACCACAATATTATTACTTGCTTTCTATGTTCTAATGCCTGGAGATTCACAGGTAAGTGAACATACCCTAAGAAGTTCACCTCAGGTAGGAAATGCAGATACATAAATGTCTGCCTGGATTACTCAGGAAAAGACGCTTACAGTTGCTTATCAGAGACCATACCCACACTCTGGCTGCCAGACCCTCTTTGTGACTTTCCCCTTAGATATCCCAAAGGCATCTCAGACTGAACACACCCAAGGTCACACTTACGACCTCCTCTCCTCTTCTTCCCTGCTTGTCTCAATGAGTGGTGTCTCCATGGACCCATAAGCCCAGGACTTGCTATTGATACCTCCTCCCTGTCTCCTCCCCTCCTTACTTACACTGCATGCACATCCTGTCCCTTTGCCTCCCAAATTCCTTCCAAATTCACCTTCTTGGCATCTCTACTGTCACCATCCTGATCCTAACTACTGTCATCCTTCATCCCCTCACTCCTCATCTCCTGATTGATCCTTCCATACCTGCTTTAGGCCCCTCCAGTGTGTCCTTCACAAATAGGATCACTTAGCACTGGTGCCCCTCCCCTCACCCCCTACACACATAGGTGCACACACTCACACACGCAGGCACACATGCTCAGCACTTATACACGTTAAGATCCTTCCGTGGCTTTCTGTTGCTTTTAGAATAGCAAAGTCAAGGCCGAGTGCAGTGGCTCATGCCTGTAATCTCTGTACTTTGAGAGGCTGAGGCAGGAGGATTGCTTGGGGCCAGGAGTTCAAGGCCAGCCTGGGCAACATGGTGAGACCCCATCTCTACAAAAAATTGTTTTAAAAAGTTTTCTGAGTTTGGTGGCGTGCACCTATCGTGCCAGCTATTCACGAGGCTGAGCCCAAGAGATCAAGGCTGCAGTGAGCTGAGACCATGCCATCGCACTCCAGCCAGTCTTGTCCTGAAGAACTTTCCCTGTTATTCTCAGCACTCCAGCCAAGCCACACCACCTTCCTTTTTTTCCTCATGCGGTAAACTTGACTTTTTTCACATACATAGTTCTGTGACTCCTAACACGTGTTAATCTTTTTTTTTACACCACCCACACCTCAAACCTTCCAGCCCCAAGGCCTTTATGAATACTGTCCCCTCCACTAGCCCTGACTTGACAAGATCACCACTCTGTCCAGCTCAGCTCAGACATCCCTTCCTCAGAGAAGCCTCCTCTGGTCCCCCAGACTCAGTCAGCTCCTGTTGTGTGTCTTCACTGCACCATGCTCTTTTCCTCACTGCATTTGGAGTGGTGACTTTAGAGTGACTAGTGTGGCTCTTGATGTCTACCTCCTTGACCGAAGGGTATGCTCAGTGCAGGCAGGAGCACGTGTGGATTGTTGCTCGCCGTGGTATCCCCAGCGCCTAGCACGGTGCTTACCCCATGGTAGGCGCCCAGGGAGCATGTTTGGCGTGAGTACTCAATCACCTGCACAGGAATAGCCAAACCCTTGCCTTCCAGCCCCCACCCTGCTGCCTGTCCTTAGGTGGCTTCGTGCATGTCGTAGAAGGACGCTGGCCTAAAAATCAAGCAGCCTTGTTTTGAATTGCCCTTCCACCTCTTTTTGGAGAACTTGACATTGTCTGATTTTTTTTTTCAATGAAGATTATGAATCTACCTCAAAATCCAATGGTCAGGATTAAATGGGGCAAACTATGAGAGTAGGGTCTGTCATATAATAGGAGCTCAGTGAACAGCAGCCTTCATTCCACCCATGTGGGTGCTGGGGAGACTGTTCCAGAGAAAGGGGCAAAATGGTGCTCAGGGTATTATGTCCTTGTTGAAAACTTGCAAAGCCATGGACGAGTTATCATTGTACTCTGGGACCGTTTTGCCTTTATGACTCATTTTATTTAGCACATGTGGTTTTTCACACCTCCTGCTTGTGCCATTGTGCCAGGCTCTGGGGGATGGTGAGAGGAATGTGGCAGGCATGTGCCCTGGAAGCCCTGGTGAAACAGGTAAACAGATCAGAGCCAGGGTGTGACAAACCCGCCTGCAGGTACATCCAGCTCTGTGTCAGTGCTGAGCCGGGAGCGCTAACAGCCCTGGGAAGGGAGCCAGGGTTCACGGAACAGGCAGAGCTGACTCGCAGCATCCTCCAGGTTACAGCACTGCTTCCACCTGCCTGAAGCCATACACCCAGGTCCCAGCGGGTGGAAATGGAGCTCAGCGCTCTAGCACAGAGGTTGCACCCGGAGGTGGTACTGAAGTAGATACTGAATTCCCTACAAGTGTTTGCCCGTGTGTAGGGGCTTCTTTCCTCCCCACAATGTGGGAAGGCATGAGGAGCACCAGGTGGGCAGGAGCCACTGATGCTAACGGTTCTGCAGCACAGGCAGCGTCCCTGTGAAGCAGGGTCTGAGCCAGACCCCACAGCCTCCTGCCCCCAGGCACGCAGGCACCCCCAGGTGAGAAAGGAGGCATCTTAGCTCATCGGCTGCCCCACCAGCCTGATGTAGGCACCTGTCTCCCAGCCACCCTGTGATATAGGCAGGCAGTGATGAGAGCACAGGGTGGCAGAGCTTCTGAGCTGCCAGGCAGGCTGTCCCAGGAGAGGAAACCATTCTTTGGAAATCTCTGGTGATGACTGCCTCTGTCTCCCTCTCCTGCCCTGACCCCAACACAGGTGCATTTCTCCTGGGAGGAATCCTCTACTCCTGGCAGTTTCCTCATTTCAACGCCCTCAGCTGGGGCCTCCGTGAAGACTACTCCCGGGGCGGCTACTGCATGATGTCGGTCACCCATCCGGGCCTGTGTCGGCGCGTGGCGCTGCGCCACTGCCTGGCCCTGCTGGTGCTGTCCGCAGCAGCCCCTGTCCTGGACATCACCACGTGGACCTTCCCCTTCGTGGCCCTTCCCATCAACGCCTACATCTCCTACCTCGGCTTCCGCTTCTACATGGACGCAGACCGCAGGAGCTCGCGGAGACTGTTCTTCTGCAGCCTGTGGCACCTGCCGCTGCTGCTGCTGCTCATGCTCACCTGCAAGCGGCCGCGCGGGGACGGGGACGCGGCGCCCCCTCCCAGCTGAGCGCATGGGGACGCCCACCGCTCCTTTCCCTCCGCGGCCAGGCGAGCATGTTGTGGTAATTCTGCATCACAAGAAGAGAAAATGCTGGGTTTAGAACAAGATTATAAATGAATTTGGTGCTCAGTGATCACTTGACGGTTTTTTTTTTAAGAAGAATACCCAAAATGTTCCCCAAATAAGAAATGCATCAGCTCAGTCAGTGAACACAAAAAAGGAGTATTTTTCCCTTTGAGGGTCTTTATATATAATCTCTCCTCCATCCCCACCCTCCATTCTGTTTCTTCTTCCTCACATGGGTATACACATACACAGCTTCCTCCTGACCCCACACCACACACACACTCCACCTGCCCAGCGGAGTGGCACTTTGTGGCCAGACAGCGTGAACCTCATGATCTGCTGTCTGTAGTTCTGTGAGCTCAGGTTCCTCAAGGGCCTCGTGGCATCCCCTTCGTGGTGACTGAGCCAGGGCCTGCATTTTTTATTTTCCCCACCCCACACATTCTCAGCCATAGTCCTTCTAACAATGCCAATAGCTAGGACCCGGCTGCTGTGCGCTGGGACTGGGGATTCCACATGCTTGCCTAGGGAGTCTCAGGCTGGACTGCCAGCCCCTGTCCTCCCTTCACCCCCATTGCGTATGAGCATTTCAGAAGTCCAAGAAGTCACAGGCATCTTTATAGTTCACATTAACATACACTATTGGAAGTATTTCCTTCAGAAAGGGTAGCCCTGGACTTAATACCAACCGGATACCTCTGGTCCCCACCCCATTACTGTACCTCGGTAGTCACTACTGTGGGTCGCCGCTGCTCTGCTACACAGCACAGCTTTTTCAAGGCTGTATTGAGAAGGGAAGTTAGGAATAAGGGTGTGCTGGGCTAACCAGCCCACAGAGCTCACATTCCTGTCCCTTGGGTGAAAAATACATGTCGATCCTGATATCTCCTGAATTCAGAAGTTGGCCTCCACATGTGCAATGGCTTTAAGAGCCAGAAGACGGGTTCTGGGAATTTTGCGAGTTATCCTGTGGCCAGGTGTGGCCTCAGGTACCAAACAGGGTTACCTGTAGCTCTTTGGTCCTTTGTACTCCCACGGGTCTGCAGAGTCCCATCTGCCCAAAGGTCTTGAAGCTTGACAGGACGTTTTCATTACTCAGTCTCCCGGGGCACTGCTGGTCTGTAGGGATTCACTGGCCGGAGTGGGAGAGTTGAACAGCATTTAAACAGAGTTCTCTCGAAAATGTCTAAAGGGATTGTAGGTAGATAACATCCATCACTGTTTCCACTTATCTGAAATCTTCCCTCTTGGCTGCCCCCAGGTTGTTTACTGTGGAGAACAATGCATAGGAATGTCCGGAAAGCGCCTCTACAACTTGTTACAGCCTTCACGCTTGTACAATTCATGGATTCTCTTTTCCTTCCACAATAAAACGGTATACAAGAACAGGAGTGCGTGTGACGTCATTGGAAGTAATCATCCTGTGCCGAGTTCACACCGTTTCTGGTAGAGCTGGCAACACTTGATCACGCCTTCAAGAGCTGGCAGAGGGTGCATGGGGAGGTTGGTTTTGTTTTGTAAATTTACAAATTATAGTTGTGTATATTTATGAGGTAAAAAAGTGATGTTATGATTTATGAAGACAGTTGGAATAATGAAATCGAGCTGATGAATGTATTCATTACCTCAGACACTTATTTTTGTGGTAAGAATATTTTTAATGTACTCAGTAATTTTGAAATTATAATACATTATTTACTGCATTCATACAGCGTGTGATGTATGTCAAAGGGAGGAGACATAATCGTCCTAAACTGACTTGGTACCCTTTCACCATCTTGTCCCCGTTCCGTTCAACTCCTGGCCTCTCTAACCACCATTCTATTGTCGTCTTCAAGTCTGATTATTCTGGATTCCACATATAAGTATGAACCAATGCAATATTTGTCTTTCTGTGCCTTATTAAGTTGAGAACTTTCACCTTTTCACTTAAGAGCAGCACTTTCTGGCTCCTCTGACATCTCTGGATTGCCAGCATCACTACTCTTGCACTGTGAGGCCATGATTAAGCAAAATAAAGGTTACTGAGTACAAGCTCTGCAATGCCACCACAGTCGGATTTGATCACCGAGTTGGCTGCTAAGTAACTCATGGGTGGGACGGTATCCAGCATGGATCTGCTGGACAAAGAGAGAATTCAGGTCCCGAGCAGGTGATGCTAGATTGCATCACACTACTAAGTATAACACACAATCTCAAACTTATGGAATGTTTATTTCTGTAATTTTCTATTTACTATTTTTGGACCTTGGTTGACCATGGGTAACTGAAACAGTGGAAAGAGAAACCACGGATAAGGGAGAACTGCTGTACCTATCTGCCCGCCTGGAGAAAAATAAAGCAATATACCTGCTTCTTGTTCGTTGGAAACCCAAACATAATTGACCTGCTGGACAGATTACACTTTTTAGCATCTTTTGGCCACTATTTCCTAACTGCAAGGTGTGAAGATATGCTCTGGATCAAAGAGGCTCTCATGTTCACTTCCTAATTCAGAGTCCATCACTCAGTGGCTGGACTCCACCACGCGCGTCACAGCGCGTCTGAGAGGCAAGGTATCCAGCAGCGTGGAACAACTCTGTGCTTGCATTCTGATCATGCCTCATGCCTCACACTTCAGCTTGCATGACGCCACCAACTTGAGCCCTCTGAAAATCCCGTCTGACCACTGCTCACCTCCTCGACCACCACCAGGTTGCTTGAACCACCCATCTCTCCGAGACACATGCCTGCAAGACATGCCTGCAATTTATTTTCCTCTTTGCCCCAGCCTTGTCTGTTTTTCACACGGCAGCCAGCATGATCCCTCTAAGCTACCAGGCAGATCCTGCTATTCCCATTCTCCACCCTGTCATTGCTTCCCTACTTGGTCCCATGCCATCTGGTCCCATGCCATCTGGTCCTGCTCCCCTCTCTGATCTTGGAAATATCTTCTTGCTCCACCTACTGTGCTGCCTACAGATCTCCATGCTTTTCCTCAATACTCAAGCACACCGCTGTGGTGTATTCATATTGATAACTCCTGTTCCCTCTGCGTGGGCTCCTCTCATTTCATTGAGATGGCACCTCTTTAGGCCTTTTTTGGCCACCTTACCAAATAGCACTCCTGTCCCCACCCCCAGTGCTTATTACCTCCTTGCTGTGCTTTGCTTTTTGTTTTTTTGTTTTTTTTTTTTTTTTTTTTTGCTTTTTTTTTTTTTGAGATGGAGTCTTATTCTGTTGCCCAGGCTGGAGTGCAATGGTGCAATCTTGGCTTACTTCAACCTTCGCCTCCTGGGTTCAAGCGATTCTCCTGCCTTAGCCTTCCGAGTAGCTGGGATTACAGGCACCATCTTGCCCGGGTAATTTTGTATTTTAGTAGAGATGGGGTTTCACCATGTTGGTCAGGCTGGTCTCGAACTCCTGACCTCAGTTAACACTACTTCATGTTCTATGTCTGTTTACATATCTCATTATTTAATGACTGTCTTCCCTGGAATATAAGTTCCGTGAAGGCAAGGACTGTATCTTTGCATCACTTTATATCCAGTTTCTAGAACAATGCTTAGCACAGAGTAGGTGCTCAATAAATGCCTTTTCCTGAATAAATAAAGAATAACCCCATCTGGGTTGTATGAGGTCCCTGTGGTCAGAGGGAAACGGCCTGTTAGCCTGGGATAAAGAATGAATGGACTTGGAAAGGTATTGAAGACATGTGGTTCCATGAGAAAAGATGGCTTCCACATAGTCCTTATCTGGCTGGTGCAATCACTCTTCCCACTCCTGACCTCAGGACTCTGTCCCCAGGCTGCACCAACCAGAATGCACTCCACTGTCCCCAGGCCACCACCCCACAGCTTCTACTTGTTTCTGGAATTGCCTTTTCTAACTTCAAACTTCCACCCCACCCTGCCACGGCCATTCCTGACGTATTCATTTCCCATAGCACCTATTAATATGTGACATACACTTTTCACTTGTTACTGACTACCGACCACCACCCCTGAACTGTTAACTCAGTAAGGCAGAAATGTCTGTTTCTCACTGCTATGTCCACAGGCACCTAGAATAGAAGACAATCCATAAGTGATCATGTGATGGGTGCTTCATCAATGATGAAAGGAATGAACGAGTACCTTTTATGGCATGGTGGGAGGCGGAGGTGGTGGGAGCACTTGAAGGTGGAGGAGATTGGTACATGCCTGCCCCTTGTGACTGAATCTGGAACAGGTGCACCCTTGTGCCTGCTTTGTTAAGAAAACTGCCAAAGTCGAACCAAGGCAAGTGACTATTTCTTCCTAGTTTGACTCATTCATCAATTTTCATCATTTTCTGTATCTTCAGGGGTACTTTGACTTAACTACTGAAGGGGTGGCCTGCCTCTCCACACCTGTGGGTGTTTCTCGTTAGGTGGAACAAGAGACTTGAGAAAAGAAATGAGACAGAGACAAAGTATAGAGAAAGAAAAAGCGGGCCCAGGGGACCGGTGCTCAGCATACAGAGGACCCTCAGTATTTATTGATCATTATCTTTACCATCAAAGAAAAAGGGAAGTGGCAGGATAATAGGATCATCGTAGGGAGAAGGTCAGCAGTAAGACATATGAATAAAGATCTCTGTGACATAAGTTTAAGGAAAAGTGCTGTGCCTTGATATGCATATGTAAACATCTCCATAAACCTTTTTAGTGCATAAAGAGCAGCATTGCTAGCAAGTCCCACCTTTCGCCCTAAGGCAGTTTTCTCCTTTCTCAGTAAATAGAACATACAATCGGGTTTTACACCGAGATGTTCCATTGCCCAGGGACGGGCAGGAGACAGATGCTTTTCTCTATCTCAACTGCCAAGAGGCCTTCTTTCCTCTTATACTAGTCCTCCTCAGCACAGACCCTTCACAGCTGTCAGGCTGGGGGACCATCAGGTCTTTCCCTTCCCACGAGGCCATATTTCAGGCTATCACATGGGGAGAAACCTTGGACAATATCTAGCTTTCCTAGGCAGAGGTCCCTGTGACCTTTGGCAGTGTACATGTCCCTGGGTACTTGAGATTAAGAGAATGGTGATGACTTTTCACAAGCGTACTGCCTTCAGGCACTTGTTTAACAAAGCACACCCTGCATACCCAAAATCCGTTAAACCTTGAGTCACCACAGCACACGTCTCTTGCAAGGACAAGGTTGGGGGTAGGGTCACAGATTAACAGCATCTCAAATACAGAACAAAATGGAGTCTCTTATGTCTACTTCTTTCTATATAGACACAGTAACACTCTGATCTCTCTTTCTTTTCCCCACAACTACTTAGTAACAAAGAGTTTTCAGCCCAGTAAATTAAGTTGGATTCTTGACCAACATTTTTACTTTTTAAATGCATTAGCAGAGAATCTAGTGTCTGTCTCCATCTTCATCCCTCATCATCTGCCACTAAAGGCTTTGCTTTAACTCACTTCCACCAGATAGGAGCTCAGGCGTCACCTCCTATATAAATGAGGGGATTTATAAATTGGGGACCTGCCTGTGAAGTAGAAGCCAAGACAATGAGGACTCCCAGATGCAGAGAAGGTCAAGAGGGCAGGTGGACCCCATTCAGGGAAAGAGGGTGCGGTTCCAGGGTCGTGGGAAAAGCCTGTCTTTCCTCACCAGCCGGCAGCCAGGGGGCGCTGCAGGCTGGGGCGCTGTGAAGCTGCTGTTGGCTGAGGACACCCCACTCAGCAAAACGGGACCAGAGCCGGAGATTCAGGAGAGGGCGGGGCGAGGACCGCACAGGGCACAGTGGGCGAGGCAAAGCAAAGTTCTTGGTTGAGTAACCCCACTCCGCCCCATCCCAGACGTCCAAAGAGAGGTAAGGTGACCAAGACAATCTGAAGATGAGCCAGACACACCAAACAAGGTCCTCAGCCCTCCCCAGCTTCAACAAACACAGAAAGCAAGAAGCCAGGAATCAAAACAGAGACCCACGGAGAGGACAGCCACCTTCCGCCCACCAGCCAGCTATCCTGTGCCCACTGAGCACGAGGCTGTGAGTGAGGCCTCGTGTCGGGGAGTGAGATGCACCCGAATATTCCCAGCCCCCAGGAGCACACTCCGGAGGTTTCCGGGAGAGGCAGTGCAGCCATGAGGTGAGAGTAAAAGGAGCCTTCCCCTCCCTCCCACCCCCAACCCCCGTTCCTAACCTAGAATCCTCCAGCCTCGCCCGTGCCACTCTCAGGACCCGCCACCTGACTTAGGGCTGCCTTTGTGCAGCCTGGCTGGGGGCTTCTCAACACCCGCTTCTCCATGATCCTGACTCTTGTGTCCCTTGATCTGGCTCTCAGGGTCCTTCCTTCCGGGCTCCATCTCTGTCACAGGGCTGGTCTGGCCTTAGGCCCTGACTCTTAAGGGGACTTGAGCCAAACCGAGCACTCAGTCCAGCCCATGGCTTTTTTTTTTTTTATGGGATATTCTAGCGTCTACGCATCACCGCAGTTGTGTTTCTGTGTCTCAAAGGAAATAGTTCAGCATAGGTGATTGGTCATTAGGTCAAACACTAGTAGGGGGAGTGGGGAGGAGAGAAGGCACTTCAAGCAGAGAGCAGGGTGAGCAAAGGCCCAGGGTGAAGGGGCATCAAGTGTTTGGGGAGCGTTACCAGTTCTGCATGGCTGGAGTGTAGGGGCCAGGAGGAGCTGGAGGATGAGGTTAAAGAGAGAAGTGGAGGGACCAGATCTGGCCAACTTTATGTTTGCCCAACTAAGTTGTCTAGACTTTACCCTAAGGGCACTAGGGAGCCATTGAAGAGTAAAGCTAGAAAGTAGCATGATCATGTTTGTGCTTTAGAAAGAAAATCCAGGCCACAGAGCAGAAGGTGGGTGGGAAGAACTGGAAAGACCAGGGGAGCAATCATGGGTCTGAATCTGGGCAGACGAGGGAGAGGGAGAGCAGAGGAAACTCCACAGGGTTGATTGGGGTGAGAGAAGATCCTGGGATATTCCCGGGGTCCCAGCTTGAGGACAAGGTGGTGCCTTCGCTCAAGGGGAGTACCCCTTGCATTTCTCATGTCCCCTTTTCTCCCTTTGCCTGTGGTCACCAGTATCTCAATTGCTGGTCTCAGCTCTAGTGGAAGACCCAGGCTGCCTCAGCCTAGCCCCCAGCCCCTCACGCTCACATAATCCTGCCTCCCCTGACACTGCAGACTCCAGGCCACCCAAGCCTCTGCCTGGAATCTCCCCACTGCCTGGCACTTGGGAAATAGCTTCCCTGGCCAGTCCCAGCTGCAGTCTCCTGCTGTGGTGTGGTGTGGTGTGCTGAACGACCAGCTCATTGAAGACAAGGTGCGTTGCCTTTGCTCTAACAGAGTGGCCCCACGGTTCCCCTCAGTCAACTGCCTCTGCCTGGAAGATGCTCAAAGCAGGAACTCCTCTGATTTTTCTCTCCATCCAAGTCTCCCCAACCTGAATAACCCACCAACCTATTCAGTCAGAGGGTCTGAATTCATTTGACAAAAAGGAAGAATGGGATTGCTTGCCTTAAAACCGACCCAAACTATGGCTGATGTCCAGACCCCTCACACAGCCATTTGACACTTAGTCACGTCAAAAATAGAAATGATCTCCCCAGAACCAGACAAGCAGAAAAAACTCTTCCCTACTAAGCGCGTTGTCTATTTGTAGACAGCCATTCCCATAGGGCTGCGTCCTCATGAGCTGACCATTAACCAGCCTTCCTGTATCCATCTGGACACATAATTGCAAGTGACAGGAATTCCAACTAAAACTGAATTGACCAAAAATAGGAATGTGTTGGTTCATATAGTTGGAAGTTGAGAAGCACACTGGCTTCCGGCAAGACTTGCTCCTGGCCAGAGCTCTTGGGAAGCTCTCTCCCTTTAAGATACTGAGACCCCTTAAACAATTATTCATTCCTTTATTTCTCTATATTTAGCTACCTTGGGCCAGGTACTGTTTCAGGTACTGGGAATGCAGCAGTGAACAGAAGAGTCAAAAATCCCTGCCCTCGTGCCTATAATATATCTCTAGAAAAAATGCAAAAAACCTAGTAACTGGGGTTGCCTCTGGGGTGAGGAACTGTCGGGCTGGGAAAAGCTTCTACTCAAACCCAGTAAGAAAGAGGAAGTCTTGGAATTGAGATGCAAGTCCTAATTGGTCTGATTCAGGGTTGGTGCCCATTTTTGATTCACTGAGCCTGGCTCGAATCAATCAGAGGCTGCGTGTAGAACAGTCTTCCCTTCCCATCACTAAAGGTTTGGGAAATGTGGTAGGAAGAGGGCGGAGGAAGGGGAAATTCCTTCCAGTTTGGTCATCAGAGACTTTGGGGTCAGGAGCTCTAAGGAAGTGGGCCCCAGGGCCTTGGAAAGGAGTGCCAGTCAAGGCTGGGCCCAGCTCCTCTGCAGATTCTCAGACTCTCCCACCCACAGCCAAGAGGCAAGGCTGTCCCGAACATTTTACACCTGTGGTCTCAGTTTATTGTAAGGAAAGACCACATTTATATATAGTCCCAGATTAAGGTCAGCCTATTACAAGGCCATTAACACGAAGACAACCCAGGACATTTTATTACCTGCTCTTTAAACCAAATCCACCCCTACCGCCTGGGATTTCCCAAGACAGCGCCATGTTCAGGGAAGACAGAGCCACAGTCAGGGCTAACGCCAGATCCCGTCAAAAGCACCTGAATCAGCACCTTTAAACTTCAGCAGCTTTCTTCTCGAAATAAAATGTGGCCTGGAAGCCACTTTCACTCTCTTAGGAATCCCTTAAGGAAAACCCTTCGGGGTTGAAGAGCCAGAAATGAGCTAGCAATGTTTATTTTTCACAGTAGCCCTATGCTCTGAATTTATGTGGGGAGTGGAAAGCGAGGCCACTAAATTCTCCTTGGCCCCAAGCCTGCTGGGGGAACAGCTCATGCCCAGATACTTCAGGAAAGAGGACAGCATCTGCCTCAAGCACGGCTGCTGCTGCCCGGGAAGTGGTCCTCTTCCCCAGAATTGTCCCTGCTCCCTCATCTAGAAAGGGACACTTGGCATTCTCCACGAGGCATTTTCATGCTAATGCGTTTAGTCAAAAAGAGGAGCCCAAACAGATGTGGGCCATTTGGCAGGGATGTAGTTCATTTGTTAGCAAGTGCAAAAGGCTCGTTGGCAGGATATTAAATATTACCTTGGCTATTCACAAACACTTCATATTTCAAGAATGGAAGGGAGGCGAGGGCTGCATCCAATAAATCAGCCTTTGTCAAAGAGGCAGAAAGAGGCAAACATTTGATAAATCTATGTCATTGTGCTCAGAGATCAAAGGCCCTAACATATGTATTTGTGCAACTGGCATTCCAGCAGACAACTATAACAAACCGAGGTTGGGACAGCTGGAGAAAAAGAATTAGCCAGTTCTAATTCGTAATTAGCCTGGCCTCGGGAGAGGTGAGCGGGTGTCCTGGCTGGGCTCTCAGAGGGGTAGAGGAAAGAGACGGGGCAGGAAGGGGGCTCCTTCTAGGCCCTGGGTTGTGCCGATGGCACCATCTGGTCTCTGAACCTGCTCCAACATGAAGGCCACTTCGAGACGAACATAATTAGTGACAGCCTCACAGTCCCCAAAGTCAAAAGACAAAATGCATTGGCTGTTGGGCACAGCTGGAAACCAGAGTAGTCAACATGGTTTGTGGAAGATCCCAGGCTGGCCCAGGACCTCCTCGGTCTCTGCTGCCCCTTGCACTGGTCTGACATTTTCCTATTCTCCCATGACCTCCTCCTTTCTCTCTCCTGCCTTCACTCTGCTTTCTCTCCAGCCTATGCTGTGGATATATCTATGGTTCTAAGTTGGAACCACCTGTGTCTCTGGAAAGACCTTGACAGCCCCATCCACTAGCTCCTGTCACCGTGCCTGACGTGTCCACCAGTGCAGGCTGTGCTTCAGCGTGACCTTGCCCTCTGCAGGCAGCCTCTGGTGAAGGGCTCGTGTGCTGTTGGGCAGAGCGGTCCCTACGGTTTCAACAGGATGGCTCAGTTCACTGAGAACCAAGAGTCAGGTGATACCTGGAACCGGGCGGGTGGGAAAGACTCAGTTCCAATCCAAGCAGACTCTTCACAGTGGGTGGGTACCAGGGGTGATCTGGGATTCTTTGTTTCAAAGAAAAGGCCATGTGCTCTCTCCTTACCTGGCTCCCACTCCAGCTGCCCCCAGCCCTGTAGCCACCCCTCAGCCTGCTCCTGACATCTTGCCGCTTCATTTGGTCATGCTTACTTGGCAAAATCTTCAACCGCCAGGGAGAACCGACTTTGCCTACTCACACCTGCCCTTGACCAGCTGCTGGCATCAGGGAAACATGGACCGGCCTCATGGCCACTCAGAGCCCAGCCCTGATGCCCCAGGACCGCAGTCCTCTCACATCTTACATCCCACACACTCTTCTCTGCTCAGACCCTGCCCCTCCTCCCCATCCTTGGCTCTCTGTTCCCACGGTGATCTGTCCCTGCTCCTGTCTGAAGCCGGTCCCTCTCCTTGTGCGTTTAATTTCATCTCCTCATCCACTCAGACATTGCTCCAGAAACCCTCCTCTTCCCTCTCCTACAAAGCCAGTTTATTTTCTATTGGATCTTTCTCACAAACTTAAAAAATGCTATTTTGCCCATTTTAAGAGAAAACAAGACAGACACCCTCTTGATTCCTCTTCCCCTGCTGGCCACCACCTCATTTCTTTGCTCACATGTGCAGCAGAATTTGCAAGGATCGTCTACGCTTGCTGTGTTCAGTTACCCTCTGTGTCAGCCTGCTCAGGCTGCCATAACAAAATACCATTGATTGGGTGACCTAAGCCACAGAAATGTATTTTCTCACAGTTCCAGAGGCTTTTCAGAAAAGACTCTTCTGGATTTTCAGAAAATCTCACTGACTATATCTTCAGAGTATATCCAGTACCCACAACCACTCTTGGAAGTCCAAGATCAAGCTTTCGACCTATTCACTTTCTGCCAAGAGCCCACCTCCTGGCTTACAGACAATTAAGGCACGCTGTCCTCCCTGGCCTTTTCTCCGAGCATGCTCCTAGAGTGAGCCAGAGCAAGCCCTCTGGTGTCTCTTTCTTTTGTTTTTTGATATAGGGGCTCACTCTATTGCCCAGGCAGGAGTGCAGTGGCACGATCACAGCTCACTGCAGCCTCAAACTCCCCAGACTCAGATGATCCTCCGGCCACAGCTTCCAAGTAGCTGGGACTACAGGCACATGCACCATGCCTACCCAGCTGATTTCTTTGTATTTTTAGTAGAGACAGGGCTTCACCATGTCCCTCAGGTTGGTCTCAAACACCAGGCTCAAGCGATCCATCTGCCTCAGCCTCCCAAAGTGCTGGGAATACAGGCAGAAGCTACCACACCTGGCCTCTGCTGTCTCTTTATAAGGACGCTAATCCTCTTAGGTCAAGGCCCCACCCTCATGACCTCATTTAACCCTAATTACTTCCTCACTCCAAATGCAGCCATACTGAGGATTCGGGCTTTCATGGATGAATTTGGGGGGGACATAAACATTTAGTCCCCAACACCCTGCTCCCATGATCCCTTCAACCCACCAAACAGGCTCCTGCACCCACCAGTCAACTGTAATCGCTCTTGTCAACGTCACGCCTGGCCACCACACTGCTAAATCCACAGGGTGAGTCTTCACCCTCATCTTGCTTGACCTCTCAGCAGCACTTCACCCAGCTGAGTACTCTCTCCTCCTTGATTCACTTTCTTCTCTTGGCTTCTGGTACACCATGCTCCTTGCTTTTCTTCCTACTTCACGGTTTGCTCCTTGTCTGCCTGTTTTCCTGGTTCTTCTCTCTCAATCTCTTAATGTTGGAGCACTCCAGGGCTCAGTCCTCAATCTTCTTCTTTCTTTTTTCTGTTTTTGAAACAGAGTCTCACTCTTGCTGCCCAGGCTGGAGTGCAATGGCGTGATGTCGGCTCACTGCAACTGACAGTAAGTGGGACTCACTGAACCCTCCAGGGTTCAAGCAATTCTCCTGCCTTAGCCTCCCAGTAGCTGATATTACAGGTGCCCACCACCAAACCCGGCTAATTTTTGTATTTTTAGTAGAGATGGGGTTTCACCATGTTAGCCAGGCTGGTCTTGAACTCCTGACTTCAGGTGATTCGCCCACCTCGGCCCCTCAAAGTGCTGGGATTGCAGGCGTGAGCCACTTCACCCAGACTGGTGATGCAATCCAGTCTCAAGACTGTAAATACCACCTAGATGCTTAGCAACTCCCAAATGTGCCTTTCCAGCTTAGGTTTTTACAGCCATCTCCAGACTTATCGATCCAATTGCCCCTTCATTTCTGCTGGAATGCCTAAAAGACATTGCAAACTCGGCATGCCCCAGATGGACTCCTGATCTTCCCCCCAGATATTCACAACCTTCCACATCTTTGTTGACAGCAACTCCGTTCTTTCATTTGTTCAGCTCAATTCTTTACACCCTCCTCTCTTTCTCTCATATCCCAATTTTTCAGGAAATCCTGCTGACTGTATCTTCAGGGTGTATCCAGTATCCAGCTACTTCTCACTTCTCATTATCTGCACAACTCTCATCATCTTTTGCCTGCATTGCTCGAAAAGCTCTCTTTCCTTCCAATCTTGCCCTCTTTTTTTTTTTTTTTTGAGATGGAGTCTAGTTCTGTCGCCCAGGCTGGAGTGCAGTGGCATGATCTTGGCTCACTGCAACCTCCGCCTCCTGGATTCAATCAATTCTCCTGCCTCAGCCTCCCAAGTACTACGCCCAGCTAATTTTTGTATTTTTAGTAGAGATGGTGCCCACCACAGCTGAGGTGAGGGTTCTGCTATATCTCCCCAGCTTCTGGGACCCAGACTGATAGAGTAGCCATCATCTTAAATGTTGGTGGTCTCTGCAGTGAAGAGAAAGGCCCAGAAAGTCTCACACTGGCAGTGAAATGCTCCAGCTTACAGATGATGCCCATCGTTTCCACTTAAAATGTCCCTCCACCCCAACAAGAGGCCATGATGTGCAACCTACTATTCATAAAGATACAGGGGCTGAGACAGAACAGCACTCGACTCCCATAGGAAGCGTCTTCTCTGAGACAAGGCAAACACGGAATTTGTCAATAAAAAAGTTCAAAGGAGAAAATTACCTGGAGGAGACTTAATGTCAAGCAGATAAGAGTTTTGTGTAGCTGTAGAGAAAGTCTGTAATGGTCCGTCTCCAAGGTAAAATATTCAAAAGTAGGGAGAAGAGATGAAGTGATCAGTAATAATAAATTAGTGAAGGATGGCTAATCGCTCCTAAATGTGCTTGCTTCTTCTTTAGGGTTATTGTTTTTCATCTATGTTTGCACTTTTTTTTTTTTTTCCCCGAGATGGAGTCTAGCTCTATCACCAGTCTGAGTGCAGTGGTGCGATCTGGGCTCACTGCTACCTCCACCTCCCGAGTTCACGGGATTCTCCTACCTCAGCCTCCAGAGTAGCTGGGATTACAGGCACGTGCTGCCACGCCCGACTAATTTTTATATTTTTAGTAGAGATGGGGTTTCACCATGTTGGTCAGGATAGTCTCAATCTCCCGACCTCGTGATGCGCCCACCTTGGCCTCCCAAAGTGTTGGGATTACAGGCGTGAGCCACTGCGCCTGGCCCGCACATTTTTGCATGTACCAAATACGTTAAAACTTTTAGCTTCCAAAGATTTTGCCACCATTGTTTCATTAATGAACTCTCATTGCTCATGAAGAAGGTAGTTTGTACCTGGAATGGAATATTACAAATGACTGTCCCTAAATTGTAGACTTGTCTCACTCAGAGTGAGCCAGTGGCATTAGAGGTCCTTCCATCTATGGTTTGGAGATTTGAGGTCTTTGTCACATTGTAATGTAGTGGTTGGTTAAATGTCATCCTTGGTATCTTGGAACTTAGTCCATTGCATTATTGAGACCGAGAGCCTTGGGCTATTTTTCCAAAGACTTGCTGACAGATAAAGGCATACATCAGAGACAAAAAATAAAGTTTCTTTCAACTCTGATATTCTTCACTGTTCTAATTATGCCCATTCTTGAGGAACTGTTTCAAACATCACCACCAAGAGAAATGCCTGTTTACTCCTAGCCTTGTGAATTGCAACTTTGGTTTGCCAGGGGCCAGCATCTCCCTTCTACTAAGTGGAGAGAGTGCTCAGTATGTGAATACGTAGCACCCATTTCGTTCCAAGTGATTAGGTTCCTAACCCGACCATTATAATCCCATTTCATTTGTAATGAATTGGTTTAGGACAGGCATGTGACTCAATCCTGGCCAATGAGACATGAGGGGACTGTGCTACACAGCTTCTGGGAAAGGCCTTATTTGTAAGATACGAGGCCCCTCCTCTTGCTCTGTGTGTGTGGTACTTGGGTGGGATCCCTGTAACTATTTCAGGGAAGAACAAACCTAGGAGATCTGTAGCCAAACAAAATCAGGACCTCTGGACTTACTGTTATTTGTGATAATACATTGCCCTTCTGTGTAAAACAACTTGAGCAGGGCCTTCAGTCACTGGCAGCCAAAAGCATCCTAATTGACAACGTAAAGAAGACTTGCAAGGTTCTTCACCTACCTTCCCATGACACACATCATTTCTATAGGATACCATTGGAGGCCCCAAGGAATGTGCTACCGAGGCCCTCATCCTGGTGCTATTTTTACCAGCCAATAGGAACAAAAGTAAAATAAGTGCAGATGGGTAGGCAGCTTCCTCCAAGCCCTGCCTGGTGGAATACACGGAGCCATTTGGCTGATCTTCACGGAGGAGATCACAGGCGAGTGCCCACCATCTGTTGTATTAACTCTTGCCCATAATCTTGATTTATAAAAGGCCCTCTAGGATTTTCCCACCTAATTGCTTTGGATCTGAAACGGTCACTTCAATGATTACAATTCCTGATATATAGATGGATGGGGCTGGAAGTTTAACTCACGAGTTAAGGGAAGCAGAGAAAGATCCGAAGCCTCTTTCTCATTGTGACGGGCCAACAGGTATTTGCAAACTGCAAGGACATGAATATTCACAACATATCTGTACAGAAATCTTTTGTTATCTAATGACATGGACCACAGCATCCTTGGCAGCATTTTTGGTCATAGGCCAGGGTTTCTCATCTTCAGCACTATTGACATTTGGGGCCATGTAATTCTTTGTTGTGGGAGGCTGTCCTGTGCATCATAGGATTTTAGCAGCATTCCTGGCCTCTACCCCACAGATGCCAGTAGCATCACCCAGTTGTGAAAAACAAAGACGTTTTCATGCATAGCCAAATGTCCCCTGCCAACAAAATCTCCCCCAGTGAGAACCACTGTCTTAGAACTACACTCAAATATCTTCAGATTAAAAAAAAAAAAAATGTAGTGAGCATTCTGTTATTTTCACCACCAACCTATCCATTTATGTTTATTCTGGTAAGGGCACCCTGACTTGCCTCTGCTACTCTGTCCATGGGGTTTGGATGGGGCTGACTCTAACCAGGTACCGTAAGTGGCATGTTACACGGGCTTGATCAGTGGGAGTACAGCATCCTCTTGACCACAGTGATCTGTTCAACGACTGATGCTGGGTCCAATTCATGATCTGTACAGTCATGTTGAGGACTTTGACATGAACTCTTGGACTTGCGTTTGTGAGAATATAAGCCTGGAATTGCCAGCTGCCATCCTGCCACCCCAAAAAGAGCCTCTCTGGAAAAGCAGCCAATAGAGATGAAAGTAGAACAAAGAGAAGGGGAGAGACCAGTTCATGATGACATTATCTAAGCCTCTGAATCCAGCGATGTCTAATGCCTGGTTTCTCTCTTGGATTTTTCATAGTCATGAGCCCATCAATTTATTTTGGGCATAAGCCATTTTGTGTTAAATTTCCTCTTATATGCAAAGGATCCTTATGGTAACATTTAATTAGATTTTTAAAAATATTTTTAAATTGATGCAAAATAGATGTGTATAATTTCAGGATGCATGTGACAACTTCATAAATTTATATCAGGTGTAAAGATCTAATCAGTGTACTGTGGATAGTCATCACCTTAAATATTTGTCTTTTGTTAATGCTAGACACATTCATGTTATTCTCTTCTAGCTATTTTGGAATGTAAAATAAATTATTGTGAACTATAACCATCCTACTGATCTAACACTGGGTCTTAACTTTTTCTACCAAAACATGTATTTGCTGATCTGCTTGCAATCTATAAACTTGCTTTCCCTTTACAATATCCATAGCCTTTTCTGCACTAGAGTTACAGGTTACCTGGAAGATTACACTTTTCCTCTTTGCTGGTTTCTCTATGTTTAGGCAATTCTCAAGAATGCTTTGGGGTTGAACAATGAGGCTGAGGACAGGTAGAGAAATTCACTTTGGAAGAAGTAGGACCCTCTTCCTCTGGGCTTAGATAGCAGGGTAAACAGGTGGTGCAATGGTCAATTTTATGTGTCAATCTGACTGAACCATGGGGTACCCAGATATTGTTCTGGGTATATCTGCAAGGATGTTTCTGGATGAGATTAACATCAGAACCAGGAGTAAAGCAAATTGCCCTCCCTAATATGGGATGGCCTCATCCAATCCATTGAAGGCCTGAATAGAACAAAAAGGTCAAGTAAGGAGAAACTTTGCCTGTCTAAGTGCTTGAACTGGATATCAGTCTTCTCCTGCCTTTGGACTTGGATTTGGACTGGAAATTACACCATCGGCTCTCCTATTTCTCAGCCTTTCAGACTCAGACTGGAACTACGTCATCAGCTCTCCTGGGTCCTCATCTTGCCGAATGCAGATCTTGGAACTCCTCAGCTACTATAACCACATAAGCCAATTTCTTATAATAAATCTCTCTCTCAAAGAGAATGCTTATACACTGTTGGTGGAGATGTAAACTAGTACAATCTCTATGGAAAATGATATAGAGATTTCTCAAAGAGTTAAAAATAGAACTACCATTTGATCCAGCAATTCTATTGCTGGGTATCTACTCAAAGGAAAAGAAATCATTATATCAAAACACACCTGCACTCATGTGTTTACCACAGCACTCTTCACAATAACAAAGTCATGGAATCAACCTAAGGGCCATTAATGGACGACCAGATAAAGAAAATGTGGCACATATGCCGTGGAATACTGCTCAGCTATGAAAAAGAATAAAATCGTGTCTTTCACAGCAAAATGGATACAACTGGAGTCCATTATTCTAAATGAAATAACTCAGAAACAGAAAGTCAAATACCACATGTTCTCACAAATAAATAGGAGCTAAACAATGTGTGCCTATGGACACGTGGAGTGTAATAATAGACATTGAAGATTTCAAAAGGAGGGAAGCAGGTGAGGGATGAGAAATTACATCTTGAGTACAATGTACACTATTCAGGTGAAGGTTACACTAAATGCTCAGACTTCACCACTGCAATATACCAACATAACAAAACTGTACTTATATGCACTTATACCCCCTAAATCTATATAAATTAAAAATCTCTTTCTGTCCATATATACGTGTGTGTGTATGTGTGGCATACACACACACACACATATATATTATCCTGTTGGTTCTGTTTCTCTGAAGAACTCAGACGAACACGAATGGGTTTTGGCAGAACAAGTGTGTAAGGGGGAAATCTATGCCTTCCCTTGATTCAAGCTTTCTCGCCCCTACCTTTTTATACTTCTCCAATGTGGATGAGGCTGCCCTGTTAAATTAACCTTTGCCACTTCACTGAGAAAGGATCCCAGAGCTTTAGAAAGTTTCAGAGGAAGGAGTAGGGCATGGGGGGCACAAGGCTATAAAAAACTTTAATAAAATCTTTATGTAATTCGGAATGACTTGGTAATTTCTGAGAACTACACTCAACTGTCCACAAATTGACAAAACTTTATATAGTGGACACTTTGTTATTTTCACCATCAAGCTATCCATTCATGTTCATTCTGCTATGGGTACCCTGATTTCCATGGTAGGGGGACACCTTTATATCTTTATTTCATACCTGGTTGGGACCAGAACTGCCTGGACAGAAGTTGCCTAAACTGGAAAAAAAAAAAAAAAAAAAAAAAAAAAAGCATATTTATATGCAAATGTTATAGATTCCTCCCAAAGCACTGTTTTTATTTGTGGGCTATAGGCAGGTGGCATTAGAAAAATTGATGCTTATTCATAAAACCTGGCATGGTTTCCTATGTTTAGAGTAGGAAGATGAACACACCTTGAGACTGTGGTAAGAAGTAAGGTCTTTGTCACCCAGAAAATGAACATATGCCAATTCTGCAAACACATTTAGAGCATGTATGGCTCCCCTGATGCTTATCCATGGATTTCCTGAAGAAATCAGGCTGTGGGGAGAAATCAGGCTGTCTCTAGTATGGTGGGGTGGTTTCTTAACAGATCTTTGCCCTACTCCTTTCAGATGTCTTAGTTCCCTGACTAAGCCAGACTGCTTCTGAAGATCCAATGAGCATCTGGATTCATTCCGTCTGCATACTGCTGGAACAACCATGCATTTGAAAGTCATACAGACGCAGATTCAAATTCTGGTCTGCTATTCAGTTGTGTGATACGGGCATGCATTGCCACTCCTGCAAACTCTGGCTTGTCCCCTCATCTGTAATAATCTGGTACAATAAGCTGGGAGGAGGTATTGGAGTAAATAATCCATATTCTTTCCTCTTCTATAGGAAAAAAAAGAAAGAAAGAAAGAAAGAAAACAACTGTCTCTTCTTCTACTACCCACAAACAGAACTTCTGGATCCCAAATGTGTGATTGTTTTTCCCACACCAAGCAATTCTCTGCAGGCACCAACTGGGTGTCCTGCAATTTAATTCAATTCTGACACTGGCTACCTGGAGTTAGTGCAGACCCCTCAGGTTAAGGGCTTGGTCCCATGAGAGTGTCCCCACATCAGACACCCAGTAGCATGTCAAGGCTGTCACCTGTACTTATGACCAATGGCTACAAATCTGAGGTTTTCACAAACCCCTCCTTGGGTTAGATAATTGGCTAAAACAGCTCACTCAGGAAAATAGTTTACTTACCCCATTCCTGATTTATTATAAAAGGATACAACTTAGGAACAGCCAGATGGAAGAGATGCTAAGAGCAAGGTATGGGAGGGACATGGAGCTTCCATGCCCTCTCTGGGCGTGACAGCCTCCCAGCACCTCCATGTGTTCAATCTGGAAGCTCTCTGAGCCCTGTCTTTTTGGGTTTCTATGGTGACTTTGTTATGTAAGCATGGTTGATTAAATCATTGGCCATTGGTGATTAGAATCAATCTCCAGCCCCTCTCCCCTCCCCAGAAAATTTCCCCTGAAAATTCCAATCTTCTAATTATAGATTAGTTCCCCTGGCAGCCAACCCCCTATTCTTTGGGGCTTTCCAAAAGTTACCTCATCAACATAAACTCAAGTGTGTTTGAAAGGGCCCTGTATGAGCAATAAAAGATGCTCCTTTCACCTTTAGGGCTTTCGTCACTTAAGAAATTATGAGGGTTTCAGGAGTTCTGTCCTAGGAACTTGGATGAAGACCAAATATATATTTATTATAAATCACCATATCACACCTCTATGGCGTGCTGCCTCACTGAACTTTTAGTTTGACTAATGGTTCAATTGAATTGCCCAATTGTTTTGGCCTCATGTAGACACAGCCAGAGGCTATGAAGTAGAACAAGATTTTTTTTTTTAGTCATAATGCCTCAAAGTGTAGGGTGTAGGCGTGTGTATATGTTTGCATGTCAAAGCGTCTGGCTGAGTTTCCTTGTTTGCTTTACCCACTCATTCGAGGCAACTGGTGCTTTCTATTTCTGTTTAGGTGCTAAGCTCATGATCTCCCCACTACTCCTACCCTTAAACATCAAGGCTTCCTTTTTTTTTTTTTTTTTTTTTTTTTTTTTTGAGACGGAGTCTGGCTCTGTTGCCCGGGCTGGAGTGTAGTGGCCGGATCTCAGCTCACTGCAAGCTCCGCCTCCTGGGTTCACGCCATTCTCCTGCCTCAGCCTCCCGAGTGGCTGGGACTACAGGTGCCCGCCACCTCGCCCAGGTAGGTTTTTGTATTTTTTAGTAGAGACGGGGTTTCACCATGTTAGCCAGGATGGTCTCGATCTCCTGACCTCGTGATCCACCCGTCTCGGCCTCCCAAAGTGCTGGAATTACAGGCTTGAGCCACTGCCCCCGGCCCCATACATCAAGGCTTCCTAAAGAAGACCTAAATTTTCTACTCATGCTGTTTCCTCTTAATATCTCTATAGCAGCATTTGGTACCTCGTATTTCTGTTCTTGTGTTTCAAGGGTAAGCGTTTGCATTTCATAGGCATCGAACAGTGCCTGCTGCAGAACATGTTAATGGAATCATACCCTCCATCTCTCCAGCCTTCATTTCCTCCATGTGTACCCCTAGATTCTCTAGGAGCCATGGTTTAGGATGCCTGACCAGCCCTTCCTTCCTCCTCATATGCATTAGTTTCCTGGGGCGGCTGTAACAAGTTGCCACAAACTGAGAGGCTTAAACCAACAGAAATGTGCTTTCTCACAGTTATGAAGGACAGAGGTCCATAATCTGTATCACTGGGCAAAAATCAAGGTGTCCATAGGTGTGACTTTCCTCCGGAGGCTCTAGGGGAGAATCCTTCCTTGCTTATTTCAGCTTCTCATGGCCCCTGGCATTCCTTGGGTTCTAATGCTATCACTCCAATCTCTGCCTCCTTTGTCAGTTTGCCTTGTCGTGTGTGTGTGTGTGTGGGTATGCGTGCATGTGTGCATCAATTCTCCCTCTACCTGTCTCATATAAAGACATATATCCGGCTGGGCGCTGTGACTCCTGCCTGTAATCCCAGCACTTTGGGAGACCAAGGTGGGTGGATCATGAGATCAGGAGTTTGAGACTATCCTGGCCAATATGGAGAAAACCCCGACTCTACTGAAAATACCAAAATTAGCCAGGCATGGTGGTACACATCTGTAATCCCAGCTACTCGGGAGGCTGAGGCAGGAGAATCACTTGAACCCGGGAGGCAGAGTTTGCAGTGAGCTGAGATCACACCATTGCACTCCAGCCTGGGCAACATAGAGAGAATCTGTCCCCTAACCCCTGCCCCCCACCCACACACACAAAAGACATATATCCTCACTTAGAACCCTGGGGATAACCCAGTATAACCTACCCATGGCAAGATCCTTGATATGGCCTGGATGTTTGTCCCATCCAAATCCAATGTTGAAACATTATCCCCAGTGTTGGAGGTAGGGCCTACCGGGAGGTATTTGGGTCATGAGTATGGATCCCTCATGAATGGCTTGGTGCCCTCCCTGCAGTAATAAGCTAAGGCAAGAGCTGGCTGTTGAAAAGACATAGCATCTCACTTGCTCCTTCTCTCAATCATGTGACATGCCTGCTCCCTCTTTGCCTCCTGCCATGATTGGAAGCTTCCTGAGGCCCTCACCAGAAGCAGATGCCAGCACAATACCTACTGTAACTTACTGGTACAGTCTGCAGAACCATGAGCCAAATAAACCTCTTTTTAAAAATAAATTACCTAGGTCCGGTCCGGTATTCCTTTATATATTTAGCTAATCTTTAGATCTGGTTCTTCCCTCTTCCCAGTTCTGGAGGAGGACACAAAGAGACTAATACAGTCCTTCACTTAATCTTATCTTTTGTCACATAATATAATATCACAGTTTCTGATGGTTAGAGCCTGATATCTTCGTGGGACATTTTTCAACCTACTGCCCTATAGACAGCCCAAGGAAAGGAGCATGTGTTTGCTCCAGGCAAATGTATCTACCTGACCACAGCTGAAGGCTTTAATAATGGGCTCCTAACTCAGAAGAACCAGTCCACAGGCTGGATAGAACCAGTCAGATAGTGTATGGGGGCTAATTTCACATTGCTAAGAGAGCCCATTAGCAGTTAGAAGCCGCAGAGTAACATGATAGCTATAAGGTCAGGAGGAGGCATGGCAAGCCTTATCCACATGGGTACAAGGTAAAGGTGAGGGACAGCCCAGGAGCCCTCAGGGGCTGGTCTGCAGAAGATTGGAGAAAATAACAGAGAGGTTTTCATAGGGGACACCCTTCAGACCTCTTAGAGAGGGAAGGCTCCTTCTCAGTTATGAGATTTATGGTTCCAATTTCCCTGCTGATCAGCCCACTTTATCCTGGATATCCATTAAGTTAACTTTTGCATCCTTAAAAAAAAACAAAAAACAAAAAAACAACAAAAAAAAACCTTACTATATTTAAAGTAGTTTAAGTTAGTTGCTATCCTTTGCACCCTAAGATCCCAACCCAAACACTCCTGTCCCTCTTTTGCAAGACCTCAGTGGAGCCCTGTATTCCACTAAGGGTAGATTCTCTTTTACCTTAAAATTCCTTCTATTTCTTCTAATCTCTCACCCTAACTGAAGCATCCCCAATGGCAGCTACCTTGCACAATGGCGCTAAGACTGTCTCCCTGCACCCTCACAGGGGTCGGCAGAAGACACAGACACCACGTCTACATCCCATCTAGACCCATCCCTCTCACCAGTTTCTCATTAGTATCACCTAAAATTCAAGCCATTTGTCTGTTCAATTCTTGCCAAATAATCACTGCTTTCATTCCCTTCCTACCAGAACTCATCTCCATCTCTTAGATAATTTCAACCCTGTATTTATCCTTCTTGTTCTCTTTATATCCCCTGCCATAATCCTCATTGACAACAACATCCATTTTTAATGACCCAGTGGTTCCCTTTGATCTCATAGCTTTCAGCCTCCCAGCCTTGTTTGATTTCCAGCTCCACTTCCCATCTGCCACCCACAGGCAGGGCTGCATCTTTAGATCTGGTTCTTCCCTCCTCCCAGTTCTGGGGGAGGAGTTACACTGGACACAATGTTGCTCACCTGAAATTTCTTCTACTTCCCTTTTCTTTTTCCTCTGTAGGCAGCCCCAGCTGTGCCCAGTCATCCTTTGTTTTAGTTCTCTGGGGCGGCTATAACAAATGACCACAAACTGGTGGCTTAAAACAACAGAATGTATTCTCTTGCAGTTCTGGACACCAGACATTTGAAATCAAGGTATGGGCAGTCATGTTCCTCCTGCAGGCTCCAGACGAGAATCCGTTCCTTGCCACCTCCCGCTTCTGGTGACTTCAGGCATTCCTTGGTTTTGGATGACGTCACTCTAATCTCTGCCTCTGCCTTTACGTGGACTTCTCCTGTGTGACTCCCTTTGATCTCATAGTTTTCAGCCTCCCAGCTAAGAGAAAACCCTCCTTTTCTCTGTAAGGACACTTGTCACTAGATTGAGCGTCCACCCTGATCCAGGATGATCTCATCTCAACATCCTTCACTTAATTACATCCGTAAAGACTTCTTTACCAAATAAGGTCCGAGTCACAGATTGCTGGTGGTCATACCTTTTGAGGGGCCTTCCATTTGAACCACTGCACCTCTCTACTTTTTGAACATGAAAGTCACACCACACCACAGTGTGTGGGATTTGGCTTCCAGAGCAGCCAACAAGGAATTGATGATGCAATCTGGAAGTGTGACAAAGTAACCAGACTGATGAACACTGACCATTGAGAGGCAAGAGAAGGAGGAGACTGGGTAGATAAATGCCTCCACCCTCTCCTGTGAACCTCCTTCCACACTACCGGGGACGGCATGTGTGCTAAGAGAACAAGCCTGCTAGGCCGGGCTACCATCCAAGCTCTTAATGAAGTGAATGCCCACAAGGTAACAACCTCACTCCCTCCCTTCACTACTCATCCACACCTTGTTCTTCTCAAACTTTTGAGCCTTATCTCTTGTCTCAGGCTTTGTTTCCTAGAGGAATCTGGGCTATGGCTCATGCCCTGTGTTTCCATTGAACAGAAAGTGGTGCAAGTCATTTCCCCAGCATAAGTTGCTCAGTTCTTGTACCACTTGACTTGTTCTGCAGATCACAGATGATTGCAGGAGAGATCTGTAGGCTGCCTAGTGCCCTACAGGGGTCTTGAAACTGCAGCCCTGCCCGGCAGGGGCTTGCCAAACCAGAGACAGAATAACTGGAACAACCGGAATTGCTGTCAGAAGCTGTGTAGATGGAGCGTACCCCATGGGGAGAGGGACAGCAGAAGAAGGAGAAGCTGAAAGACAAGGAAAAGAGGCAGGTGCAGAAACAGAGAGCAACTGGGCTATAGTAAGGGGATAGACCAGAGGTGCTCCCTGCTGGAGGGTGGAAGAGAAGCAGGGTGATCGATCTCTCTGAGATCTGATTGAGCAGCTTTGGTAAGGTGTCTAGAGGGATTAGGGTGGCTGTGGAGAGTGTGTTCTGTGCTTCCTCTGCCCTAGGCATCCTTACAATGAACTCCTATCACCAATAGGTAAGAGGTCACCCTGACTCCTTGCAGCCTAAAAATGCTTAATGAACACAAGTAGAGGGTGTTGGTGCCTAACTTCCCTGGAGCTCCCACTAAACGTGCTCTTGGCATCACTAGACATTTAATCATTGCACCATTGTCCCCTCCCACAAATAGGCCACTTCCTCATTTTACCCAGTTGACCACTGAGTATGACGATTATGTCATCAATGTAATCATCCTAGGCTTTCATGTCTCAATCTTTTCCTCTGTCATGCCTCACAGATTTATAAATATCTTCTTCCCTCTACTTTTTTTATTGTAGTAAAATATATCTAAGATTTACTATTTTCACCATTTTTAAGTGTACTATTCAGTGGCATTGAGTACACTCACAATGTTGTATAATCATCACCACTATTTATTTCCAAAGCTTTTAAATCATCCCAAACAGAAAATCTGTATCCATTAAATAATAACTCTCCATTCCTTCCTACCCAATCCCTGGTAACCGCTATTCTATTTTCTGTCTCTATGAATTTGCCTATTTTAAGTACCTCATATAAAAGGAATCATACAATCTTTGTCCTTTTGGGTCTGGCTTATTGTACTTAGCATGATGTTGTCAAGGTTCATCCATGTTATAGCATGCATAAGGGTTCATATATATTTGCATACATATGCATATATACACATACATATTTATATATATATGATTGTATGTATAGACTATATTTTGTTTATTCGTCTGTTGATAGACGTTTGAGTTGTTTCCACCTTTTAGTTATTGTGAATAATGTTGCTGTAAACATTAATCTACAAGTATCTGTTTGAGTCCCTGCTTTCACTTTGAGGTATATAACTAGGTGTAGAATTACTAAATTATGTGGTAATTCTATGTTTAGCTTTGTGAACAAATGCCAAAGTGTTTTCTCCAGCAGCAGCACAATTTTAATTCCCACCAGCAATGTGTGAGGGTTCTAATTTCTCCACATCTTTGCCAACAATTGATATTTTCCATTTTTAAAAAAATTGGCTGGGCACAGTGGCTCATGCCTGTAATCCCAGCACTTTGGGAGGCCGAGGCGGGTCAATCATCTGAGGTGAGGAGTTCAAGACCAGCTTGGTCAACGTGGTGAAACCTCGTCTCTGCTAAAAATACACAAAATTAGACTGGTGTGGTGGCAGGTGCCTGTAATCCCAGCTAGTTGGGAAGCTGAGACAGGAGAATCCCTTGAACCTGGGAGGCGGAGTTTGCAGTGAGCTGAGAGCATGCCATTGCATTTCAGCCTGGTGAAAAAAGTGAAACTCTGTCTCAAAAAAAAATTTAAAAATCATAGTCATTATAATGTGTGGGAAGTGGTGTCTAATTGTGGTTCTGATTTTCATTTCCCCCAGTGGCTACTGATGTTCACATCTTTTCATAAACTTATTGGCCATATGTATACTTCTTTGGAGGATTGCCTATTCAAGTTCTTTGCCCATTTTTGAATTGGGTTGTTTGCATTTTTGTTCTTGAGCTGTAGACATTATTTACATATTCTAGATATTAATTCCTTATTAGACATATGATTTGCAAATATTTTTCCCACTCTGTGAATTGTCTTTTCATTTTCTTGATAGTATTCTTTGATACACAAAAGTTTTTAATTTTGATCATATCTATTTATCTATTTTTTCCTTTTGTTGTCTGTGCTTTTGATGTCACATTGAAGAAATCACTGCCAAATCCAATGCCATGATTTTCTGCTAAGTTTTCTTGTAAAACTTTTATAGTTTTAGCTCTTGGGTTTAGGTCTTTGATCTACTTTGAGTAAATTTTTGTATATTATGTAAGGTAAAGGTCCAATACTCTTTTGCTTAGAAATATTCAGTTTTCTCAGAACTATTTGTTGAAAAGGCTGTCTTTTCATATTGATTGATGTGGCACCCACATTGAAAATCAATTGACCATAGACAAAGTGTTTTGTTTTTTGTTTTTTTCCTCTCTGTTCTATTCCATTGGTCTATATGTCTGTCTGTATGCCAGTATCACATTGTTTTCATTACTGTAGCGTTTAGTAAGTTTTTAAATCAGAAAATGTGAGCCTCTAAGTTTGTTCTTCTTTTTCAAGATTGTTTTGGCTATTCAGGGTCTCTTGAGAGTCCATTATGAATTTTAAAATGGGTTTTTCTATTTCACAAAAATGCCAATGGGATTTTGATAAGGATTGAATCGAATCTGTAGAATATTTTGTGTAGTGTTATCATTTTAACAAAATGAATTCTTCCAAACTGTGAATAGATGCTGTCTGTTCATTTTTGTATGTATTCATTAATTACTTTTAGCAAAGTTATATAGTTTTCAGTGTACAAATCCTTCACCTTCCTGGTGAAGTTTATTCCTAAGTGTTGAATTCCTTTTTATAGTAATGTAAATGAAATTACTTTCTTGATTTCCTATTTGGGTTGCTTATTGTTACAGAATAGAAATGAAACTGCTTTTTGAAAGTTGATTTTGTATCCTGCAATGTTGCTAAATATATTTATTAGCTTTAGAAGTTTGCACATGTATATGTGGATTCTTTAAGTTTTTTTATATATAAGATGGCATCATCTGCAGATTATTTCACTTCTTCCTTTTTGTCCCAATTTTAATTTTTTAATTTATTTTTTCTTGTCTAGTTGCTCTGCCTGGAATTTTCAATACTATGTTAAATAGGAGCAGTAAAAGCTGACATTATTATCTTTTGCCTGATTATAGGGGAAAAGCTTTCAGTCTTTCACCATTGTATGTAATGATAACTGTGGGCTTTTCATAATGGCCTTTATCATGTTGAGGAAGCTCCTTTCTTTTATTCCTAGTTTACTGAGTATTTTTATAATGAAAGAGTGTTGAATTTTGTCAAATGTTTGTTCTACATCAATTAAAATGAACATTTAGGTTTTTTCTTCATTACATTAATGTGGACTATCACATTGATTGATTTTCATATATTGAACCATTCTTCCATTCCAGGAAAAATCCTACTTGATTGTGATGTATAATCTTTTTAATATACTGCTGAATTCACTTTACTATTATTTTATTGAGTAGTTCTGCATCAATATAGAATAATTTTGCTGTTTTCTATAAGTTTTAGCATGTCGTTTTTTCATTTTCATTTTTCTCAAGTTATCTTTAAATTTCTTTTCTGATTTCTCTTTGACCCATTGGTTTTTTAAGAATGTGTTTAATGTGCTAAGAATTGTTTGATTTCCACATACTTGTGAATTTTTCTGTTTTCACTCTGTAATTGATTTCTAGTTTCATTCTATTGTGATTTGAAAAGATACTTGGAATTGGCCAGGCGTGGTGGCTCATGCCTTTAATCTCAGCACTTTGGGAGGCTGAGGCGGGCAGATCACGAGGTCAGGAGATCGAGACCATCCTGGCTAACGTGGTGAAACCCTGTCTCTACTAAAAATACAAAAAATTAGCCAGGCATGGTGGTGGGCGCCTGTAGTCCCAGCTGCTTGGGAGGCTGAGGCAGGAGCAGGAGAATGATGTGAACCCGGGAGGCGGAGCTTGCAGTGAGCCGAGATCATGCCACTGCACTCCAGCCTGGGAGATAGAGCGAGACTCCATCTCAAAAAAAAAAAAAAAGAAAAGAAAAAAGAAACAATAATCTGTGGTAATGGTAAATACATGAGCAAATACAAAAGCCAGTATTATTTTAATTTTGGTTTATGGCTGCAGTTATTTTTTTCTGCATAATTTAAGACAAAGGCATAAAAATAGTTAAAATATGTTTTTGGACATACAATGTATAAAAATGTAATATCAATAACATAAAGAGGTAAAGAAAGAGTTGTATAGGAGCAAGATTTTTATATGATATTGAATGGGTATCAATTCAAATTAGATTGTTATAACTTTAGAGCATTAAATGTAGGTGTCATGGTAACCACAAAGAAAGTATATATAAGTATATGTAGAATATACAGAAAAAGAAATGAGAAGGGAATCAAAACATGTCACTAAAAAAAAATCAACTAAACACAAAAGAAGGTAGTAGTAGAGACAATGAGGGACAAGAAAAGCTATAAGACACACAGAAATCAAATAGAAAAATGGCAGATGTCCTTTCTTGTTAGTAATTACTTTAAATGTAAATGAATTAAACTCTCCAATAAAAAGGCAGTGACTGGCAAAATGAAAAGAAAGTCACCCAACTATATGCTGTCTAAAAGAGATCTAAAGTCACAAATAGATTAAAAGTGAAAGGATGGACTAAGATACATCATACAAATAGGAACCAAAAGAGAGTTATATGGGCTATACTGTTGTCAGACAAAATCAATTTTAAGTCAAAAACTGTTACTTGGAATGTTTTAATTTCTTTCTCATTCTCGAAAGATAGTTTTGCCAGATACGGAATTCTTGGTTGATATTATTTCCCAGCACTTTAAATATACCATCCCCCTGCTCTTAATTTGTGTTGATATAAGTCTCTTTGAGTTTATCCTACTTGGAGCTTGTTGAGATTCTTGGATTTATAGGTTCATGTATTTCATCAAATGTAGGCCGTTTTTGGCCATTATTTCTTCAACCTTATCGTCCCTTTATCTCTCTATTCTCATTGTTGGGAGCCCCTAACGTAACGTTGGTCTACTTTATTATGTCCCACAGGTCCCTTAGGCTCTATTCGCATCTTTTTATTCTTTTTTATATCTGCTTCATACTCAGTAATTTCAATTGTCCTATCTTTAAGTTTGGCAGTTCTTTCTTCTGCCTGTTTGAATCTGCTTTGGAACCCCTCTTCTGAATTTTTTTTAAATTTAAGTTATTGTGCTTTTCTTCTCCAGATTTTCTGTTTCCTCTTTATAATTTCTTTCTCTTTAATGATACTCTCATTTTTTTCATATATTGTTTTCCTGATTTCATTTTCTGTATTCTCCTTTAGCCCTTTGGACATACTTAATGCAGTTGTCTTAAAGTCTTTGTCAAAAGAGTCTAAATGTCTGGGATTCCTTAGGACAGCTTTTGTCAGTTTATTTTGTTCCTCTGAAAAGTGGGTCATGTTTTCCTGTTTCTTTTTATGCTTTGTGATTTTTTTGTTTAAAACTGGATATTTGACTATTATTATGTTGTAACCGAAGATCAGATTTTCTTCCCAGTTTTCTGAAGGTTTCTACTTGATTAGTTTTGTTTGGGTTTTCTGTTTGTTTTGATTGTTGAAGGCTACAATAGTCCAATTATTTTGAGACTTTTCCAAACCATTTTTGTGACAACAATTGCTTGTCATTCGTGGTCATTTAAGTCTTAAATTTTTTTTGGCTTGTGTTCAGCTAGAGATTGAGAGAGATTTCCTTGAATGCTGGGAGGTAAAACAAACAAGCAAACAAAAAATATGCACACAAAACATACTCATAGATAAAAGAGGAAAAAACACCTCTCCAGTGTTTACATATTGGCTTTGTGCTAAGGCACTCCAACACTCAGCTAGGCTTTCACTAAGCCTATGGCAAAATCTTAAGGTCTTTTTAGGTCTTTTCCAAGCATGCATCTTGACCTGGGCGTGTGCATGGCTCTCTCAATTCCTCCATATATATGGAGCAGTTTTTTTGTTTGTTCGTTTGTTTGTTTTTGAGACAGAGTCTCACTCTGTTGCCCAGGCTGGAGCGCAGAGGCGCCATCTCTGCTCACTGCAAGCTCCGCCCCCCAGGTTCATGCCATTCTCCCACCTCAGCCTCGCGAGTAGCTGGGACTACAGGCGCCCACCACCACACCCGGCTAATTTTTTGTATTTTTAGTAGAGACGGGATTTCACCATGTTAGCCAAGATGGTCTTGATCTTCTGACCTGGTGATCCGCCTGCCTCGGCCTCCTAAAGCGCTGGGATTACAGGCGTGAGCCACCATGCCCGGCAATATGGGGCAGTTTTTAAAGCCCAATTTCCCAAAGAATCTCACCCCAGGCACCTGTGGGTCTTTAGTCCACCTTGCAGCTTTATGAGCAGTGCCTACTGTTCTTCTCATCTGAGTTCCAAGTTAGGTGAAGCAGAGGTGAGTGCCTGGCATGTGTCCTTCAAGTATCCCACAGACAGGTTAAAACAGACACACAATAATTTGTAAATGAGGTCTACTCTGTTTCCTCTGGTTTGTAGAACCAGGGTCCCAATATCGGAACATGAGCTGCTACCACCTACTTCAAGGCCAAGACAACCACTGTGCCAGGAAAGAGCTGGGGTGAGGGTAAGAGAAAATGCCAGAGATTTGTCCCACTATTTTGAATCTGATGTGTGTATTCATTTTAATTTGTCATTCTCAGGAGTTGTGTAAACTCTTGACATTTTCTCAGAGTTCTCACAAGGTTGATTCTGTCTGTTTCTACTTGTTTTTTCAACATTTCTGTAAAGGGGTGAGAGCTTCTAGCTTCCTAGTCTGCCATTTTTCTCTGCTCTTTCCTCCAGTTTTGCCACCACTTTATGTGAAAAAGACAAATAGCATTTTCTAAGTATCTTCTATGTGACTATAAGCACTAGGCATATTGCAGCAAATGAAATATATGCAATTCCTTTCCTCATACAGCTTCTCTTCTAGTGGGAGAGACCGATAAATAACAGAGATAATCGTAAGTTCTAATGTGTGATATGAAGGGGCGGGGGGAAAGACTAATGTAGTATCTAATATAATATCAGGAATGACTGGATTGGTGGGGGCTGAGGGTGGGATTTTTCTGGGATTCCAGGGAAAGTCCCTCTGAACCGGGGATATCTGAGTGAGATCTGAAGACTGGAAAGCAGAAAACCATGTAAAGAGTGTGGACAAAGAACACCAGGCAAATGGATGGCATTGGCAATCCCATGCGGTATGAACCTGCTTGCAGGACTGAAGGGCAACTGCTGAATCTGCAGGGCTGTGAGTAGGAGAGAACCCATGAGGAGGCAGGGACTGGACAGCGGTTGAAGGTCACTTGAAGTTCAGTGGGAAGCTGTATGTTAAGCAGGAGAGTGACATGCTCAGATTGATCTTTTTTTTTTTTTTTTTTTTTTTTTTTGAGATGGAGTCTCACTCTGTCACCCAGGCTGGAGTGCAGTGGCGCGATCTCGGCTCACTGCAAGCTCCACCTCCCAGGTTCACGCCTTTCTCCTGCCTCAGCCTCCCGAGTAGCTGGGACTAGAGGCACCCACCACCACGCCTAGCTAAATTTTTTGTATTTTTAGTATTTCACCATGTTAGCCAGGATGATCTCGAACTCCTGACCTCATGATCCACCTGCCTCGGCCTCCCAGAGTGCTGGGATTACAGGTGTGAGCCACTGTTCCCAGCCTCTGATTGATCTTTTAACCTTACTTGTTGCTGAGTGGAGAACTGATTGGAGGGTGGTATTATGGGAGTAGGGAGGCTACCTGGAAGGATGTTTGTAATAGTGCAGAGAGATGGAGTGGTAGTTCGGACTAAGGTAGAGATAGAAATGCAGAGAAGGGGGATATGTGGCTATATCATGGTGGAGGATGTGGCAGGGCTTTCTGATAGAATGGACAGGATAGATGAGAGGAAGAGCAAGAAACTTAAGAATAACTCCTGGTTTTGTATACATGATGAATAGATGATGATGCACTTTACTGTACTGGGGGAAATTTGAAGGAAGAAAGATTTCTCTTGATTTATCTTGAAATATCTATAAAAGCTCTAGTGGAAATGTTGGTTAGGGAGAACATATGAGGCTGTGGTTTAGACATGAGAAGACCAGGCTGGAGATGTCAGTGTGGAAGCCCTCAAAACATAGAATTTATCAAAACAGAAGAATGGATGAGATCACCTAGGGAGAGTGTATATGAAGAAAAGAAGAGGAAAACCTAGAAACCACCATTCAGAGGCCAAGTGGATGCCGGGGGGAAGCAGCAAAAGAATGGCCTAACATTAGCTAGGCCCTAAAACATATCCAGATCAGACCGCCTGAGTGCCAGGATTTACTGAAATAAACTTTCTCCAGAATTACTCAATGGAGTCTAATGGCTGAAATCATGACTTAGATAGTATCTGTGTTTATACTCAGCAGTCACTGACGCCAAAGGCAGATGGAAGGTCATGGAATGCTGCTCTAAAAGGTTGGTAAATGCTTTCTGTAGGGGCAAATAGATCCCCCAAGCCTCTTCCAGAACTATGCTCCTATGATGCCAACTTGCTGTGCAGGAATTAGTGAGGCTTCCTCAGTTGCTTGAGGAAATATTTATTTGTTTCTGAGCCACCGAAAGGATATAGGACAGATGGAGGGAGAGAGAGTCCTTGTATACAGCTGCCTCAGTTTCTACCTGCATTCACTTTTTATGTTCATGAATGAAATCGGTATGTCTTTTTCCATTTTGTAATGAATGTATATCTTTCTAATATCTATACTTAATTATATCAAGAGTGTTCTATAGACTGTGTATGAAAGCGTGCCCTCGGGCATTCTCATTTCCAACCGTGTCTCTGTTGCCAGCACAGTACCCAGACCAAGGAGTAAATAAAGGCCAAATGGGCGAGTAAACGAATAAGTGAATGGAGGCTTTGAGCTAGTGGAGGATCCAGAAACTCATTTCCTTTAGCATCTCAGGGGTCTGAAGCAGACCATAGACTGATATTATCCATATAAGTCTTTAAATGGACATTCAAAGTTCTTACTGTAATGAAATAATCCAAGGCACTTAATTGCTTCTGTGACTTTCAGAAACAACAATACGTTGGTCGTTTACTGTAGGTCTAGGATTGTACCAGGCACTGGGCCGGGGGGCAGGATTGGAGGAGGGTTTACAAAGAAGTGGAAGAAAACTGATCTTCAGCTTGCAAACTAAGACATAGGGAAGAAAATGAACAGCGCAGGAGAGGAAAGGAATGGCTGTGTCAGTGGTGGTCTGCGGTCTACACATCTCCCTACAAGGAGACTTAAGGAGCAAGAGGCTCTCGTGTGGAGGAATAGTGACAGTGTTACAGTCTAGATGACCTGCAGCAGGAGGTCACTTCACTTTGTGGAAAGTTGGTGTTCTCTTTTATAAAAAGGGATGTTTTGGCCAGGTGCGGTGGCTCACACCTGTAATTCCAGCACTTAGGGAAGCTGAGGCAGGCAGATCACGAGGTCAGGAGATCGAGAACATCCTGGCCAACATGGTGAAACCCCATCTCTACTAAAAATACAAAAATTAGCTGAGCATGGTGGCGGGCGCCTGTAATCCCAGCTACTCGGGAGGCTGAGGCGGGAGAATCGCTTGAACCAGGGAGTCAGAGGTTGCAGTGAGCGGAGATCGCACCACTGCACTCCAGCCTGGTGACAGAGCAAGACTCCGTCTAAAAAAAAGGAGGGGAGGGAATGTTTAGATTCTGTGCACACAGAAGTCCTTTCCACTCTAACACTGTCATTCCTCTTTGTCTTCAGTAACTATCTAAAGGAGGGAACAGGGGCCAGAGGTTACAAGCTGGAGTTCTACCATCTGAATCGATGGTGCAGGCTTGTGTTTGGCTCATCAATGAATGGCTCCACAGCTCTTTTCAAATTTTATTTCAAATTTGTAACCCTTAAAATCAACTCATGTTTAAAATTCAGGTGATTTCAGTAACTCCAGTTTTCCAGCTTTGCCGGAAAGATCAGATCTGACAACACCAGGCAAATACCAGTCTGGAGGTGGCCACGCTGCTTTCCTGTTGACCTTGGGCCTCATCTTTGTTTCTTACCCGGCCTATCTGTGTCTGTAGACCAAGTTTCAAAGCAGGTGTAAGGATCAGAAGGAATTCAAAATGTAACCCGCAGGCAAGTGATTCTCGGGGAGCATGTGGATGTTGGTGTAGGTGGGAGAGGGCTCCCCAGTGGGATAGGAACCTAGCAAGGTTTTCCAAGCCTGGAGATTCTGACGGTACCCTCCCTTCATATCCTTAGCTGAGAATCACAGGGTGTCATAAGCAACAGCAAGGAGCATCCCGTCAGGGCAGGTGAGGGGCGTGCACTGATCATTTCAGTGATGATAGCAAGATCCAGTGTTCACTGAATGCCTGCTTGGGCCTGTCACTGCTCTAAGCCCCTTACGAGCATGATTGACCCCATTTTACAGAGGAAAGGAGGGCATGAAGAGATTAGTAGCTTTCCAAAGAGCTCCAGGTGGCAAGAACAGAGCTAGACAGTCTTACTTCACATGAAACCAAGGTGAAGCAAGGTAACACAAGAACAAAGCTAGGGCCGGGTGCGGTGGCTCATGCCTGTAATCCCAACACTTTGGGAGACCAAGGCGGGTGAATCACCTGCGGTCAGGAGTTCGAGATGAGCCGGGCCAACAGGGCGAAACCCCGTCTCTACTAAAAATACAAAAATTAGCTGGGCGCGGTGGAGTTCTCCTGCAATCCTAGCTACTCGGGAGGCTGAGGCAGGAGACTTGATTAAACACGGGAGATGGAGGTTTCAGTGAGCTGAGATCGTGCCACTGCACTCCAGCCTGGGCAACAGAGCGAGACACCGTCTCAAAAAAAAAAAAAAAAAAAAAAGAACAGAGCTAGATAGTCTCTCTGAAACCAAGGTTGAGGGCCACAGATGTGCACAACCAAGGAGCCCCACAGGTCTTTGAGTGGGACGGTGACAGGCAGAAATTGGTGTTGGTGAGGATTGATCTGGATGGCCGGAACAGAGCCTGGGTACTACATACTAATTGAATTGTTGATAATGGCTGGAAAAGCAATTTCCTGCCAAGCACTTTTACCATTAACCTCCTCAGGATGAATTGTGAAGGAAACCAAATAAGAGGCAACTCTGGGTTTTGTAAGTCAGCCTCTTTTTTCGATAGATTCACATTTGTGCTTTTGTGCCTCCCAGATAGAAACAAGGGTTAAAAGTGTGATTGTGGGCCGGGCGCGGTGGCTGAAGCCTGTAATCCCAGCACTTTGGGAGACCAAGATGGGAGGATCACGAGGTCAGGAGATCGAGACCATCCTGGCTAACACGGTGAAACCCCGTTTCTACTAAAAAAAAATACAAAAAACTAGCCGGGTGAGGTGGCGGGCGCCTGTAGTCCCAGCTACTCGGGAAGCTAAGGCAGGAGAATGGTATGAACCCGGGAGGCGGAGCTTGCAGTGAGCTGAGATCCGGCCACTGCACTCCAGACTGGGCGGCAGAGCGAGACTCCGTCTCAAAAAAAACCAAAAAACCTGTGATTATGGCCTCCGGAAGTTTAAAAACTGGGCAGAGCACTGTGGAGACAAAGCCTGCCATTCAGTTACATAACTGATTTTCATGGATGGCTTATGAAAGTCAACATCATTGTTTTATACTCACACGCTTACCTCACGAAAAGTACCAGGCGTTCCTATTTCAAGCGGGTTTCCCAAAAGCTCAAAGTTTGGGGAATCATAAACTGCTAATGGAAGTCAATGGGAAAATCATATTCCTTGCGTGGCCAATTTTTCCATAATGCACTTAGCAAAGTGAAGGAGACGAGTCTAGCATTTATGACGACAGGAGACTCACTTATCTATTGCTTCAGCCTGTTTGGAGACTGCTGGGAATTGAAAATGAGGAATAGGTTACAAAGGTGATTTCCAGAGGGAGAGAGAGTGGAAAATGGAAAAGAATGGTCAGAAATGAAAGGAGAGAATGCATCAGCAGTGAGGTGAGTGTGGATGACGTTTCCAGTGGAAATAAAGGGACAGTGACACTCAGCATGGAAACCTCTGGAATCAGCAGCCCTTCAGATGAGAAATGGAGCAAGGGGTAGTGAGCGTTTGCATTTATTCAAACCAGGTTGGCAAATCTGGTAACTATTCACAAAACAGGGTAGCAAACATCTACCTGGCTGCAGGGAACATTCCAGGGTGAACAAATCTCAAGATTTAGAAGGAATCCCACATTATATTTCCACGGGTTTGGTTTGGGAAAACTCCCTGTATGACTTCGGCAAGTCTATGGCTGTTGGTGGATCAAATACAAGGGCCAATAACTTCTTGCCACTTTAAGAGGAATCGGATTGAAATGTATGCAGGCCTTTGGGAGGTAGGTTATCAGAATCACTGATGCCTCCACATACCTCTGAGGATTTTCTCTTCGATTAAAATGACAAGATTCCGTTTTAGCCAATATGTAAGTAGAATCTGGTTCAAAGGCTCTCAAACTGCCACCTGCTACTTCAAAAGCTCTTTCAATTCCCTGAGCAATTTACTTCAGGGCAATTGAACTCCTGGGTGTGGTTCATACCATTTTCTAACCAGGCCGTCTCTATGTGAGGGAAGAGTCAGTTTCTGCAGGCAGATTTTCAGCACAGACCTGTTCATGTAAGTGTGTGTTAGCCTTTCTAGCTGTGATGGTGGAGGTGGAAAAAAGGTCACATTTCGATGGCTGAAAAATACACATAGGCCAAAATTTTAAGAGCCTTGATAGGGAATTTGGATTTTCATCCAATTTAAAAAATTAAATGTTGCAGTGATTGAAAATTCCCCATCCCCAGCAGTACTATAAGTTTGTTATCCTATAAACTGGGCTCAAGTATTAGTAAAAACACGTTAAAGCACACTTATTAGGAAAACACAAATCAAAAATACAATGAGATACCACCCCACTTCCATTAGCATCATTACTAGTAAAAAAAAAAAAAAAACACAAAAAAAATCACAGGTGTCAGTGAGGCTATAGAGAAAGTGGAATGTTGGTGCTCTGTGGGTAGGAGTGGAAAATGGTGTAGCCACTGTAGAAGACAGCATGTTAGTTTTTCAAAAAATTAAACATAGAATTACCATATGATACAGTAATTCCAGCTCTGGGCATCTGCTCCAAAAAAGTAAAAGCAGGGTCCCAAAGAGATATTTGTACGTCTGTGTTTGTAGCAGCGTTCTTAACAATAGCTAAAAGGTGGAAACAATCTAGTGTCCATCAATGGACGAATAGTTAAGAAAAATGTGGTATATACACAAAATGGAATATTATTCAGCCTTGAAAAGGAAGGAAGTTCGGACAACGTGGATAAATCTTGAGGACATTACGCTAAGTGAAATAAGCCAGTTACGAAAAGACAGGTATGGTGTGATTTCTACTTGCATGAGGTACCCAGAGTCGTCAGATTCCTAGAGACAGAGAGTAGAATGGGGGTTGCCAGTGGTTAGGGGAGGGAGGAATGGAGAGTTGTTGCTTAACGAGTTTTGCAAGATGAAAAGAGTCTGGAGACCGTGAGTGTGAACAATGTCAATGTACTTAACACTATGAACTGTAAACTTAAAGAGGGCTACCACAACTGAAAATAAAAAGTAAAAATAAAAAAATAAGAAAGAAAGAAAAGCAAAATGCTAAGGGAGTAATTCTCAAACTTGAGCACACAGCAGAAGCCACCTGGAGGTCTTGTTACAGTAACACAGAGTTCTATAACACTGCTTCTGAACCAGTTCCCAGGTGATGCTAATACTGCTGGTCCAAGGAGCACACTTTGAGAACCACTGCTCCTAGGGTTCCACAAAGGACATCTTTTCTCTTTCAAAAACAAAGGGAACCTGCTGGATTGTTTGCAAACAACCCATGGTACCTTTGTAGAAATAGCCACATTCTACAAAGTGAAATTTAAATATTGCTGAACTCGTACAATGTGTCAGGTATATTATTAGGCACCTTACACATACACTTTAATTTAATCCGCCCAAACTAATCTATTTATTCAACGAATATACATGGAAAGCCTGTAAGCAGGTATTTTCCTAGTGGAGGAGAAAGATGATCCAATGAGTGGGCAAACAAATTACCAATAGTACTGGGAAGGAAAAAAATGGAGTTGAGCTGGAGAAGACCTACCTTTAATAAAATGATCAGAAAAGGACTCTGAAGAGTGGCATTTAAACTGAAACTAAAGGTTGAGAAGGAGGCAATCAGTCAAGATTGAGGTAAAGGGCAGTTACAAGGAGAGGAACTAGCAGTGCAAAGTTCCAGTGAGGAGGAAAACACTTGGAATATTTAAGGGGTTGAAATAAGGCCAGTGTAACTGGATTGCAGTGATCAACTAGAGTGTTGACGGGATGAGTTGAGAAGGTTGGCAGGAGCTGGGGCATGCAGAGGCTTACAACCTGTGACACAGTGTGAGGACCTGAAGTATTTGGGGAAGATACTGGTAACTTACGAGCAGCAAAGGGGATATGGTGAGTGTTTTAAAGCTCCTACTGGCTGTAATTGGAAAGTGGGATTGGAGGTGGGCCAAGGATGGAAAGAGGGAGGTGGGTTAGAAGACTGTTGCGCAAGACCGGGGAAGAGAAGACGGACACTTGGATCAGACCAGTAGCAATGATGGTGAAGAGAAGAGTGGAGACTCAAGCTTTGCGTCTCAGTGGAACTGACAAGACATGCTGATAGATTGGATATGGAAGGTGGAGGGAAGAAGGAAATCAAGGATTCATCTCAGGTTTCTAGCTTGAAAAATCATGAGAGAGAAGGATGAGGGGAGCAAAACTGGGGTGAAATCAAGATTCCTATCCTAAGTAAAATTTGATGTTCCTGGGAGACATCCAAGTGGAACTGTTAATAAATCATTGGGTGTTATGAGTCTAGACCTCAGAAAAAAATCTGGGCTGGGCGTGTACTTTTGGAGTCATCGTAAAATGGAAAATATTTTAAGCCGTTGGACTCGGCAAAATCATCTAGGACAGGACTTCTCAACCTAGGAACTTTTGACTTTTGGAGCCAGATAATTCTTGGTGGGGTCAGGGAGGGAGACTGTCCTGTGCATTTTGGATGTTTAGTGGCATCTCTGACCTTTACCCTCTAGATGTCAGTAGCACTTTTCCCAGTTGTGACAACCAAAAATGTCTCCAGGCATTGTCAAATATCCTTTGAGAAAGGGAATGAAGACAAAATCGCCCTTGCTCGAGAGCCACTGAGCTAGGGAGTGAGTACGGAATACGCAAAGGAAATGAAGATGAAATATAGTGAACAGTTAGGTGTGTCAACTTAAAAGAAAACATAGAATCTGTACATTTGGAAAAGGAGACTATTTCTTGTCAGGGGTTACAGCCTACAAGGTAGTCATCCCACAGGCTGGGAAACACAAAGCCTGAAAGACAGACACTTTGAAGGAGGAGGGGTTGAAGCAGGAGCTTTATACTGGTCAGGTTGACTAAACATACATATTCAACAGATGACAGGAGGAGCTATGAATATTCACAAAGGTGGTCCTGACACATACAGCCCGAACAAACATGCGTGTCACATATAACCCATGTTCACTTTGGGTGGAGACTGAACATATAAATGTGTTACAATTAGCCCCTATATGTCAAAAGGCCTTTTCAGGACACAAAGATTACTCAAGTGTGCAATCTCTGTCAACTGGCCAGAACCAGTCCATGATCACTGGTCTCATCAGGAGAAAGCTCCTGAAATCAGTCTCTTGTCCAGTCCAAGCTGTAGTCGTAGCTTGGACTGGACAAGAGACTGATTGCAGTAGCTTTCCGTGGAACACGGATTCAGTTAAGTCAGCATCAGTGAGCTGGATGAGTTTTAATTGTTTTAATATTGTTTAACTCGAGGCCAATGCTTGTTTAGCTGCTAGAGAAAAAGAACAACCTTGTGGTAGTTAGAACGTAGTTTCTTCTTGAAATGTAGGGTACATGAATTAACCCTTGCCTGGCATGGCCTTCTGTCCTGTTTATAATTTGTTTGTTGTGGTGGTGGTTGTTTTTGAGACAGGGTCTCACTACAGTTGCCTAGGCTATAGTACAGTGGCATGATCTCAGCTCACTGCAGCCTCGAAGTGAACCTCAACCTCCTGAGTTTAGGTGATCCTCCCACCTAAGCCTCCCAAGTGTTGGGACTACAGGCCTGTGCCATCATGCCTGACTTATTTTTTGTATTTGTAGCAGAGACAAGGTTTTGCCATGTTGCTCAGGCTGGTTTCGAACTCCTGGACTCAAGCAATCGGCCTGTCTTGGCCTCCCAAAGTGCTGGGATTACAGGCATGAGCCACCGCGCCTGGCCTATAATTTGATATCTTATTGCCATAAAGAGTTCATATGTCAGTCTTATAATCTCTATTTTAACATTAATATTGGCTGGTTGTGATGGCTCACACCTATAATCCTAGCGCTTTGGGAGGCCAAGGTGGGGAACTGCTTGAGTCCAGGAGTTCAAGACGAGCCTGGGCAAAATAGCGAAACCTCATCTCTATAAAAAATACATAAATTAGCCAGGCATGGTAGTGCATGCCTGTAAGTCCCAGCTATTTGGGAAGTCATGGTGGGAGAACTGCTTGGCCTATAAGTCTCAGCTATTTGGGAGGCTGAGGTGGGAGGACTGCTTGGCCTGTAAGTCTCAGCTATTTGGGAGGCTGAGATGGGAGGACTGCTTGAGCCCAGGAGGTCCAGGCTGCAGTGAGCTGTGATGGTGCCACTTCACTCCAGCCTGGGTGACAGAGTGAGACTCTGTCTCAAAAAATAATAATAATAAAATAATAACATTACTGCTGGTCAGTTCTGTCTAAACCACAGACAGGAGAGGGGGCATAATGAGGCATGTCTGACCTGCCATCCCATCATGACTGGGAACTCAGTTTTAAGTTTTTTCTGTGGTACCCTTGGCCAACAGGGAGTTCTTTTGGTTGGTGAGGGTGGGGTTAGGATTTTATTTTGAATTTACAGTGAAGAAAAAAAAAAAAAAAAAAACAGAAGAATGTGAAGTATCAGGAGCCAAAAGAGATGAATATCAAGCAGGACACAATGGTCAACAGTATCTAATGCTGCTGAGATCCTATGCAAGATAAGGACAGAAAAGTGTGCACTGGCTGCCTAGGGAAATCAGGGGACTCTGGGAAGATGGCATCATCCCAACTGTGCACAGCTTCCTCTTCCCTCCCAACCTCAATGCCAAATTCCTTCCAAGAGACAAGCAGCAGCCAAAAGCAAGTGTCTGAATTTTGCTACTACAGACTCATGGACAGTTGGGAGAGAAAGTGCTCTCCATTCCCATGAGGGTTCCGGTTCCTGGCCTTCCTGGCTCCAGAAAGTGTAAAGAGGTGGCCCAAGTCGTCTCTTTCCATTCCGATGGGAGTTCAAAGACATGGAGTCTTCCTTGTATGTTTCTGTAGGGAGTTGACAACCTTGCCTCACTGGCTGTAGGCTCTTGGGGACAGGCTGCTGACCCTGTCACCACTCAAGGCGGCACCATCTATTGTCCTACAGCAGCAGGAACGGAGCCCCATTGAAAGGACTTGGGGAACAGAGTAACACACCAAGGGGACCCAGCAGGCGGAGAGAGAAGGAGCAAGCAGAACCTTCACAAGAGATCCTTAAAAAATAAAGCTCTTGGGGGAAGACAAGACAAAGGAGCACAGTTTAGGACATTTAAGTATAACACAAACAAAACATTGTGAATTTTTTGTCTGTTTGTTTTTAAGACGGAGTTTCACTCTTGTTGCCCAGGCTAGAGTGCAATGGCACAATCTCCGCTCACCACAACCTCCACCTCCCAGGTTCAAGTGATTCTCCTACCTCAGCCTCCTGAGTAGCAGGGATTATAGGCACCCGCCACCTCGCACGGCTAATTTTGAATTTTTAGTAGAGATGGGGTTTCTCCGTGTTGTTCAGACTGGTCTCGAACTCCTGACATCAGGTGATCCGCCCGCCTCGGCCTCCCAAAGTGCTGGAATTACAGGCATGAGCCACTGTGCCTGGCTGAACATGGTGAATTTTTTAAACCCATAATTTGGAACAAAACATTCAGTAGATGGACCATGTAGACCCTGGTGAGTTCCAAACAAGTTGCTTGGAAGATCAAGTGAAAGAAATATTTCCAAGACCAGAGCAAAAATACCACAGGAAAAGAAAATAGGAAGGAAAAGATGGAATACTTGGCGTTAAGTCAAGGAGTTATAACAAGTAAAAAATAAAGATGCCAATGGGAGTAAACTGAATGGAAGGGGAGGCAATAGTTCAACCAACAAGAAGGAATTTACCTTGAGAGGAAGATTTGACTCTCTGGGTTGAAGAGTTTTACTAAATTCCTAAAAGGATTGTCAGGAACTTTACCTATCATAAGAAATCTGACAACTCCAAGAACAAAGAGAAATACTTACAAGTTTCTAGATAATGCAGTTACATAGAGGCAAAAAACCAATCAGACTGACACATAACCAAAAGTTTATAAAAATACATTTACAGACAACCAACATTTTGAAAAATTTATTAATTTCTTGCATATGTCTATAACAAACTTAAAGATACCCACTGTTTCCATTATCAATTGCTGCATAAGAAACGACCTCAAAACTTAGTGACTTAAGATGACAGTGTATTGTTTCTTGTGATCCTGTTGGCTAGCTGGGTAGTTCTTTTATGCATCCCACTTAGGTGGCAATGTTCATCTGGAGGAGCAGTTGGGAACTGACCTCAGTTGAGTGTCGGAGGCAGATGAGCTGGTTGGGCTTCTGTCTCCAAGAGATCCTTCATCATGAAGAAGGTGGTGGCAATGTTCCAATATGCCCCAATGCACAAGGGCTTCTTACAACTCCACTTGAGTCATGTTTGCTGATGTGTCATTGGACAAATCAAGGTGCATGGTCAAATCTGTGTCAAATGAAATCAGTGTGGGAGATGAAAATGTAAGGGTATAAATGCCAAGTGGTGTGGATTAATGAGGTCCGTTAATGTAACCATCTACCACAACCACCAGAAGAATAAAAATACCGTCTATAGCTTCCAAATCAGGAAAAGAACAAGGGGTGGAAATGCAGAAAACACAGTTCAACACAAGGTAGAAAATTAGGGGAAAAGAAGCAAAGATAAAGGGTGGCAAATAACATCTCAAATAAAATGGTAGAAATAAGTGCAACTACTTCATTATTTGCAATATAAAAAGGGAGTCAATTGTCTCTGTAATACTTTATTTAAAAATAAGTTATGAAGGCTAGTTGCAGTGGCTCACACCTTTAATCCCAGTACTTTGGGAGGCTGAGGCAGGTGAACTGCTTGAGCCCAAGAGTTAGAGACCAGCCTGGGCAACATAGTGAGACTCTATCTCTACAAAAAATAAAAAACAAAATTAGGTGTGGTGGTGTGCCTGTAGTCCCAGGTACTCAGGAGGCTGAAATGAGAAGATTGGTAGAGTCCAGGAGGTTGAGGCTGCAGTGAGCTGAGACAATACCACTGCACTCTAGCCTGGGCAACAGAGCAAGACCCTATCTCAAATAATAAATAAATACATAAATACATAAATAAATGTAAAATATTTGGATACTCGAATCACAGATGTTTGTTATATCACTTTCTGTGTTTTTAAAAACTATTCTTTAAATATTTCTGAATACATTGTTTAAAATGTATTGTTTAAAACTGAGTAAAAGAAAAAGGCATAGTTCGCAGAGGAATTGTATTTTAAATCTTATTAAAAAGTGAGGAGTAGACAATACAAAATGCTAGCAAGGATGTGGAGCAACGGGAACTCCCGTTTGTTGTTCATGGGAATGTAAAATGGTACAGCCACTTCCAAAGACAGTTTGGCAGTTTTTTACATATTCTTACCATAGGACCCAGAAATTGCTCTCTTTTATCTTTACCCAAATGAGTTGAAAACTTACATCAATGCTGAAAACTAACCGTAGATGCTTATAGCAGCTTTATTCATGATTACCAAAACTTGGAAGCAACTAAGATATCCTTCGATAGGCAAATGGATAAACAAACTGTGGCATCTCCATACAATGCAGTAAAATAAATGCACTATCAAGCCCTGAAAAGAGGACATAGAGTAACCTTAAATGCACACTACTGAGTGAAAGAAACCCATCTGAAAAGGCTACATCTTGCATGATTCCAGCCGTATGACTGTCTTAGTTCATTTGTGCTGCTACAACAAAGTGCCTGAGACTTGAGTAATTTACAAGGAATGGAAATTTATTTCTTACTGTCCTGGAGGCTGGTAGTCTAAAATCAAGGTGCTGATGGGTTCGGTGTCTGGCAAGGGCTGCTCTCCACTTCCATGACATTGCATTTGTTGTTGCATCCTCTGATGGGAGGTACACAGTGTCCCCTGTGGGAGGGACAGAAGGAGTGAAAAAGGACAAGCTCCCTGTTGAGCCTTTTCATAAGAGCACCAAGTACCATTCATGAGGGTAAAGCCCTCACAGCTCCATCCCCTCTTAAAGGCCACACTTCTTAACACCATCACATTGGCCATTAAGTTTCAATATATGAATCTGGGGACACATTCAGATCATAGCAATGTCATTCTGGAACAGGCAAAAATATGGAGACAGTGGTTGCCAGGGGTTAGTGGGGAGGGAGGGATGAACAGTGAGGGCACAGACAATTTTTAGGGCAGTGAAACTGTTCTGTATGGTGGATTCATGTCAGTATACATTTGTCCAAACCCCTAGAATATACAACACCAAAAGTGAACCCTAATGTAAACTGTGAACTTCCATTAATAATAGTTTATTAATATTGGTTCATCAATTGTAACAAATGTACCACGCTAATGCAAAAAGTTAACAGCAGGGGAAACTCTGTGTGTGTGTGTCTGTATGTGTCTGTGTGTGTGTGTCTGTGTGTGTCTGTGTGTGTGTGTCTGTGTGTGTCTGTATGTGTCTGTGTGTATGTCTGTGTGTGTCTGTGTGTGTATGTCTGTGTGTGTTTCTGTGTGTGTATGTCTGTGTGTGTGTGTCTGTGTGTGTGTGTCTGTGTGTGTATGTCTGTGTGTGTGTTTCTGTGTGTTTCTGTGTGTGTATGTCTGTGTGTGTGTCTGTGTGTCTGTGTCTGTATGTGTCTGTGTGTGTGTATGTCTGTGTGTGTCTGTGTATGTCTGTGTGTGTGTTTGTGTGTGTTTCTGTGTGTGTCTGTGTGTCTGTGTGTGTCTGTGTGTATGTGTGTCTGTCTGTGTGCCTGTGTGTGTGTCTGTGTGTGTCTGTGCATGTCTGTGTGTCTCTGTGTCTGTCTGTCTGTGTGTGACTCTGTGTGTGTCTGTGTGTGTGTCTGTGTGTGTGTCTGTGTGTGCCTGTGTGTGTCTGTGTGTCTGTGTCTGTGCATGTGTGTGTCTGTGTGTGTGTGTGCGTGTGTGTCTCTGTGTGTGTGTCTGTGTGTGTGTCTGTGTCTGTGTTAAGGGAGATATATGGGAACTCTCTGTACTTTCCACTCAATTTTTATGTAAACTGCTCTAAAAAATAAAACTTACTACAAAAAAAATTGCTGAGGAAGAATAATAATTCCCTAACTCTCAAAGAATTACAAATAACATGACCCTTCTGAAAAACAAGTAAGATTAAAGAATGGACATGTTCATATAAAATGCTAAAAAAAAAAAAAAAAAAAAAAAGAAAAAGAAAAAAGCAAGCTGCTGACAGATGGCAGAAAAGAGTGAAAGAGAAGAACAAAATGAAGACGTAAACAAATGAAAATAATTGAATTGTTCAGAGATCAACTAGACAGGCTAAAGGAAATGATACACACATTAAACATTGGAGAATATCTAAGATTTGAAACTATTGTACTGAAAAGTATAAGCATGAAAGACAAAGGAGATGTATTGAGTTCATAATTAGTATAGTCACATATTGCTTAATAACAGGAATATGTCTGAGAAGTGTGTGCTTGGTCATTTGGTGGTTGTACAAACATCACAGAGTGTATTTACATGAACCTAGATGGCATAGCCTACTACACACCTAGGCTGTATGGTACAGCCTATTGCTTCTAGGTTACAAACCTGTAGAGCATGTTACTGTACTGAGTACTGTAGGCAATCATAGCATGAGGGTAACTGTTTGTGTATCTAAGATACAGTAAAAACACAGTATTATAATCTTACGGGACCACTATCTTCTATGTGGTCCTTTTGTTGACCAAAAGGTTGTTTTGCAGCACACGACCGTATTCTGACAAATAGAATAAAACAAGCAAAATAGAAAAAAAAAGCCTAAAAATATACTCCTTAAGCAGTGAGTAAACCATGAAGGTGGAAACATATTATGTTTCAATTAAAATAGATACAGAAAAGTCAACCTCAAAATAGCTGCTAGTGAAGCTATTCAGCTTTAAAAGTAGCAGATAATTTGAGTCAAAGTTTTGGAAAAGCATGTTTTGCAAAGTTCTTCCCTTGAATTCAACTGTAAAGATGCCACCGAAGCGAGAGATCCCAGACTTTAGGGTGGGGAAAACACCAGAAGCCTTAGGAAGGTAGAAGGTTTTTGTATTTCATTGTGGGGAAGAAAAATGGTACCTAAAGTAGAAGGGGGCCAGTTGTCACCATAGGAAATAGGTGAAGGAGGAGCTTTGTTTCCCCACCACCTCCCCTACACGTAATTACAATGTAAGGATGCAGCAATTAGAAATTACAGTGCTAGCTGGGGTGTGGTGGCTCATGCCTATAATCCCAGCACTTTGAGAGGCCAAGGCAGGAGGATTGCTTGAGTTCAAGAATTAAAGATCAGCCTGGGCAACATAGTGAGACTCTGTCTCCACAAAATAATAAGCAAAATTAGCTGGGTGTGGTAGCACACACCAGAAGTCTCAGCTACTCTGGAGGCTGAGGTGGGAGGATTGCTTAAACCCAGAGTTCAAGGCTATAATGAGCCATGATGGCACCACTGCACTCCAGCCTGGGTGACAGAGTGAGACCCTGTCTCAAAAAAGAAAATAAAAGAAATAATGGTACCCTGAGCTCAGGTACTTGAAGTTTCCCTGACAGTGGGAGTCATCTGAAGTTAGTAGGAAGAAGGTTCCATAGGTAGTAGTTGAACTCCATTGACAACACCAGAGTTCCCCTTACCCTAAAAAAACAAGTGGAGCGGGCACAGGCTATGGCCTGGGATTTTTGTCCTTCCCAACTAAATATTATCTACTAAGCGGCTGATAGCCCCCAGGAACATGAGCTCACTGAGAAAAAAAATAGACAATTGAGGCATGCAAACTAACAGTTAAAAAATAGACACGCTGGATATAACACATATAGTGGTTGAAATAAAATATTCAGGCCGGGCGCGGTGGCTCAAGCCTGTAATCCCAGCACTTTGGGAGGCCGAGACGGGCGGATCATGAGGTCAGGAGATCGAGACCATTCTGGCTAACACAGTGAAACCCCGTCTCTACTAAAAATACAAAAACTTAGCCGGGCGAGGTGGCAGGCGCCTGTAGTCCCAGCTACTCGGGAGGCTGAGGCAGGAGAATGGCGTAAACCCGGGAGGCGGAGCTTGCAGTGAGCTGAGATCCGGCCACTGCACTCCAGCCTGGGTGACAGAGCGAGACTCCGTCTCAAAAAAAAAAAAAAAAAAAAAAAGAAATAAAATATTCAATGGGCCAGGCGCGGTGGCACACGCCTGTAATCCCAGCACTTTGGGAGGCCGAGGTGGGCGGATCATGAGGTCAGGAGATCCAGACTGTCTTGGCTAACACGGTGAAACCCCATCTCTACTAAAAATACAAAAAATTAGCCGGACGTGGTGGCGGGTGCCTGTAGTCCCAGCTTCTGGGGAGGCTGAGGCAGGAGAATGGCGTGAACCCGGGAGGCGGAGCTTGCAGTGAGCTGAGATCCGGCCACCGCACTCCAGCCTGGGCGACAGAGTGAGACTCCGTCTCAAAAAAAAAAAAAAAAATTCAATGAATGTGAGAAATTGCAGAATGAATACAAAGAATGAACTAGCAACATCCTTTGCCAGTAGAGAACAAAACAAGTTTCATTCAATTCTAAGTGGAAAGAAATAGTACATTTTAACCAAAGATTCTCTACTCCGTCAAATTTTTCATCAAGTATTAAAGGCAACAGACAGATGTTCTCAAGCAGGTAAGACAACAAAAAATACAGCATCAATGAATACTTCTCAAACAACAAACAATAACCAATCATTCCATGATCGCCAGCCAACTATAATGTAGCAAAAATGAAGTTCTCAGATTTCTTGGCTCCTGTGAGTCACATAAACATAAAACTGAAAGTAGAGTACTCCAGGAATTGTAGTTAAGACTACAAATATTATCAATCGTGATAGAGTAAAATAAAATGTACACTGCTTCATTTTTTTAAGTTGGAAGGATGAAAGCAAGTATGTATGCTTATTTACCTACTTTTTAAGATTAAGGAGTGAATAAATGCTGTCAACAGGGAAAATGTGTAGTTTTAAAAATGAGTCCAGACACAACCATTGTACTTTTTTTTTTTTTCTTTTGAGACGGAGTCTCACTCTGTCACCCAAGCTGGAGTGCAGTGGTGCGATCTCAGTTCACTGCAACCTCCGCTTCCCAGATTTAAGTGATTCTCCTGCCTCAGCCTCCCAAGTAGCTGGGACTATAGATGCACACCACCATGCCCAGCTAAGTTTTGTATTTTTAGTAGAGACACGGTTTCACCGTGTTGGCCAAGATGGTCTCAATCTCTTGACTTCGTAATCCGCCCGCCTCGGCCTCCCAAAGTGCTGGGATTACAAGTGTGAGCCACCGTGCCTAGCCTGTACTTTCTTCTTAACTTTAGAGGTACCATTTAGGAAACCATACTCCCATAGCATTAGAGCGGCTCTGATGCCCGCCCGGAAGGGAGGGCTCTGGTCCCGGCCTCGCAGCAGCAAGACAGCCTGGAGGAGTGGAGCAGGGGGCAGTCGCGGAAAGGAAAATGTGTTTGGAGGTAAGGAAAGCATAAAGAGACATTTATAACTTCGATCATTTTTAAGTTGTCGTTACTTATAGTCAATGTTTCTAAGAAACATACACTGATAGACAGCAATCACCCACACCACAGAACATTGCTCTTTAATGCTGCCATTTGGGAAAGGAAAAGAGGGGAGGAGAGGAATGTATACTTTTTTGCTTATATTCGCAAACAATGTTTGGCAGTTTGGGGTCAGAGTCATATTCTGTATTTCTTACACATTCGATCCTTTTCAGGGCATGTATAAATTTTTCATCACTGAAGAAAAAAACTAGCTTAATAAAAAGAAAATGACAGGTGAAAGGTAAAAACTGTTCATACATTTTGCTATGAAGAGAAGCAAAAAAAAAAAAGAGTATGTTTGGATACTGATGGGAACCATACTATAGAGGAGAGGTGCAGGTTGAGTTCCTTGGGAAGTGTACAGGAAGCATATAAACCAATGCATATAGCACCCGCACCTGTAGAAGGGAGGAGGAGGAAGCAGGCGTGGGCAAGGGGAGAAGATCAGCTATGATGGAGCCCAACATCCTTTGCCCGACTCACAAGAAGCTCTAGAGATTGAACAGCCCTTCGGAGATGTCCGAAGTTGGGTTGAGAAGAGGAAGCCTTTAGCTTCTACATCAGTCACTGGCTAGGGGTCACCTGGGAAGCAGCATACCTGCCCTTCAGCCTAGCTGCTCTCTGCAATGGTGGAGAGGCGGGCTGCAGGAGGCCACGTTGACAGCATGCCAGTGGCTAGGGCAGCAAGTCCTTCACTGATGCAGTGCTGGTGGCCCATCAGTGTCCACCACAGGGAGATGGCTCAGGGACAAGGAGATGGCAAAGGCTGAGAAGCAAAGCACTATTGAGGTTCACTGTCTGTTGGAATTAGCCTGCAACTTCCTCCCCTATGACAAGTGTGGAGTGCCAACTGGTGTGGAGGTTTGGTGGTGGAAGGGATAGATCATCCCCTGTCAGCATCTACATGCTCAAAGACACTTTGAGAAATGTTATCTCTTGCAGGACAGAAGGCTAAGAAATGTTTGTCTCAAAGACTGGGAAAGCAGGCCTCCTGGGGACACTTAGGAGAGTGGCAGAGCACCTTTATGTGCTTGTAGGAGTGAGAAAATTAAAGCAGGACCAGTCATCTCTATCACGTTTCCCTCCATCAACTCCGTGGCTCAGGCCAGGAAAGTTGAAGGCAGAATTGTCCTGGAGGATTTCCAATGCTAGAAGCATCATGGAGGAAGAGAGGGGCTGGAGGTATTTGTAGGAGAAGAGGACAAATGGAGGACCACAGGTGGCTGGGGGTACTGAGGCTCAGAAGTATTCTACAGCTTGACTAGACTCGGAAAAGCAAGGCAGCTCTGGCGTATCATATGCCGGTAAATAGAGGAGCATGTGACTTACAAAGGGGCTGGAGGAGAAGAGGGCACCCAGGAACGGCATAGTGCCTTGGCTCTGGTGAGTGGGAGCTGTCCTTGCCGTCCTAGGCCTGAAGAGGGAGGAGAACAATTGTAACAGAACCAGGTGATTGTCAGGCTGTGCGGAGAGGACTTCCTGACAGGGGCCTGGACTTCCAGGTGAGGGAAGCAGCCAGCCCTTCAGGAGACAGCCTGCGGAATAGGGGCCTGCCCCTCAGTCTCCCCATCCTTCCATTCCCTGCCCCATTCTCTGGGAGACAAGGGAGGCTCCGGCCCAGACAAGGATGCCGCGTGGAAGAAGAATTTGAAATCAGCCCACACCTCTACTCCTCATGACACAAGTCATCAAACCAACCTGAGTGTCAAAATCTTATTGATAGGCCAAGAGCAGTCATCCTTCGCCTGTAGTTTGCAGAGGGCTCCTCATACATGGCAGCGCTTCCTGTGACAATGTCAGAGGGTCCAACTGGGACTGGAGAGTGCACCATTCCCAAGGCGCAGTGGGAGCTCGCTCTGGGAAGCGTTCATTCCCTCTCCGCAGAGCCTTCCAGCCACTCTTGCAAGGAATTTCTCATCCCTGTCGTCGGCTTGCCCAGCGGCATTCGCGGGGCTGCGCTAGTGCCGGTCTCTGGCCAGGGATTCCTGAGACATCGAGGAGCTCTGACGACCGCAGCCTCCCCACTAACCCCCAACAAAGGTACAGCGGGAGTCCAGGCCGAGATAAAGTTCCCTTCCCAGTCCACTGGGGAGACAACTGGCCGCGGCTGCCCCTTGCTCCGCTCGCGGCTGTCCCGCAGCTGCGAGACCGGGGCCAGAGCGCTCCCTTCCGGGCGGGCATCGGAGCCGCTGCGGCGCCGACCGCCCTTCACGCCCGGGCCGCCGAAGAAGGCGGAGCGAGCTGGCAGCTGCTAACCCCCGAGGCGCCGCCTCGCTGGCTAGGGGCGCGGGAGGAGGGTCCGGATTCCGGTGGCAGGAACGGGGGCTCTGGGCCACCGGTTCAGGCGGCCCCAGGAAATGCCTGCTTTGCGGTCCGGCAGAGGGTGTGGGGGAGCTCGGCCCCGGCGGGCGGCTGTTGGGGAGGCGGAGCTGGCCGCAGGGCCGGAGCAGCTGCGGAGCCTCGCATCACGAGCCTAGAATCTGAGAAACTTCAGGCGGAAAATACTGCGGGGATCTTTTGGCTCAAGTCTCCCATTCTACAGATGTGAAATTTTAGAGTGACCCTATTGGGGTCGCACAGAGGGTTGTTGGCAGCAGTACCTGGGGAAAGAGGGAGAGGAGAGAGCCCCTGTGGCGGCCCTGCCCGGTCCTAAAGAAGAGGGGCTGCCTCCCAGATGCCCTCAGAGGCCCTAGCTGCGCACCCCATTAGGTAATACCAAACAAATCCACCAAAATAAAACACAAACCATATAGGCGTGCTGAAATAGAATTCTCTCCTTTCTCCATTTCCAACTGCAAACATTTTGAATGAGTTTATCAGAGGTAAACCTTTCCCTCGGTTTTAGTGGTGGCAGTTTGATGATGCCCAGGGTCCAAGCGTGGGGACCCCCGCACTGCTGAGCTAAAGGTTAAGGGCAGAAGCTCAAACTGGGTTCACGGTTAATTTGGCTACCAATTCTGTCCAGGTTTGAGCCTTGGGTTCTGCATCTGCGGAATGGGAATATGGTTGGGAGAGGTAGCGCTTGCCAAGGTTGAACCAAGAGCGACCGCTGAGCGTGGGAATTTCACGGCGCAGCCTGCGGCTCTCTAGAGCAATGGGAGGATCAGCTGGATGAGCCAAAGGGCCAAAGCGTGAGTTCGCCGCCCAGGTCGTCCTCTGGCGCCGCTTCCCAGCCCGCCCGGGAGCTGTCCAGGCCCCAGACGACCCTCCAGCGTTGTGCCGGGAAGGCCCCGCGGCACGGTGAGCACCGCGAACTCCCTTATCGTTCTCAATAGTGAGAATTGAATGGACGCCAGGTGGGCCCCGCCCGAGACTCAGCTGTGGGAGCTCAGCTCTGCTCTGCAGTCAGAACAATTTCCGACGCCCACATCTTTACCTCTACTCCCTCCTTCCCTCAATCCACCCCCGGAAAAAAGAAATGTCAAATGTATTCAGCTGCCTCGATTTGTAATTGCTCACTTATTAGACTGTACTAATCCTCAGAACAGGGACCTTTTTTATTGGGATTATCAAAATCCTTAAAACACGGGAAGACTCACACCCAGGCAGGCCTGAAGTTAGCCACATGGGAGCTACAATTCGCCTCACACACACCTATACAACATGAATTTTCCACCTAAATAACATAAAATTTGAAGACACTCCCTACGGAGACACTATTTTCTCCTCACATTTCCAAGTAGAGTCGGGTTAGTGCTCAGAAATATATTTGTTCTCATGTTTTAGAAGTTTAAAATAAATGAATTAGATTAAAAAATTAAGAGCGAATAAGTCATTTCGAAGAACAAACACAACCTCCCAGTGAGAGAGGGAAAGAAAAGCTAGAAAGAAGTTATTGCTGAGAATATAAAAGCGGAAGGGAAATACTCTGCCTCATTTATTTCTCCCTCAACAGTTTTGTAAGAAAACGTCTTGGGCTCAAAGTAGTTGCAAAGAAGTGTCCCGTAGCACAGCCGGGGCGCACCGGTCCGGTGCTGGCGGCTGTGCTATCTGAATCCTCTCTGACCATTACCGCTGCTCAGGCACATTTTCAAACCAGAGGTGCTAACGTCAATCTGGATTTCTCAGTCTGCTTCCGAAGGTGGGGGACCGGGACCCAGGGTGGGGCTGCGTAAACTCGGGGACACTTGGGAACATTTACTCAGGAAGTGAGAGGAGCCGGCTGCTGGCGGCTGGTCCTGGACAGCGTGGTCGAGGGACCAGGGCTCAGGTTGGTTCCGCTGCGCCAGCCTTCGCCGACAGTGATGTAAGTACAGTGCGGGCGGCGGCTCCCGGTGAGTCACTTCGTGAGTGACAGTCAGTCCCGGGGGTCGCGCTGGGGTCAGAATCAGAAGGAATGTTCTGTCCCCGGAACCGCTTGCAACCGGGAGTTGGAGGTCCTCTGGCCCCGCAGAGGCTGGGTTGCAGGCATCGAAAACTTCCTGAACACGACCAGTACGAACTTGATCTTGAGCTTCCGAACTCCAAACGCCTGGGCAAGAATTCAGCAAAGCGTAGCACCGCTCACCCGCACTTCCCCCAGCTAGCGGTTGCTGTTTCTTGGAAGACGCGCTTATCCGCCCCGTCCTGGGTGAGTGGGTCATTTTGCCAAAGAAAATGTGGTTGGGGGTGCCTTCGAGTAGACTTTCACTATTAAATAAGTGCACCTCAGTCATGGATTTGTTCCAAATTGATGTCTGACTTTTAAAATAGCGGTGGCGAGTGACAACACGAAATAATCAGTGTCACGGGTTAGCAAATCAAACTGTCTCCTAAATTATGGCAAATGTTGGCTTTATATCTATTCAGGGAAAAGGGGGAGATGGAAAATTTTCTCAAACCTAAAGTCTCCAACAAACTCATATCCAGATAAAACTTCCTACACGTGACTCCCACACACACGTTTCGACCAGGAAACTTTCATTTACCAGACTCTCTCTTCCTGTTAATTTCTCCTGTCTCTTTTCCCCTCCCCAACCTACTTTCGGCAGTTTGGAAGGCTGGAGATTTTTGTTAAGGACACTTTACACTGATCTCAGTTAACTGGCAGGCCAAGCTAACCAGGCAAAGAAGGAAAGACACACACACACACACACACACACACACACACACACGACAGCGATTTCCAAACACTCTTTCTGCTTTAACTTCCTAATCCCGTGCCTGTTCAGGAAGGGCCTCCGAATAAGTCTCCGGCGTGGGTTGGGGAGGGGGGTTCGAGTGCCTAGTGCATCTCCGGCCCTGCTCTCCCTCCTCCAACCGCCTCCCTACTCTGCAACACGTAAGCATCACGAAACCTCCTGCGAAACATCTGGATGGGGACTCGTGTCCCAACATCTGGGCAACTACCGCCAAGGCTGACTTCTAGGGAACGAGTGCGGAAATGCATGCGGGTGCCGGAACGCACCACTCAGTAGGGTAGGACCTCTCCCAGCGCTCGGTCACTGCAGTATTCTTCCCACCGTCTGCTCCTGTCACCAGCCCCTAACTCCGCCCCTCTGGGACCGCCCCTTGTTCCGCAGCCAATGGCAATCCCCGACCGCCCTACACCGCCCAGAAGCCTTTCCACACCCCCACGTCTTGGGAGAGGGTTGGCTGCTGAGAGCTCGGCGAAGTGCCTGTATTTGCATGGCGTTCGGGATTTTTTGGTAGGTAGAGCAGCCCGTCACTCTGGAAGGCTGGGACCGCCCACTCCACCTCGGTCCCCAGCTCTCTTCCTGCGCAGTTCGCCTCCGCAGCCTCTGCGGGGAAGTGCCGGGGCTGCTCCAGGCTCAGTTCTTAGGACTGCAAGGAGGCAGCCCCGGCGTGCGGCGGGGCGCACCGTCTAGAGTGGCCAGGGCGCGGGAGTGCAACGTCCTCCAGGCCCCGAGCGCGTCGTCGCGCCCCAGGAGCAGACCCTCGGCCAGCAGTTACCGCCGTCCCGACTTTCCGTTGCAGTTGCAGCTCCTGCCGGGCAATATGTCAAGAGCCGCCGCCGCTACAGCTGCCGCCGCCACCTGGGGAAGAGCAGCAGCAGCAGCGGCGGCCGCGGGCACGCGGGGGCAATAAACCCAGCCACACAGGCGTCCAGCGGGCCGGGAAACCCTCTCTGCGCTCACTGCCTGGCGGGACCCACGCCATGTGCTGAGCCATGCCCCTGGTCGCGCCCGCGGGCAGCGCATGGGGCAGCGCCTGAGTGGCGGCAGATCTTGCCTCGATGTCCCCGGCCGGCTCCTACCGCAGCCGCCGCCGCCCCCGCCGCCGGTGAGGAGGAAGCTCGCGCTGCTCTTCGCCATGCTCTGCGTCTGGCTCTATATGTTCCTGTACTCTTGCGCCGGCTCCTGCGCTGCCGCGCGGGGGCTGCTGCTGCTGGGCTCCGGGTCCCGCGCCGCACACGTCCCGCCAGCCCTGGCCACAGCTCCGGACGGGACGCCCCCCAGGCTGCCGTTCCGGGCGCAGCCAGCCACCCCACTGGCTTCAGGCAAGGAGATGGTCGAGGGCGCTGCGAGCCCTGAGGAGCAGAGTCCCGAGGTGCCGGACTCCCCAAGCCCCATCTCCAGCTTCTTCAGTGGGTCTGGGAGCAAGCAGCTGCCGCAGGCCATCATCATCGGCGTGAAGAAGGGCGGCACGCGGGCGCTGCTGGAGTTTCTGCGCGTGCACCCCGACGTGCGCGCCGTGGGTGCGGAGCCCCATTTCTTCGATCGCAGCTACGACAAGGGCCTCGCTTGGTACCGGTGAGTTTCCCTGCCAGGGGCAGGGTCTCCATCGTCGATTCAGACCCTGAGCGAAGGGAGACATGGCGTATGATAGGGAAGTGGCAGTGTTACCGCTTCGGACCACCCGGGGCGGGGCAGGGAAACCACCGCAGATTGCGCCGCGCATCCTGTCTGGGTGCGGTGAGGGTTGCGCTCCGCTCGGTTCTCGTCACAACACCAGAAAGTTCTCGCGGAGCACTGGCGGCTCAGTGGTCTATGGTGCCCTTGAATTAATCAGGCGACCTCGCCGCAAAGAAGAAGGGCAGCGTCTGAGACCGCGCTCAGCAAAGCGAGCCACCCTCCAACTATGGCGGTATCCGACTCGAATAGTATTTTATGACCCGTCTTAAATTTTTCCTCCCGGAGCCCGAGACGCTGGGAATGTTCTGCGCCCCTTTGGTTGGTCTCCGCCCTCAAAGAACTTCTAGAGCAGCTTCTGCTTCCCAGATGGGGAGAGGGGGTGGGGGCCGTGGCGTCCCGCCGAGGCTGCAGAGTCTGTTAACTTTTTGTTACAGTCCGCCTGGTTACCGGAACCCCAAGGGGGTCAGACCCGCCTAGCTCGCGAGCTGCCTGGGCTCGGGAGGGTGAGCTGGGCGGGTGGCCCGGTACCTCCGCCTGGCGGGCGGGCGGGCGGCGCGCAGAGCGTGGAGTTGTGCTGGTCCCTGTCGGGCAAAGGCGCGCACTGCAACCGGCTGGAGCGGCGCGCGGCTTTGAAGGCGTCCGGGCCCCCGGGCACCGCCGCCCGTTTCCGCCTCCCTGGCCTCGGTGCTGGGATAGCGAAAGCAAGGACGCGTGTCTCCGCGGGGCTTTTACAGGTCCGGGGCAAAGAATATTCGGGGGCCCATTGATTGAGAAATGAGGGTTGCTTTGAGGTCGCGGTTTCCGGAAATTCTGTTCTCGACTCGGGTTGCGGGTCAGGTTCCAAAGGGACAGCGGCCCCCGGGTCATAATCACTACCTCTGCCCACTGCTTTCCGCAGCTGCTGGTCTTTGGGGTGAGCTGTTGGGATTCCCGAGCTTCGGGTAAGGCGCGAGTGGGCAGGAGATCTAGATTTCGACCTCCAGTAACTGTCTTCAACCAGGGGCCCAGGTACCGACCTTTTTGTTGGGGTCTCCACCCGCAACCCCAGCCAACACGACGTTCAGGCACCCCTCCAGGCCCAATTAGCTTCACAGAGGCTCGAGACTTGGGAAAACAAAAGAGGAGAAGAGAACTGAACCCCTCTCCTTGTGCCCACCCCACTCTCGGGACCTGGGTGGGATGGAGAATAAAAGAGGGCTGACCCCGCGGATTAAAACCACTCCCTTCCCAGCCTCGTCCTACCCCTTCCCCTTTGTCCTTAATGTTTTTTATTATTGTCAGGAGTTGCCCAAGTCTCGAGCTTTAGCCAGCTGTGACAGTCACCCTTCCCACCGTTCCCGGGCTGTGACCCATTCTCGGGATACTGGTGGACAAGAATGGGGGCTCTGGAGTCCGACGCCTGGATTCACGTCCCGGTTAGTCGCGTGAACCTCAGTGCTCTCATCTGTGCAGTGGGAATAATGCAAGTTCTGGGCAGGGATGGGAAGAGTGAATGAGCTGGTACGGTAAGGTGCCTCGCAGGCACGTGAGGACCTCTCTAATTGTTAGCTATTGTCATCGATTGTATTGTTATTACTTCTACCACCACCACTCCCCCTCCTCCTGGGATGGTGATTCCAGGGCCGGGCGGCAGGCTATAACTAGCGCCCTTCCAGGTGGAACCCGCCAGAGCCTCGAGGCAGCCTAGGATTTTCTGAGATCAGACACACTTGGGGCCGGGTTGGGAGGAACTGGCAGGAAAAGGACTGAACCCTTAATGTCAGGCGGTTTTGAAGCACCTGGGGCAAGCTATGGAAATCCCCACAGGAGGGCTCACGCAGTCTCTTAGGCGGCTGCCCTCCACCTGCCACGTTCTTTTTGATTGACTCAAAAACGCTGAATGAAGAACGAAGTCGCATGGAAACCCTCGCCGCGCGCCAGCAGCGGAGAGCGCAGCCCGGGAGGTTCGGGTGGGTACTTGCGCCCGGGGGGCTGCTCTGCGAGCGGCCACGCACGGCGGCTGGACCTAGGGGGTCGCAAGGGCTTAGCTGGGCCGCCGGAGGCGGGAGGTTCTTCGTCCTCCCGAGCCATCTCTCTGAACTGACAAGCAGGACTCCCGGGTCCAGGAGGCACAGGGCCCGGGGCGGTGACCCAGCGGACCGGGCGGCCGGAGGAGCCCACTGTAAATGCCGCAACTGGCCCCAAACACTGCGTTCCTGGACTGCACCAGCAGCGCCTGGCGCGGCCGCAGGGTTGGTGGATATTTTCTAAGGGGGAAAAAAATATTTTAAATGCTATCTGTTTACTTTAAAATTTTTAATTACTTAAGAATAATGAATGGATGTCTGGGCAAAGATATGGACGTCACAATTATTTTGAAGGCGACCTTTTTAACTTTAAACAGACCACGCCGCCAGGAGGAGACTCCTGACCCAGAGCGCTTTACCTGAAATCTGGTGCGCAGAGTGCACCCTTCGCCCGCGTTGGAGTTCTCTCCTGTCTGCCAAGCTTTGCTCCTTGCCAGAGGTGTGCGCCATTGTACCTCCGCTCTGTCCCTGCAGTCAGGCAGCCAATTGGAGAAGAGTATAAATAGTAATTAACCAGGGAGAGTTGTAATTCAGAAACCTGGTTAAAACAAGTCCTCAAAAACTAGAGAATATGAGAGTGGGGAGACATTTTGAAGGCATTAAGAACAAAAAACGATGGGCACGGATGGTTGAGTCTGAGGATCAGCATCGTAATCTGTTAGAGAACGAGGTCGTGGCTGTGTCTGGGAGTCGTTAACGGGTTTAATCGGTTGATACACAGCCTGCTAGTGGCCTAACCAGTAGCCCAGGGCCTGGCAGATTTGCATGACATCTCGGAATTTGATTGCTCTTCCTTCCACTTGGCAAAAGGAGACACCATCAGCAGGATCAGGAGGGGTCACGGAGAGATGGAACCCACCGAGGTGGTGCCCAGAGCTGACCGTGCCACTGGCCAGAGAGTGGGAGCCTTTCTACCTCCTTGACCCCGCAAAAATCAAACGTGCTAGTACGGAGTGTCCATCCACACTGGAACTGCAGTTGGTTTTAGTCTGCGATGATGACTCTTCTCGGTTGACTTTTCCAATTCGTTATGCAACCCTCTTGAATCAGGCCTCCCAAACTCAGCAGGCACCACAGAGAGGTTCATCAAGCAGGCTGGTGAAACTGGGTGTTATCTCCTGTTCCATGGGTACCCCATAGTGTTTGGGAAACATGGGGCTGTGTTTCAGGACAATTTCACATATGCCAAGGTGGAGAAAGCACCTGCCCTGTACATTTACACTTGGGATGTTAATTTAAACTTTGAATGGTCAAAAAAATAAATCTGTAACTTTTAAAGTTTCACTTTGTGATTTTACTGAAGTGTTGGTAAATATTCTGAAATTTTAATGACCTCCGTTTGGGAATTAAGTTAGCGAAATATTGCGTAATTATCGTTTGTTATACAAAAATATGCCTTAGACTGTACAGCGGCAGAAACTCCCTTTACCACCTCTGCCTCCCTTTCCCATTCTGGGTTATACAAAATAAGCTGACACTTTAATGCTCTGGCCAACATTAAACAAAGTATATTGTGTGTGTGTGTGTGTGTGTGTGTGTGTGTGTGTGTGTGTGTGTGGCATAATAATGGTGGTAGCTAACACTTACCGAATGTTTTCCCTATGTGCCAGGCACTGTTTCAAGTTTTACAGGATTAGCAAATTTAATCCTCATTGCAGTTCTGTGAAGTAGGTACTTTTACAGATGAGGAAACACAGGCACAGAGAGGTTAAGCAATCTGCCCAAGATCTCACAGCTGGGAAGAACCAAAGCTGATATATCAACCCAGGCAGTTCTGCTTCAGAGATCATTCTGGATCATTCTGGATCACGCTTCCTCGCTTAAGTGATCGAAGCGGGATATTTATCATATAGCATGGGTCCAAAACTGAGTTTGCCTTAGAAGAGTTTGACAGCTTTCTGACATGCCTTTAGTGGTCTCAGTGCAGACTGCAGATTTTGTCATTCACTTGAAAACAATATCAGCCCCCAAACAGGCTAGTTACTACATCTAACATTGGTTAATAACTAGAGTGAGGATAATCACACCACTGTGTCAGTTTCATTTTTCTGCAAAGGACAGTTAGAATCAAGGGAGTCACTAAAATGACAAAAAATCCCTCAAGCATCCGGACAGAGAAAACATAGTGAGTGTCCCTCTTGAGATTTATCTTCTGCCATTTGCCCTTTTTAAGGCTGGGAAGTTGTGGGGTTAAATGACATGTTCCAGAACTTCGTGGAATTAATTTACTCATAAAAAAGAGTGCCCTCAAATCAAGTCCATAATTAACTTGTACTGATTAATCAGCAGACAATTACAGCTAACACTTTCAGCAGATTTTTTTAGAATGAAAATAGAAAACTCTGTAACTTCAGAAATCTCTCTCTTGAAGGCTAATAGCTGAAAATAGCAATATTCCCTACATTTTCAATGTAACAAATGCTGAGAAAACAAAACTGCCCCCTATTTTTCTAGTCTACTTCAGAAAACCTGGTAGCAAAGAATGTTTCTGTCTTCACCGAGGGAAATTTAAGATAAGATCTGATTGGGGATAATCCATTTTGAAGTAATTGCACTCTCTCAGTCCCAGAGTTTAAACCAAGTATGTAACTCACTTCCAAGATGCTGGGTGAAGATTAAAAAAAAAAAAAAATCTACATTTGTATGCAACAATTTGAAATACAAACCATCATGTTACAAAGCTGTCAAGATTTATTAGCAAGACAGTGGAGCATGTGTTGAACTCTGTTTTTAATTAGGCACCTAAATTAGACCATAAAATGGTTGATTAATCTTCTACAAGTTGAAGGGAAAATATAACATAAATTAACCTAATCATAAGTGTTTTCCCAGATGCTCTGAGTTAATAAAATAGTCAAAATTTAATAGCAACCCATTTGTTTTAGATAAATATGATGCTAAAATATATGAATTAGATTACACTTATTATCTTCCAAATGATATGTTATTATTGAACAGGTCTCTAAAAATTAGGTTGCAGTACATGTCTTCAAAAATATTTATCAAAATAGAATACTACAAGTAGGAATTACATGTTGGCTAAACTAGATTATGTTTTTTAATGGAATCTGATAATTGAAAATTTATAATTTAGCACAGACTAGTATTTGTGAAAGATAGTTTTCCAGCTCAAGTTGTATTGCTTGAAACTTTAGAATGACCTGTCACAGCTTCTGAGTTTCTAGTTTGATGTTTTAGTCTGAAAAAAAAAAAAAAAAAACTTTTTAATATTTTGAAAAGTCAATGTCACATAACCTCATCCCACATATGTATGCTAATTTATCTTTTGGTTTATAATATGTTGTAGGAATAAGGTTTTCTGGTTATACGAAATGACTCCTTGAATCACTAAAATTATTTATAATTAAAAGCATACCAGGAATTTTTAAAAAGACAAACTCACCAGTCAGCTAGTTTTATGAATCAGGGAGGTGGCATTTATTTAAAGCTTCAGAACTGAAATACGTGACTCAGGCTGCTTGCCGACTGGTTTCTATGTCAGTAGTTTTTTGAATACTTTATGTTCTCACTCTATGAACATGGAAATTAAGTTGATTGACAGAAACACAAAATGCCTACTCTAAAGGCAGGGCATAATGAGCATTTCTTTTGCTGTGAATAGAGTTAGTTTCCAAATAGGGCGCTACCTCTCTCATTTAACAGTCGATGATTTCAGACAGTAAGAGAAATTTCAATCCTAGGCTGTTGGGACAGTCAGGAATTCCAGCAAAATGAGTCCCCCAAGTATGTGGCATATTTTAAAGGGTAATGAAAACAATATGCTGCCTACCTCGAATGAAAACATTTACCATGACCGAAAAGAAATGAGATACTGATATCTTTGAAAACTAATTGTAAGTAGAGCATGAAACTTTTTATATATTTAAAACATTACCTTGTTGGAACTCTCGGGTTTCTCTCAAACTATGCCAAAATAAAACTAACATCAAATAAAACTGATGTTCGTGCATGCTGATTTTTATTTCTGATTTTTTCTTGTCAAGAGATTTGGGGAAAAGTTTAGGATGTGAGAAGCAATTACCATCTTAATAAAATGATAATAAATAATTTTTATGGCAACCAAGAGGCTATGTGTTAAAATACTGCTAATGCTAATAAAACCCACCATTAATTTTATTTGTACATAGATAAAAGTGGTATAAATTTCCTTTATAAGTTCTTTTAAATACAAATTTCACACAATTTCTGTAACCTGAAAAATATCAAAAATATATTTTTACTGGCTCATTCAGAAAATGTACTTCACTGTGTCGTGGATGAAACATGTTTAAATAGCAAAGTTGTACTGCACAGGTTTTGCCTCCCAAAGATTGCTGTTTGTAAAAATTATGAGTGCGTATCTTTAGATTTAGAGCTGGTTGAAGAGTACTGTCCGAGCGGAGTTTATATTTTCCGGACAGCAAAAAAAAGTACACCCACCATACAGTGTTGGAATAAGATATTTTTGTTCTAAATATGGCAAATGTGAACAAATAAGACTCTGGTTTAACATCAAGTTGATTGTGTTTCGGCCCAGACTCTCTCGCCAAGGGGTCACTGTTTTAAACACCATTGCCTAGAATGTGAACGATTCCATGTGTGTCCGTGAAGCACCTTACACGTAGGATTCAGAATCCCTGTTTTCTCCCAAGTCTTTTGCCCCACACTACTTAACACTGTCACCCTTGCTTAGAAACCCATAAAATGCTGAAAGATAGTTCTGGGCAACTTGAGGTTTGAGAAGCAAATGGAGAGTGAAAGAAACATTGGGAAGAGCAGTGAGAATCCCACTCGTGATTTAATGAATGGAGCGGGGGGAGAGAGCCGCCCCCCATTTTCAGGTCTGGGGACGGAAGTGTCCAGCAGGGCCCCAGCGGCCCACGACGTTGCCACGTGTCCGCTCCTTTCGGGAGCAAGGGGGGCGTCGGCTTGGACATTGCGTTGTGGAAGGGTAGCCGGGGGCGCTGCCACGGGCTGGGAAAATGGCTCCGAGTCGCCTGGCCTCGGGCATCAATCGGCGAGGCCCTGGTGTCGCGCGGGATCGCCGCCTCTGGCCCGGGGGCCGCTGAGCCGGAGACAGATGGCTGAGCTTCCCAGTGCGGGGGCAGGGCTGGCAGCCGAGACTGGGGCCGCCTCCCCCGCCCCTCTGCCGGCCGGGTCGTCGGCCGTGGCCACGTGACCAGCCCCGCCGTCCGGCCTCACCTGTTGGGCTGAGCCTGGCTCAGCGGCCCGCACCCGAGGTGGGCGGTGCCGGCGGGACCCGTCTTCTTGCTGATTGGGTGGAGGGGTGCGGAGAGACCAATGGGGTTCCGCCTGAGAGGAGAACCCCGCCCAGAGAGGCGGGCTGAGCGGGTGCGCCCCGCCCCCGCCGGTGCTGGCCTGGCTGTTACCCTGCTCAGCTTCGACTCCGTGCTGCTGATTTGGTCCTGAGCTGCCTTCGCTTTCCAAGTCGAGCCTATCAGCTGATCTATTGTACTCTCTTCCTTTGGTTCCTCTCTCTTTGTCCTGTCTGCACCCTCCTGCACAAATTCTCCTGTTTTCTGGAGCGGAGATGTGTGTTCCCCGAATGTTCGGCTCCCGAGTCCTGCAGGGAGACCGCCTCGCCTTAGGCAGCCCTCGCCGGCAGGACGTGGGCCCTAGTGGATTCTTTACAGCCAGAGAGGACACTTCGGCTTTTTCCGACCTTATTTTGGATCTGGGAAGCGGGCGGGGTCGCTGGCAAGAAAGTGAATTTAGTTGAGTCAGTTTGCAAAGAGCACGCTTTTCGTTTCTCCCTTTCCCCGCCCCCTTTTCTCTTTGGGGGAAAGAAATGGATAATCCTTTTTCCACCCACTTCTATAATGGGTGCCTGTAAGGCGATTCCGCAGATTCGGGAGATAACATAGAATACCTTGATTTCCATAATTTGGCCCATTAAGTGACTGGTTGAAGAGAAAGTGAGAAGGACTGGGATGGAGGGGAGAGGAGAGGAAGAAAAGGCCAGTAAGTCTCAAGCCCCCTCCCGATTCCTGAATCTCACCTGGACTCAGACCGAGTGGTCCGCCCTCTCCCCAGCACCTTCCCCGCTGCTCACTCCTGTAAGGCTAGTCCTCCTAACCCTAAGCCGTGTGCACAGGGCCCTGCAGCCGCTCCTACCCGGAGGAGGGGAAGGAAGGCTCTCCTGGACAGCCTCAGAGGGGAGAGGGGATCTCTGCTCGTGGGCACTGATAAGCCCACCCATTTCTAGTGCTGCCCAAGGTGGACTCAGCCCACAAACGCCCCAGCCCCAGCCTTTGCGGATAGGCTTCCTCCGTGGTGCCAAGAACTCTTGTGGATTTGAAAAAGGCAACCTTTTTCCTCGCGTTTCTAAAGGCCTATGAAAAGGGCACGTCGGGAAGTGCACATAAGACGTTGAACATTGTTGCATGAGATGTTGAAGAAATACAAAATTTCGTGATTACTTCCATTAAAAAAGTACAATTTCCCTGGGGAGAGACACACACAGAGCACACAATTAGAGACCAGTAACTCTCTTCCAGGTAGCTCCTGGTGCCGTTTCCTAGCTGAGCAGCCTCTCCCTGCCCGTCCTGGCCTTGTGCACAGGAAACTCTCCTGGCTGGGTCCAGCCCTTCCTCTTGATGTGCTATGGGGCTGGTCCCTGGTGCCCTCTTCTCTGATTGTTCCAGTCTGCCTCCGGGCACTTAGCATATGCTAGTGCTGCCAGTTGACACAGATACACAAAGCAGTAAACATCCTGTTCCCACGGAAGATCCCCAAGTGTGTGGGTGGATGAGTGTGGCACGTAATGGGGTAAAGAGAGAAAGGCAGTCATCATTACCTTATCATTGATTTAAAATACTTATTAATGGAGGAAGCCAAAGGTGACCATTTAAAATCCTTTTCTATAGTCAATGAATAATACATTCGTGTAAATCGTGTTTACTTACTTTTTCACTCATCTAACAAGGATTTATTGAGCACTTTTTAAAAAATATATTTTTTTTTTTATTTTTAAGACGGGATCTTGTTCTGTCACCTAGGCTGGAGTGCAGTGGCACAACCTCTACCTCACGGGCTCAGGCGATTCTCCCACCTCAGTCTCTCGTGTAGCAGCGACTACAGGTGCACACCACCATGCCTGGCTAATTAAAAAAAAAAAATGTGTAGAGATGAAATCTCACTATGCTAGCCCAGGCTGGTCTCAAACTCCTAGACTCAAGCAGTTCGCCCTCCTCAACCTCCCAAAGTGCTGGAATTACAGGTGTGAGCCACCATGCCAGACCCAGACCATATTTTTAGAGCCGTTTTAGGTTCACAGCAAAATTTAATAAAGTACACAGATTTCCCAAATACTCATCACTCCTACACACACACAGCCTCCCACTATCAACATGCTCTACCAGACTGGTACATTTGTTACAACTGATGAACCCGCATTTGACACATCATCACTCAGGGTCCGCAGTTTACGTTAAGGCTCACTGTTGGTGTTGTACATTGCATGGGTTTGGACAAATGCGTAATGACCTGTATCCCACATTGTAGTAGCATTCAGGGTAGTTTTACTGCCTCAAAAATCCCATCGGAGCACTTGCTCTTATCTAGTGCAAGGCAGCACTTAAAGCACTGAGGAAGTACAGGAGCCATGAACTTGTCCCTGAGAAGCGTGTTTTAGTCAGTGGACTGACATCTACGGGCTCGAGGAGATCTCCAGGCAATTTAAGCCTGATTTTTTATTTTTATTTTTGAAATCATTAGTCCTACTAAATTACTGGTAAATCTGAAAACCATTGGAGGAGGAAGCAGAAGCATGAGATAAGGTAGTACGAATTTTCAAATGTGATTTTTGCATTTTACTTTTCCAGTAGCTTTCCGAAGAGGGCTAAGGAGGTAAGAAGGGGCCAGAAAGTCAGCGACTGTGTGATTTTAAAAAAAGGAAAAAAAAATATGTCTTAGCCTCAGTATGCGAAAACTTGCTGCGTGCAGGCGAGTGGGCCAGGAGCTTACTTAATCTTAACAGTGATGCTTCCTGTGTGATTTCCGTTATTTTCCAAGGGAGGAAACGGAAACTCACAGAGATTGCCTAAGGTCATACAGCTGTATCTGTAGGTGGCTCTACCTCTTGGACCTAAGGAAGAAGGGAATGACTCCCTGAGGGCCTTTCAAACTCCACAACTTGGAGGCTGTCTACCTGGCTGCAATTCAATGCCATGTTCCTTCTGGACCAGTTTAAGCCATCTCTTCTGTTGTTTCTTTCCTCCCAAAGATGTAGACTTTTCCACTTAAAAGCATTTGCAAGGTTCTGGTTTTTTTCATCCATTTTTCTGTCCCTATTCTCTTTTACTCCCCACACTGGTTCCTAGCCTGTCTCTGTTGCTGTGATGCCCATGTTGATGGTGGCAGTCTTCAACCACGCCATCCGTGTGTCAACCCAGCACTTTCCTGCCATCCCTGTAGCCTTTGCCCCAACATCTGTGCATTTGACTCCCCTTCTCTGATTGAAGCCTGCTCCCATCCCCTCCTCTACAAACTCATCCCTTCTCTCCCACCTGCCCTTTGCGCTGCCCCCCACAACCACGCCACTCAGATTCTCAGCTCTTGGGATCACACTGACACGCCCCCTCCAACATTTTATACTCTGGGGCCCGTTGCTTCTGAGCTATATTGTCCAGCACCGTGAACGCCCCACCCGTGGAGACACTGGGTTTTGTACAGTCACCAGCAGTGTGCATGAAAATGTCTTTTTTTTTTTTTTTCCAAGACAGAGTCTTGCTCTTTCAACCAGGCTGGAGTGCAGTGGCATGATCTCGGCTCACTGCAACCTCCGCCTCCTGGGTTCAAGCAATTCTGCCTCAGCCTCCTGAGTAGCTGGGATTACAGGTGCCCACCACCACACCCAGCTAATTATTGGTTTTGTTGTTTTTTTTTTTTTTTTTTTCAGTAGAGACGGGGTGTCACCATGTTTGGCCAGCCTGGTCTCGAACTCGTGACCTTGTGATTCGTCCGCCTTGGCCTCTCAAAGTGCTGGGATAACAGGCGTGAGCCACTGCCCCTGGCCAAAAATGTCTTATATAAAGCTGATCCGGCCCATCCCAACTTCATGCGGTCCACGGAGAACTTGGCCCTTACTTACTCTGCAGCTGCTAGCTCTGCTAGTCACCACCCTTACCTGTGCCAAGACGGCTTGCGTGCATTGTTTCTCTGCAGGACATCCTCTTCCTTGAAGCACCAGTTAATTTAGCTCTCCCTACACAAAAGGAGAAACCTCAGAGAGATGGCAGCCCGCATATGAACACCACTCTCTTAACCACTTCTGGACATGGCTTTATTTTATACCTTCCCCAAGACTTCCCCCCTTCATTTCTTTTTTTTTTTTTTTTTTTTTTTTTTTCTGAGACGGAGTTTCACTCTTGTTGCCCAGGCTGGAATGCAATGATGTGATCTCAGCTCACTGCAACCTCCATCTCCCAGGTTCAAGTGATTCTCCTGCCTCGGCCTCCCAAGTAGCTGGGATTACAGGCGTACGCCACCACACCTGACTGACTTTGTATTTTTAGTAGAGGTGGGGTTTCACCATGTTGCCCAGGCTGGTCTCGAACTCCTGACCTCAGGTGATCCACCCACCTTGGCCTCACAAAGTGCTGCGATTATAGGCATGAGCCACCGCGCTTGGCCCCCTCCGTTATTTCTAAGGAAGTGCTGTGTTATCTCTTTTCAGTATTATTTGAAAGAAATCTCAGACATTACATTATTTATAAATCTGTGGGGTTTGGGTTTCTTTTTTTGTTTTGTTTTGTTTTTTTGATACGGAGTTTTGCTCTTGTGGCCCAGGCTGGAGTGCAATGGCGCAATCTCGGCTCACTGCAACCTCTGCCTCCTGAGTTCAAGCGATTCTCCTGCCTCAACCTCCCAAGTAGCTGGGATTACAGGCATGAGCCACCAAGCCCGGCTAATTTTGTATTATTAGTAGAGACGGGGTTTCTCCATGTTGGTCAGGCTGGTCTTGAACTCCCGACCTCAGGTGATCCACCCGCCTCGGCCTCCCAAAGTGCTGGGATTACAGACGTGTGCCACCCTGTCTGGCCTGGGTTTCTTATTTAAATTTTTATTAACATACTTACCGAAAAGTATACAAATCAGAAGTGCACGACCTGATGACTTTTCACAAGGCAAACATACAAGTATGTTGTTGGTAACAAGCGCCAAGAAGTGGCAGTTCAAGAACCCCCAAAGCTACCTCTGTATGCCCTTCTGGTTACTGTCCCCATCCCAAGAACAACCACTATCTCACCTTCTACCACCACCGGTTAGTTTTGCCTGTTGTTGAACCTAATATCAATGAAGCCTAACAGTGAATGTTCATGGGTTTTTGTGGTTTTTTTTGAGACAGGAGTCTTGCTCTGCCACCCAGGCTGGAGTGCAGTGGTGCGATTTCGGCTCACTGCAAGCTCCGCCTCCTGGGTTCACGCCATTCTCCTGCCTCAGCCTCCGGAGTAGCTGGGGCTACAGGCGCCCGCCACCACCCCCAGCTAAGTTTTTGTATTTTTATAGAGACGAGGTTTCACTGTGTTAGCCAGGATGGTCTTGATCTCCTGGCCTCGTGATCCGCCCTCCTCGGCCTCCCAAAGTGCTGGGATTACAGGCGTGAGCCACCGCGCCCGGCCATTCATGGAGTTTTAAAACATGCACATGTATTGCCTATGTTGACAGGCTGGGAGATTTCACATACAAATCCCGATTTCCTGCTGCTTTTATAAAGGATGGGACAGTACCATGCCTGCCTTTCTCATGGCAACAAATGGCTGGACCTGGTGAGCCCCTGGGCTTTTAGATGGGAGAATCTTCTCTCCTTCCCACATTCCGCCCTCCCTGCCCCTTCCTGTCTCACACTTGGGCAGCTTCTCTCATTTGTTACCAGAGTGGGGAGCTGCAAACGGTTTTCCCACTTTTTTCAGGTATGTACATTTCAGGATTAAATGTCCTCAATCCAGTTCATCACGGGCATTCTTGTGAGAGTTGGGCAGGAGCTTTTATCTATTTGGCTTTTTCATTTTACACCTTCATAGGGATCGCAGGAGAGGATGTGTGGAGGTCTGCTTAGCTGGCTGCCCATTAAAATCAGAATCACCGTGATGATGAAATCATTTTCAGTGACATGCTTCTCCTATTTTTTACTTTTTTAGTTCCCTAACTGACTTTTCTTTTATCGGGTTTCCCAGTTGGTAAGTCTTAAGGTCAGCCTTTTGCTGTGGATACATTGTGATGTGACCTAGTCAGGTCACTCAGTTATTCTGTTGTCAGCAGAATACCTGATGTGTACCATAGAAATTGGAACGAGCAGCGTTTCCTAAACCAGTTCTCAGCCAACTCTGCTGTAGGACCACGTTTTCCCCCAATCCACTGTGGCTCAATTTGTTGTCCTATGACATGTGACAAGCACACAGAGCATGCCGTGTGCCTCCTGCCATACAATTAGCAACGCGCACACTGGTCAGTGAGTTCATTGATCATATATGGCCTTGGATGCTGTCGCAATGTCAAATTACTTATAATAGGTTTAAATGCTTCCTCTCAGGTTTTGCGTGTATCTCCTCCAGGACAATTTGTGGGTAGTCTTGCAGGTCACACTTTGAGATGCACTGTTCCATGTTTCTTTGAGTGAAGAGAAAGTTCTTCTGGGTGTCGTGGCTCATGCCTGTAATCCCAGCACTTTAGGAGGCCGAGGTAGGTGGATCACCTGAGGTCAGGAGTTCGAGACCAGCCTGACCAACATGGTGAAATCCCGTCTCTGCTGAAAATACAAAAAATTAGCCAGATGTGGTAGTGGGTGCCTGCAATCCGTAATCCGAGCTACTCGGGAGGCTGGGGCAGGAGAATCACTTGAACCTGGGAGGTGGAGGTGGCAGTGAGCTGAGATTGTACCATTGCATTCCAGCCTGGGCAACAAGAGCAAGATTCCATAACAACAACAAAAAAAGGATTGATTAATAGTTAGAGTGTAGAAAAAAAAAAAAAGAGTTCCATGTTAGCCTATTAAAGGCCCTGATAAATACTGCAGCTAAAAAAAAAAAAAAAAATATTTATAAATTAAAGTAAATAAATGTTTGTTTCACCTAGCATTTCCCCCATGAGTACAGAACCCTTCTTTCATTCATACCTACCAGCATCCTGAGACATTGTGTCCATCCAGGTGCCAATTTGGGCCACACTGGCCAAAGAGGTCTCTGAAGTTTCTTGCAGTTCTAAGAGTCTGACCCTAATCCTGTGCTCCCGCTCTCTCTCCATCCACCTTTACCCCTTGCAGCAGGCTTCCTATTCCTATAGCTTGAGTTCTTCCTCTCCTGCACATCTCCCACTGTGATGTCATCTCAAACCTAATGTGTCTGCACCCTCCCCGGGCCCCAGATGATTGCTGCAAAAAGAATAAAGAGCGAGAAGTGGAGTTGCAGTGAATCAAGGACCCTGGATAAAAAGTGGCTGAGGCTGAGGCCGAGGCCAGGGGAACAGACTTGCTGATTAGGATTTCAAGTCGGGTCTTGCAGAAAGCTCCTTTGGTAGGCCTCCACTTGCTGTTATTCCGTAAGCAGGCTAATTGCAGGTTCAGCTTTCCCCCAAGCAGCTTATGTCTGTTTTCAAAGGTAAGTGTTCTGTGTCGGTGGTGTTTATGGAGCAAGATGTTTGATGGTGTTGGAAAAGGTGAAGCTTTTTTTCAGCCTGCCTGGCACTGTGTAGCTCCTCTTGGGGTCTGTGTATGTTTTATGCTGGCTCCGAGATGATTGCTCACCCTGGGTGTAACGTTGAGGTCCTCACTAAATAACGTGAGTGCCACATGTAAACATTGGCAGCCTTGAGCTGCAATCGAAGCCAATAACTATCTTTAAAAATGCCTTTTCCCCTTTTTGTGTGGCCAAGGGGAACACTGAAAAGTGTTCTGCAGTTCACACAGCACCAGAAACAAAGGAAACTTTCAGATTAAGTGTCACTGGGGAAGGAGGCGAGTGGAGCCTTTTAACAGAGAGAGATGGGGATTGATTTACCTGTTTGTATAAAACTAAAGTTACAGGAGTATCTGGATTTCTCCTGCAAGCACTCTAAGCTTGCCATAGTTATCTTATTATCTCCTGATACACTTACCATAGATTCTTCGTATTCAGGGAAATTGTAACACCTGCATGGATAGCCTGCTCACGTCTACCTGAGCCCTTGCTCTGGAGGAGGCGTTTGGCAAGGACATTTCACATGGTTTGTGGGTGAACAGTTTCACACCAGAGTGGGATCCTCTATTGCATGTACTCGACTAGCTTTTCATTCTTATCACACTTCCCTTCCTATAAAGTTACGTATCTTTTAAAGGGAAATTTAATACCCACCTTCTCTTTCTGTGCAGCCTTGTGAAAATCAGGCAATAACAAGGGCAGCCTTATTGCCAGTGTATGACCAGAGCATCTAGATGGCACTACTGGTGGAATATCATCTTGTCTACCATTCATTCATTCATTCATTCATTCATTCCTTCGTTCATGATTTTATCTACCAGACAGTTTTGGAACTCCTAGAATGGGTCAAGTGATAGGCAGACATTTGGGAAAACAAGGTTTTAAGCCGTTGTTCAAATCCTCAAGGAACTCACCATCTTGGTCAAGGGGCCATGGCGAGAGGTGTATAGAACAAAGTAAGAAATGCTGTAGAAGCAGAGAGAGGAGAGAAAGAGGCCCAAAGAAAAAGCTACCATCCAGCTGGGCTCTGAAGCATGGATAGGAGCTTGCTGGCTGGTTGTCCTGGAAACCGATCAGAATATTCAGGGCTGGGAAGCTCTGTGTGAAAAAGGCCCAGAGAAGCACACAAGAGCACTGCAGCCTGGGCAAAACAGAGAGGGCGCCTGGGACTGGGGGAGAGAGGAGTCCGGAGGCTGGCTCAGAGGTGGAGAGGCCGGAATGGCACATTAAAGAGAGGACTTTTATCCTACAGACAGGGAGTTTTTCGGGCCAGCAGAGCTCCTATACCAGAGATATTCACAAGCTTTCTATGAGTTGTGAATTCAAATTCTTTTCATGTATTTGCAAGGAAAATTTAAAAATTTGTGATTTCAAGACAGAGAAAGCAAGAAAACACATAGATGGTTTTCTAAGATGAACCACATTTAGCTGTGCTGAGCGATTCAAGTAAGGCTCCCAAAGGAACAAGCAGCAGTTTGTGGTGTTTGCAAATATGGCTGGGACGGGCTTCCCCATCCCCACTCGTTGCCCCTGCAGAATCCACACACTCCTCTCCCTGCCGCCTCCCTGGGTAGCTTGGGTAACTGTCCTCGGCACCTTCATTCTGTGGTTTGAAGTATTGAGGGAAAGAGAGCCATTCTCCAACTCCCCGCCAGGCTCCCCAGGCCAGCTTCTCCAGCCCGACGGTGTGGAGAGGCAGGTAGTCTGCAGACTGGGCCCTGCCACCTCTCCTCTCCCTTCACCAGTGCTGCTGAGAGAGGATCCCTGTCATTCTTCAGGAGGGGCATGTCAGCAGGCACAGTGGGAGAGGAGATGAGGGAATGCCACGTTTGGCCACGACTCTCTGGCTCAACCAGGCAGGGTCGGAGCGAACCTTCGCCCTCAGTCTCAGAATTGCGAGCAGTCTAAAGCAGCCACGCTTGGCTCCTGCTTGCCAGCACTCCCAGTGTGATGTAGTCCTGGGCCCATCACTCACTGTGGTTAAGTTTAGCAATCTTCCTTGTTAGCATATAAAAGTGATTGCAGTTATTGATAAGGTCTAGCTCAGAATTGGGTTGCCCCGATCAGATCCTATTTCTGTTTAGAGGAGACGGAGAAGAGAGGCTGAGAGGTAGACTCAAGAGGACACAGCCAGGAGGCAGCTGGTTAGGGGGCTGCCACTGTGGCTGGGTGGCCCCCTGCCCTGGCTGTGTCTCCTTCCCATCTGTCTCCTCCAAGGGAATGTTCAGTCTTTCACTGTTATTTTTAGGGTGGTGTTTTCTTCCAGTCCCAGCTGGAAACAGAAGTACAGAACAGACCCACGACTGTTTTGGGTTCTGTGAAAAGAGCATTTGCCAGGCAGCAGATGTACTGGCTTCCTCAAGACTGAAGCTTTCGCTGGTTTCGAGGACTTTGATGGAAGCCACCTCATTTTACCCAGATGGTGTCTTTTTGGGGATGTGGGTTTGGGGGATGGGAAGTGCAAAAGCACATCAGCGAGGGCTGTGAGTTTTTTGTGGTTGATCAGCCTCCAGATGTGGCAGATGGATCATAGGTGCCAGAAGCTCGGGTGTGGAGAGGGGCACTAGCAGACAGCAGCGGTCTGGGCTGCAGGTAAAGATGCCTCCTAAGCAATTGCAAGCCCAAGTGTAGTGGTGGGCTTAGATTCTGTCTCACACATGCCCTCCATAGACAGTTTTCTAGCAGCTTGTCGGTTACATTCTGCTTTGGATTTGGTGCTGTTTTGTCTCCATTCTAAAATCCTTTGGCTTCTCTTTACTCAGTAAGAGAGTATTGAGAGAACAGGTACCATGTACCCTCCTCCCAGAGGAAACCATCATTAGGGCAGTCCCTGAGGATTGATTATATCCATTTGGAAACCAACAGTGGACACAGGGAAGAGGGGGAGGAATCACGTTGATTCTAGTTAGCTCTTTTTTTCTCTGTATCTGAATGTCCACTGATTTTCGTTTTGTTTCTTAGAATTTAAGTACTGACTTTACTAATTTATTGAGCATCTACTCTGGGTCAGGCTCTGGGATTCAAAGATTTGTTCATTTCACAAATATCATCGGGTGCCTATTTTATGAGCACTGTTCCTGCCCTCCTGTAGCTTACATTCGAGTAGGGAGATGGGCGGTAAAGAAAAAAACAAGTAGACTAATAAAAATATAATGTCACCAAGAGTGAGAGGGTAGACAGTTTTGTGGGAGAGGGTGATGGGAGAAAAGGGACACTATAGGCTGGAGGTCAGGAAGGACTTTTTTTAATTTCAGTAGTTTTTGGGGAACAGATGGTTTTTGGTTACATGGATAAGTTCTTTAGTGGTGATTTCTGAGATTTTGGTGCACCAGTCACCCAAGCAATGCACACTGTACCCAATGTTTAGTCTTCGATTCCTCACCACCCTCCCGCCGAGTCCCCAAAGTCCATTATATCATTCTTACGCTTTTCCATAGCAAGACCTTTTTAAAAAGGTTAAAAGGTAAAAAGATGAGGACAGAGAGGGTCAGAGAAGCAGATCTTAGTGTGGGATGCCAGCGTGTATGGGGCTTTATGAATGGAAGGGACAGGACCTGTCCTACATTTTAGAAAAACCCTGATTGCTTTGCAGAGACAGACTGTAGAGCGTGAGAATAAAGGGAGAGGGTGAGACGGCTAAATACAGTATGGCATGATACTTGCAAAAAGAGAAGTAGTTCAAAAACAAACCCTACAGAGGGAGAATTTCAATCTGTCTAGGCAGGGAGGAGCTGCATTGGGAAGGCTTCAGGGAGGAGGTGACATGAGAGTGAAATTTTGATGGATGAATAAGAGTTCATGTACAGATTGGGTGGGAAAGAAGATCTTGGCAGAAGGAATGCCTGTGAAAAGGCAAGGAGGTTCCTATGAAAAAATATGGTTGGTGCAGGGACAGACCAGGAGAAGAGAGTAACACCACGAGGGGGATCGAGGATGTTTGTAAGTAAGCCTTAATCTCATGACATCAAAGGGTAACTAGTACAGGTTATCCTGCGCTTTTTTTTTTTTTCTTTTTCCAATATGTCAGCTCAGAAGTGGGAATTGTAAGATGCTGTTGAGTAGCGTTGAACACAAATGGCTTTTGCTGGTGATCAAAGAAGATGCCACTCAGAAAAAAGGGCCAGCACCAGAGATCCTCTCAGGATGTGTTCCAGGTTCCACGTCCTCGAATCTGGTTGCTTTCTGCCTGTCTGGAAGGAGTCTTTCATTAGGCTGAAGCCATGTAATTAGAAATTCCATTTCTCAGCTCCACGGACCTACAATGTGAACAGCTCAGTTCCAGCATTCAGTGCCAGGCTGCCAGTGCCAAAATGCCCAACCTGGTAATTAAGAGGTGGCTCTGCAGGCACACACCTGTTCTGAGTGTGCAATTAGTGCCTGCCGCCCTTCTTACTGAGCTCAGCCCTCTGCACAGACCATTTGCAGGGACGGTGGGGTGTGTGTGTACAACCTTGATTTACTGTGCATTTTCTGAACACCAAAGTAAGGAAGTCTAACTCCTTTTGTTGTTCAAAAAGAGAAATTGTAAAGGAAGGCCAGCTGGGAGTGCCTGAGGATGGAGTTTGGACAAGCATTTGGTGGTGGATCTTTTCCCCGGGATTGCTCACTCATCAGACACTTTTCTGTCTACATTCCAGGTTTATAGCTAGGCTAATTTAATTTCCAGCTGAGAGGCTACTCCCCATATGATGGTAATCTCAAATAGTTAATGAGCTAGAAGAAGAGGCAGCCTATTGGATTGATTCTGGCTCCTCGGCTCAGTAGTTTAGCCATCCTAATTTATTAGCCTGTTCGTCTCCTGGTTCGAGAGGCTTGTTCAGCCTGGCACAGCTTCATGTATCTTCCTTCTTCTAAAGATGGATTGAGCTTGACTTCTGGCCTCTGAACCTTTAGAATCAGCTCTCTTTTCCATTTACACACTTGGTTTATTCAAAGGGAAGAAGGAGGGGAGAGGGGATAGCCTTGGGTCGGTTCATGAGCCCACGATACCCGTAAAGCACGTTGTGAAATTCCAGTTCTTTCCTTCTTTCCAGCTGGGTTTGTATCACCAGCAGAACCTTTTAGGTGAGCTGCCTTGAGCAACTCTGGCCTGTAAGATTAGTTCCAGAATATGGGTAAGTGCTGTTTTTCTTCCATAGAACACTGATGCGGTTGAAAAAAAATACGGGCTGAAGTACGTAAAACAGAATAAGAATTGGGACAAAGGAATGAGGGCTGTGGTTTGAAGAGGCTAATCTGGTTATTTTCAGTTTTGTGATCATTCGTTTCAGTGGGATTCAGTGACAAATGAACTCCTAAAATAAAGGCATTGGTGCAGAAGTGCAAAGAACCAGTAAAAGATTTAGCTTCCACTTTCTAAATTAATTTTTCTCTCATATATATATGTGTGTGTATATATATATATATACACACATAACCATCGTTATCATCATCATCTCTTTTATATATGTATGTATAAAGTGCTGTTTATTTCATTGTAATTTACAGGCCCTATAACTCCAAAAAATTAATTTAAACCCAAACCTTTTTTTAAATTGTCGGATAGGAAAATAAGATGAAAATCTCTTGGCCGGGCGCGGTGGCTCAAGCCTGTAATCCCAGCACTTTGGGAGGCCGAGACGGGCGGATCACGAGGTCAGGAGATCGAGACCATCCTGGTGAACATGGTGAAACCCCGTCTCTACTAAAAAATACAAAAAACTAGCCGGGCGAGGTGGCGGCGCCTGTAGTCCCAGCTACTCGGGAGGCTGAGGCAGGAGAATGGCGTGAACCCGGGAGGCGGAGCTTGCAGTGAGCTGAGATCCGGCCACTGCAACTCCAGCCCGGGAGACAGAGCGAGACTCCGTCTCAAAAAAAAAAA